>NC_134486.1:245060096-245365096 GCF_040206685.1 Ascaphus truei
ACAGAAGCGCGCTCGCTGACGCTCATGCAGGGACAAGAAAAATCTCCTGCGTGAGCAGGAGAGCATGAGCGTCAGCGCTCCCTGCACCATGTCCCAGGCCTTATACTGTAGCAGGCCTATCTCTTCGCTAAGTCTTTGTTACCCTTGTCAGTACTGAAGATCTCCTCTCTGTTGACTCACTGCCTTTAGTCTGGCAGACTGCGGATCCGCTTCAGCTGCACTCGGGGAGCTTGTCTGTTACCTAGTCACTCAGATCCCCCCGAGTTGTACTCCTCAGAGCCTGGTTATCATGTGCAGCAGCTCTTGGGGACAGGGCTGTTCTGTCCAGGGTCTCTCCAGCTCAGCCCTCTCCTCATGCTCCTCTCTCTCTCTCTTTACTCCGCCAGTTCCTGGTTCACACACCTCTCACCCTTTGCACTCCTGTCCTGTCAAGTGTTCCTATGTCAGCATCAGGGGCTTTTTGGAGTTGTAGTCCATCTGCTGCTGCTCTGTCATTGGCTCCTTCCCAGAAGTACACACCAGAGAGGAACACAGCCAGGGCAGCATGTATAAATAGCTGTGTCCTCGAAACAAAATGATTTTTCTGACTGTGTGCATTTGTTTGAATAAAAGAAACGCTCTTCACCATGTAGCTGCTGCTGTTGTGTCCTATCAAGGGGTTACAACTGTATGCTAGGAGATGATGGGGGAAAAGCAGTGCTGCAGACCTGTCTGAGATGAAATGTGCTCACAAGTGGTATTATTTGCTGTACAAATGTAGGGACTGAAAGGCTGTTTTAAAACAAAACAACCACAAATATTGCATAACACAGAATGCCCTTGAGATCTATATCCCACCTAATGCATGAATGAGGACGGAAGTAATTCCATCTTTGCAGTCAAAAGGAACGTGTTAGAAAGCCGTTTTCTTGGCATGTTCGCTGGTCCTGAAAAGATATTGGTACAATATTTTTCAAACTAGTGCTTCAGGATTATTTTACATTGAAGTATGGCACCAAGCTCCTGAATGTGGAGTTTGCAAGCGGATATGAAAATACTACGTAGCCTATGTATTATTCAAAATTAAAGATACTGTGGGGAAAAAAAAACCTTTCAATGTCATGTTATCAGTGGTAACTCCATGCATTTCTCCTTCTCTCCGGTGCTTCAATAGCATTAATAGATTGTGCTGTAAACTGACTCGCTTCCACTGTCCGTTGCAAGTTGTGCAGTGCTCTCTGAAAGCACAGTGTGAAATTGTTACTTGTGGTGTTCTGCCATGTGACAGCACAGCATGACCAGGCCCTGCTGCGTGAAAAATACATGTTATATTAATAATAAAGAAAAGTCACAGGAGAAGAAGTGAATCGCATAGCTAAGCACCCGAGAAACAAATGTTATCCCTCGCCCCCCTCCCCACACAAAGTCCAGGCATATTAAAGAGCTCACTTACACATTCCTGGCTCTTTACAAATTGTCCTCCGTGTTATTTAATTATTTATGCCTGTACTTCTGACTCCAGATGCACTTGACCCCCCTGACTTGCATTTTTAACAAATTGTCCTTTTTACGCCCCACTGTGTCTGTAAGCTGCCCCAAGACGCCACTCCCAATGTACCCTCTTCAGGGCAGGTTGTCCCTTTGCCGCGTGCTACTCTTCTCGTCATTGTTTGCATGGTTTCCCCCCATATTCAGATTTTGGACAACGCTGCGTACACGGTTGCCGCGATTTTATAAATAAAATGAATCACGCATACGTTTGTTAATCCAACTGCAACCCCCCCGCCCCCCCCCCCCCCCCCCAAAAAAAAATCACGCTCCTGTATTGCCACTTTAAAGCCAATGTTACTGCTGTGTAAGCTGCTGCTCCTGTTTGGGATCCCTCGCTCAGTGTCCTCTAACACAGGGATGCTCAACTGCAGTCCTCCTGCGCCCCCTCCCCGCAACAGGTCAGGTTTTCAGGATATCCCTGCTTCAGCACAGGTGAGCCTCTGATTGAGACACCTGTGCTGAAGATGGGATATTCAGAAACCCTAACCCATCAGTAGATTGACTCTGATACCAAGGAGTTAAAACTAGGGGATTTTGAATATGTCTTTGGATTCTGCTTATTTTGCACAGTTGCAATGCAGGGTATCCTTTCGGGTTTAACTTGAAGCGCTTGACAATACACTGTGGTTACCGGTTCACAATGCATTCTTAAAGGTACAGGTCCCCTTCTCATGTTCCCCCTCTCTCCTCCCCCCCCCCTGTAGATGGGAAGCAGGGGATCCCCAGAGCTGGACCAAGTTGATTTTTGCTCTAGGACCCCATATGGAAGTTCCCAAAATACTTCCCAGTTGAGGTGCCGCAGGTAGCGCCCCCTACAGGGATAACAATCTGTCACGGCTTCCTAATGGCTTGTGTAACGTGGGAGATATAAATAAGAAGGAAGTACCAGCGGCACCTTTTGCCAGTATGTATTTTAGGAACCAGGGAGTCCCCAGAGCTGGGATTAACGTGGCTCCGCTCCGGAGACCCCCTGCTTCATGTCATGGTGGAAACAAAAAGGGTCATTTGGGGGAACTGCTGCTTTAAGTTTACGGCAGATTGTCAGCCTCCGTGAAACAGGTCAGTGCAGGCCCCTTGCACAGCGGACTGTGCAAGCTCTGGCAGTAATAAGCGATCCTAGTGAACCGCCCACTACACATGTATTGCACCTTACACATTACCGTCTATCTGGCCAAATCTATATAACTATAAGGTAATAAAGATGTTCTGATTTAGAAATGTTTGCACTGCACCTATGAACTAGTAACGATCTGGTTACGCATGCACAAGCCTTAATTCTGTAAGCGTCCTCTTCTATCGCTCTTTAATCTGACGTTTTACTGCTCTGACCTGCTGTTACCTCTACAGTAAGTCAAAGAACAGGAAGGCCGAGCGCCTCTGTATAAAACATCTGTGCTATTTGCAATCCATGGCTGGAAAAATGCACGGCCAAGGCCAACATCTATTTAAAACGTATACTTTTTCTTTATATAAAAAGTTATCATTATAATGTAAAGTTATTATTTTGTATCCTGTTTGTACCTGTTTATACAAAACAACAATGTATATATTATTGTGTAGTACTTTGTTGAAGACCGATTGACTTTTCAAGCAGCTCCCATGGGGACACTTTTTTTTTCTTTCTTAAAAAACAAATTGGGTTTGAAGGAGGGGGTTTCCGGAGTTGATCCGCGTTGATTTCACCCCCGCCCCCGGAGATCCCCTGCTTCCCGAGATACTTACCTCGGGCGTGGGTGCCTGCAGCCTCTCCAGCTGGGCTGGTTTGGGCTAACAAAATGTCCTGCATTCTGTATCTTCCTATTGGCGCGGGATATTTAAACAGCAGAGGAAACGGCACCCCCTTTGGCGGGAAGTATCTCGGGAAGCAGGGGGTCGGTCTCTGGAGCCAAGCTTCAAACCTATTAAAGCTGCAGTTCAGGCAATATCCTGCATGTGTGTTTTTTTTAATAAATCAGTTCTGTAGTAAGAAAAAATACTTTTAGCATTTTCTGTTTTTAAAAAAACAACTTTGAAAGACCAATTTTCTTGTATTCTATTTTAACAGCCATTTGCTAAGGCACTGCCCCTTCATGTCCTGTCACAAGCTCTGGCACACCCCTTTGTCAGCCCTGCCCTCCCTCTAGCACAGGGGGGCGCAAACTTTTTTCCCTGCGCCCCCCTGCCGGCTGTCCCCTCACTCCCGCGCCCCCCCCAACCCCAACTTACCCTCGCTCCGGCGTAATGACGTCACGTTGCCATAGCAACGGGACGTCACACGACCTCGCAGCGTCATTTTGACGCCGCGTTGCCATGGCGACGCCGGGAGGAAGCCGCCGGAGCCACGGGTAAGTATGGTTTACAGAGGCCCTGCAGCTCCCCCGGCACTTAATTTAAGTGGCTTCGGGAAGCGCGCGGGGCCTCTGTAAACCCCGCGCCCCCCGTCGGCAGTCTCGCGCCCCCCCTGGGGGTCGCGCCCCACAGTTTGCGCACCGCTGCTCTAGCACATGTCAGTGCAGGAGTGCTCATGAGTATTCATGAGCTTCCACTGACTGACAAGCAGAATATAAACAAATCCCAGCTTTTAATATGTCACCAAATTTTGCCGATCAATACATGGAGAACGGATTGACCTGCAGCTATACAGTTCTTTAGGTAATTAGAGATTGCCCACATGAAACTATTGAAGTAAAAAAATAAATGTAAAAAAAAAAAGACTGAACTGCAGCTTTAAGACATTATTTTTGAAGTGAAACTTCTTTGCTGGCACATACAGGGTTTTGATAGGAAAAATCACTGGTCTTGTAACGAAAAAGCGTGACGGAAGTGACGTCACGCTACCGACGGGCCCGCGCATGCCTCAAAGTTCCAGGCCGCACGGAGGTTGTAGGCATGCGCAGCATCCACCAGCGCGGGCACACGTGCGAAGGAGCAGCAGCAACCCCGCCACAATTGGGAGACAGAGGCGCCACACAGAGACACACGTAAACACACACACACACACACACACACAAGCAATTCTGAGTTAGTATAAATATAGAAGTGCAAATAGCTAAAACAGGGTGTGTGTGCCAAGCACGCGCGTTCTAAGTCAAACTTCTTTGCTTTTTGTCATTGAAATGTTGATGATCTTAATTGAAAATCAAACACAGTCACAAATACAATTTCTGCGACAAAAGACAAAGAAGTTTCACTTAAAATGCGCGTGCTCAGTGCACACACACAGTGTTTTTTTTTTTTAAGCATCTAAAGGATTTCTGCTTTAAATTGAGAGCTAGTTTTGTAGCACTTTTATTTCCGTATTTTCTAAACCGTCTGCTGCCATAAGACCCCTTTCAGCGTTAGCACTTCCAGAGGCTGTAAGGTCTTCTAGCGCCAGGTGGTGTCACGGCATAAAACGGCTTCGGAAATGAGACACGTAATATCTAGTACTGTATGGGTTTTCCATCCCCTTCCCAGGCAGTGAGATTACCACGAGCTGCATCTTCAGGTCACTGTTACAGGTTTCTTCTTCTTGAAAGCTATTCAATCCAATGTCTAAAGGCTATTTACAAATATTTATCACTATGGCTGTCGTATTTAAAAGTCCCTGCAGAAAAATGAATTTAGTATTGGCAGCAGGGATGTACCGGGTACCCGAAAATTACCCGGTACCTGGCACTATATACAGTACCTGGAAATTACCCGGTACCTGGCACTATATACAGTACCTGGAAATTACCCTGTACCTGGCACTATATACAGTACCTGGAAATTACCCGGTACCTGGCACTATATACAGTACCCGGAAATTACCCGGTACCTGGCACTATATACAGTACCCGGAAATTACCCGGTACCTGGCACTATATACAGTACCCGGAAATTACCCGGTACCTGGCACTATATACAGTACCCGGAAATTACCCGGTACCTGGCACTATATACAGTACCTGGAAATTACCCGGTACCTGGCACTATATACACTACCCGGAAATTACCCAGTACTTGGCACTATATACAGTACCTGGAAATTACCCGGTACCTGGCACTATATACAGTACCTGGAAATTACCCGGTACCTGGCACTATATACAGTACCTGGAAATTACCCGGTACCTGGCACTATATACAGTACCTGGAAATTACCCGGTACCTGGCACTATATACAGTACCCGGAAATTACCCGGTACCTGGCACTATATACAGTACCTGGAAATTACCCGGTACCTGGCACTATATACAGTACCCGGAAATTACCCGGTACCTGGCACTATATACAGTACCCGGAAATTACCCGGTACCTGGCACTATATACAGTACCTGGAAATTACCCGGTACCTGGCACTATATACAGTACCCGGAAATTACCCGGTACCTGGCACTATGTACAGTACCTGGAAATTACCCGGACCCGGCACGAGGGGGCTGGAACCCTGTGCTGGGTAATTTCCGTTCTGCTCGGTTCCCTCTGTCATCCTCTTGGAGAACAGCAGGAGCAGAGCAGCAGAAGACATACCTACAGCCGGCGGCGGGGGGTGAGGAGGACCACGGCGACATCCTGGTGGCGGTGGGAGCATCAGCAGACATCCTTCAGTCGGTGGCATCATTCTTCAGCCGGTGGGAACAGCAGAAGTTGTCCTTCACAGTCGGCGCCGGTGGGAGCATTGGCTGAAGAATGATGCCACCACCTGAAGGATGTCTGCTGCCCCCACCACCACCTGGATGTCGCCGTGGTCCTCCTCACCCTCCGCCGCTGGCTGCAGGTAAGTGAAAACTACCTGGCCGGTGACCCGGCGGGTAATTTTTTTTCTTTTTCCCAGTACCCGGCACTTTGTAGGACCCCAGTACAACTCCAATAGTCGTGTTTAGTAATAGAGAAAACTAATGGATCATTTTACCAGGAAGTTTCTTGTTATGATAAAAACAAGAAAATGACAAAGATGAGGTGTACATAAAAAACCCCTGCTTGACCTGTTTACCCTTTAAGTGCCAGAGGGGTCGTGGTGTTGCCATAGAGCTGCTACAGTTTGTTCGCCATCTCACTTACACTAATCGCGGCCTTAGGCCTCGGTCCCGCTGCGCTCGTTGGCGCGGGCGGCCATGTCGCGAGTTCCCCACCAGCAGGGGAATCCTCGCGAGCCGGTCCCGGTCCCCCCTGGCGGCACAGCTGACTACACGCTGTGGCGCGTCAGCCGCTAGGAGACACAAGAGAATGGTGGTTCCTAGCGTTGACGCGTCACGTGGTGTGGCTGTGAGCCAATGGGGAGGCTTCGGGAGGAGGAGAGGCTTCGGGGAGCGGGGAGGAGTGTTGAGTGAAAGCAGGTGAGTGCCTGTCTGTGTGTGTGTCTGAGTGCGTGCGTGCCTGTCTGTGTGTGTATGTGTGTGCCCGAGTGCGTGAGTGCCTGCCTGTGTCTGTGTGTGTGTATGAGTGCGTGAGTGCCTGCCTGTGTGTGTATGAGTGCGTGAGTGCCTGCCTGCCTGTGTGTATGTGTGTGTATGAGTGCCTGCGTGTGTGTGTTTAAAGTTACCCTCAGCAGATCCAGCTCCAGCCCGAGTCCGTGGAGGGAGGGGGGGGAGAGTAGCGGGTCCCTCCGCTCAAGCCACGCCCCCCCTCCCTGTCAAGCCTCCCACTCCCACCCACCTCCCGCTCCGGCTCCCGCTCCCTACAGACCGCATATCGCTGTCTGTGTATGTCAGCGCACCGCCTGTCTGCAGTGTGGATGCGCTGACTCTGGGAGCGGGGCCTTAGCCTTAGAGAGGCCAGCTTTGTATTAAGTATAACGTCATTTTTAGTTTATAGCCTCCATAAACCCATCGGTTTGAGTTATTGGATTTTTATTGCAATGCTGGTTTCCTCCTTATCAAGCAAACTACGCATCAAATAAAGAAGATATGCCTTTTTACATGCAGGTATTGTGCGGCTTGCTTGTATAACTGTCATGCAAAGTCTGCAAAGTATAGCTATAACAGTTACATTGCTGACCCTGGCCAAATCCTTAGAGCCTGCGCCAAGAATGCAGGAATCTAGGAGTTCAACTCCTTCTACATGTTGCTGTGCAGTACACTTAAAGCAGACCTAGAAATTCCTGGGATCAAGAAAATGCACAGCTACATTCTTAAAATTCTTCATTACAGGCTGAAAATGCTTGTTTTTCTTTCTGTTGCAGGGGAATGAGACGTGTTGCCTTGATCACTCTTATTTGTATTTACCTTTGTTAAACCAAATATTTCTTTTACCCTCCTCTGTGACCCTTGTGTCTTTTTTTTTTTTTTCCCCGTTTGGGAGCCTTTGGCAGTTTTGCCCACCTACGCAGATAATCCAGGGCGTTTCCCACATGTTCTGCTGTGTTGGAGGAACAGCCATTAGACCATCAGATAATCCATGAGCAGCAAGAGTAGGAGCAGTCAGATTCGTGACCGGTGGAGTGTAAGCTCTAGGTTTAGTCCTTGAAGTGATCCAAATGAATGTGTTGAAGGCCTTTCCGACCTTCCATTCCTACCATATTTGGTAATCACCTTGGCACGGTGTGGGTTTAAATTGTCATATTGTCATCTCCAAATGACCCTCAGATTTACTCCCCAGTGTCACAAATGACACCATTCTTCAGGTTAGTGATGTGCTGTGCCTTTCTGAAATCCACAGGCCACGTATAACTGCTGTTGAGGAATGTTGTTGTGTTTCTGGCTACTCTTGGAGTACATAGCGTGATCTGTGCTGCACAATTTTTCCCTGCTGGAGGGACCTGTGCTAACATGTGATGGCCATTGTTCAGGAGAAGGCAATTGATCACGAGTGTCAGTTTTGGGTTGTGCCTGTATAACTAGCTTGAGGCAGTTAAAGCACCAGTTCCTCTTTCGCATTGTGGTCTTATGCATGTCCATATCTAAAATAGGAATATTTGCAATTTAAATTTCATGAGCTTTTTTGAAACCTGGAACATGTGAATGCACTCTGGAGTGTTTTCTGTCTTTATTTTACACGGTTCCATTTTTTTTGGTTTGCGTGTGTTTATTCACCAAGACCTTATTGCCAGCTCTTATTGCAATCTGTAGAGCCAAGCTAATCGGCCTGAAAAAAAAGCATTGAGCCCTATGCAAGGCAAGGCCAGGCTCCCCTCCCCGCCCCCCCCCCCACCTCCCTTGGTCACAGTGACACTCTGGAGGTAGGAGTGGTCCGGCTGGGGGGTAGGATATAAAGGCAGGCAGTGAGGGGCGGGAGATCATGCCACACCCCTCATTGTGTTTTTCCCTCCCCTTTTGGTTAAATTTAGTTTTTTGTGCGTTATACTTGAATTGGATATATTTATACTTGATGTGTCTGTTGGGGTTATGTTGCCTCTGTCGCGGTGGCTGTTTGGGGGTAAGTGCAGGGTAACCTTGCCTGATGGGGCTCAGTTACGGTAATGCCTGGTGGTGGCATGGTGGACGAGTGGGCAGGGCTCATTGTGCTTTGAGCACCTGGGGCCCATCTCGCGACTGACACCGGGTCAGCTGCGCGGCTGAGACCTTAGGCGATCTTAGCTGGAGGACCATGATGTAAGCGTCATTGGTCTTACCTGTGGGTGGAGCACCCTGGCAGGGCTAGCACCTCCCCTGTGCTTTATTTAAATAAAAGCCGCGGCCATAGTACCTCGGATGCACAGTATAAGCTGTGTAATAATCCAGCAGGCTAAGGCTGGAGAGATATACCTGTTCAACAATTTCACTGCGGGAGGGCAGAGCACTGCATTGCAGAAGCAATACAGTGACACACACTGTGTAATGATGTGCATGTCCATGCCTATAATCTGTCGTGTAGATACAGTGAGCTTTAGCTTCTGGATCAAGCTTTGGGAACCTTGTGACATATGTAGTTGTCTTCTGATGTGAAATAAATCCAGTGGACTGCAGATCCTCAAGTGGAGATCAGTCAGCTTTAAGGAGAACCACCACCAGGTTGGCCGGAGCCTGGGACTTGAGCTGTGCTGCGGCACAGCTGTTGAGTGTGCGGGGAAGTTTGCAGGGGCTGCTGGTTGTTAAGTGGCCTTAAATCCGGAGTCGGCCGCCCAGGTCTAGTGGAGCAAGAGGGCCTGGTCAGCCATGCCAATCCTCTCCCCCTGGCTGACAGCCATGTCCATAAGGCAATGTAAATCAACCAAAAAGTGGTGCAACACAGTCAAATGGTAATAGAAAACTTTAATGAAAAATTCTAAAAAATAGTATCCACTTAATTAGCTGCGTCTGCTTCTAGGTACTAACAATTCACTTTTTCTAGGCCATTATGAGATGTCATTTAATTTCTTTACAAAATTTTGTTTTTTGGACGGCTATGTGGGATTACAGTCTCGGGGCTGCTGATAGTGGGGAAGAACTGGATCAAGTGTCCTGGGCCTCGTGGCTGCGGGCGGGCGGACCCGGCCGGTGCTGGAAGTTGGGGCCCGGCCTCTGGTTGCCGACGCCATGCCCTGGCTCCCGGCTGTTCCCTGCAGCGGCCTCGTCCCACACCGGGCCTCTTGTGCGGGCCGAAAGCTGAGCCTGACTTTTGGGTGCACCCAGCTTCCAGAGCACACCGGTTGGAGAGAGAGGCCCGGCATAGGACGAGGCAGCAGCTGAGGAGAGCCGGGGTCCAGTGGCGGCAACCAGAGGCTGGACCCAGCTGCCAGGCCTCTGGTTGTCGCCGCTGGACCCCGGCTCTTCTCAGCTGCCTCCTCTTCCCACGCTGGGCCTCTCTCCAACCGGTGTGCACCCGGAAGTTAGGCTCAGCCTCCGGCACTCACTGGCAGGAGAGAGAGTGCCGGCATGGGACAGGGCAGCAGCTGGGGAGAGCCTGGGCCTGGCTGCGGCAACTAAAGGTAAGTGTATTTGTGGGGGTGTGGTTAGTGCGTATGGGGGTGGTAAGTGTTTTTGCGTGTGTCTGCGCTGGGGTGTGGTAAGGGTATTTAGGAGGGTTGTGGTGGTGTCTGTATCTGAGGGGAGTAGTGTGTGTGGTGTGTGTGTGGTGTGTGTGGTGTGTGTGGCCGGGAAAGGTGGGAATGAGTGAGAGGGGGTAATTGAGTGGAAGGGGGAGAGAGGATGGGAGGAGAGTGAGTGAGAGACAGAAGGGGCGGCAAATACAGGTTTGAAAGGGCTCGCAAGGCCTCTGACAGGAGGGGGTGCTCTAGTCCTGGGCCCCATGAAATCTGTCTGCGGCCCTGTGCACCCTTAACCTCTCCAATAATGCAGTGAAGAAAAAGTTTAAACTGAGCCAAGAAAAGAATGCAATAGTGGTTTATAAATCTGCAGTAATGAGATCTGGGTTATAAAGCTCATGTTAGAAACGCACTGTTGCAAAGCCTGCAAAAATGCTTTTATGTAAATTTTACTTCAAGATAGTAAAAAATGATTTACTATACTATTTTTCTAAAGCGTGTGTGTGTGTGTGTGTATATATATATATATATATATATATATATATATATATATATATATATATATGTGTATATATATATATATATGGACGAACACAAAGAAAAAGGACTGAGCTGCGCCTCTGCAAATGGTTATAGATATATAGTGTGACTCACTATGAGTAAAAACTCTGTGAATTAGGTGTATATATAAACAAATTGAATTATGACAATAAAAATGAAAAAAGTATAAAAATGAAAAATATATATGAAAATAAAAATGAATGATAAATCAATTATAATAGAACAAAACCTAAAACCAAGCTTACAATAAAAACCAAATATAAATACTCATACAGCAAATGAATATCTCCACAAATAGGGAAAAAAGGAGGTATAGAAACCAGTCCTCAAATAGTCCAATGAATCCAATCAGTTCTGGTATAGAGGGTCTCCGGCTGCTCTCAAAGTGGACAAACCACATCCACAGGGAATCTAGAAGAAAAGGGGGAAGAGAGAGTGCACACCCATAGCGTAAAATTGTAAAATTTAATGAGGGGAAGGGAGGGAGGGGAATAAGAATTGCACTTACAAAGGTACAATATAAAAAAGCATTCTGTGATATATAATCACCACCATCCGGTTTAAAACTGCAGCCTCATGGTCTGTGCAGTCCCAGGGTGTCGTCCCAATCCAAAGCCAGGATAGTACTTCTTCTCTGCATCAATGGGGGAGTCCTGTGGAGTAGTTCCAAGCTGGGAAGCCTCTGCAATAATCGCGCGGGTCAGTGAGTCCCAGCGCGCGGTGATGACGTCAGTGTCATGCGTCTCACAGAATGCTTTTTTATATTGTACCTTTGTAAGTGCAATTCTTATTCCCCTCCCTCCCTTCCCCTCATTAAATTTTACAATTTTACGCTATGGGTGTGCGCTCTCTCTTCCCCCTTTTCTTATATATATATATATATATATATATATATATATATATATATATATATATATATATATATATATATATATATATATACACACACACACACACACACAGTGTTCGACAAACCTATACATTTGCTCGCCCCGGGCGAGTGGATTTAACCCCCGGGCGAGTAAATATTGGCCCAAGCAGCACACGTTTGGTACTAGGTGGCGAGTAGATTTTTTTGTGTGGCGAGTAGATTTTTTGGTGATTTGTCAACCACTGTGTATATATATATATATATATATATATATATATATATATATATATATATATATATATATATATATATATATATATATATATATATACACACACACACACAGTGTTCGACAAACCTATACATTTGCTCGCCCCGGGCGAGTGGATTTAACCCCAGGGCAAGTAAATATTGGCCCAAGCAGCACACGTTTGGTACTAGGTGGCGAGTAGATTTTTTTGTGTGGCGAGTAGATTTTTTGGTGATTTGTCAACCACTGTGTATATGTGTATATATATATATATATATATATATATATATATATATATATATATATATATATAAATAAACTATGCCCCGGACATACTTGAAAACGAGAGGTAACTCTCAATGTATTACTTCCTGGTAAAACATTTTATAAAAAATATATATATATATATATATATATATATATATATATATATATATATATATGTGTGTGTGTATTATTTATTTTTTTAAATCCTAAATGGAGCTAGGACTTTAACTTCTGTAAGCCTATGTTTTTCTACACAACACACAATAATCAACCAATATCCAGGAGCAGTGACCTGCCAATATCTTCCAGGTAACAAAAGATTGTTGCAGTGAAGGGAGCTATTAATAAGGAGAACAAGCAGTTGCTTAAAGTAGCAGATTCCCGTTCTTGTCTTTTTTGTGACCCTCTTTCCCCTCCTTTGTATATTTTATTTTTGACCGGATTAAGGACCAGAGGATCCCCGGAGCTGAAACATTCTTTATTTTTCTTTTTTTTTCTTTAGCTCTGGGGACTCTCAGGTTCCCAAGATACTTACCAATAAAGTAGTGTGTCTCAGGTGAAACAAAATGGCGGATTAAATGTCACATCAGCCAGTGGGGAGCTGCACACTCATTCGTTGGGGCTTTCTATTGCCCAGCATGTTACGTGGGATTCACTTACAATGACATACCCTACTGCTTTCACCGATGAGTATTATCTCGAGCAGAGGTGGAGCTGCTGTTATAACAAGTAGAATGTGAGTTAAAAGTAGCACTTAATTCAAAATTCTGTTTTTTTTTATTATAAATCTGTGGTGTAGTATTAGACAAAACTTACTACATTCACGCCCCCACCCCCCTTATGCCGTTTTTTTTTTATATTTCTTACTATATTAAGCTTCCTTGGGTCTCTATAGGAACTATTTAGTAAGCTGCAGCACTTCATCTTTTGAAAACGGCAGCCATGTTGCTTGTCCTGGGAAGCAGGATCTTCATCAATCGATCGCGGGAGAACAGAGCGATCGGCAGATAATTAGATAATTGTATTGCTGTAAATGTGAGGAAGTGCTGCTTTTATTAAAGCAAAATAAACGGACAAGAGGCAGCAATGGCCCTTTAAATTCACTAAGGAGCATAATGTAGTCCGGTGCAAATAGTGTCATTTGTATTTTGCAGCATTTTGCGTCAAAGAATCAAGGTTTTTTTCAAGGAGAGCATGAGATTGTCAGGGCCATATTATAATGCACAGTTTGTGTCTAAAGCCTGCGCAGTTTCCCTTTCTCTTTACGTCAGACCGATCTGTCTGGTCCGAGGGTGGTGTTAATAACCTGAAAGAAATGCACCAAATGTAAGGTATAAGATTAACCCATGGAGCGCAGGACACCATATGAAGTGAAGGGAAATGGAAGAGGACGACTCTTTAGGGCTCACCTAAACACCAGCCACCCACAGTCTTACTGCTACAGTGCAATGCGAAGCCAGGACCTCCTCACTAAACCCTGTGCCATCAAACAACCTGTCCTCTCACTCCAAGGACAAAACCCCACACAGATTAACAACCTGCCAAAAAAAGAAATCAACTCAATCGCCAACGAAATGAAGAAGCAGTATGTGACAATGTGGGAAAATGATATCCAACGCTCAAAGAAGCTGGAGACCTACCACAGCCTACAGAGAGAATACACTCTGGCACCCTACCTACTGAAGGTAAAAGACCCAAAACAGAGACAGACCCTGAGCCAGTACAGAATAAGTGCCCACAGCCTAGAAATAGAAACAGGCAGGCGCAGACAGAACTGGAAGCCCCGGGAGATGAGACTGTGCCAAAGATGTGAGCTAGGTGAGGTAGAAGATGAAACTCACTTCCTGTTGCGTTGCACACAATACTCTGAAGTGAGGAGTGCCCACGTAGAGAAACTCACTGCTGTTATCCAGAACTTTAATAATATAGAAGAGAACCAAAAAATAGCGATCCTCCTGGGAGAAGATGAAACCACAGCAGAACTGGCCGCACACTATATCAGCACCTGCCACAAGCTGAGAGACGTCCACTAACCCCTACACCCCTGTACAAAACTGTTACCCATATACCGTCCAATCATTATACCCCACCCCTAGTATTCGTGTAATTATTGTCCCCCACCCCCTATTATCCACGCTTTGGCAATACTGAAATGTTCTTTCGTCATGCCAATAAAGCTGATTTGATTTGACTCCTCCCCGTTTTTACGGGTTAAGGGCTGCCGTGGTCACGTGACCACTTTCAAGAGCGGTCGCGTAACCGCGCTTGGCCGGGGGAGGGGGGGGGGCGGGACCCTCTGGTGCTGCAGCTCTTCCGGCACTCAACGGGTTAATAAGATTCATACACTGGTCAACAATGTTGCTCCATGTTGTGTAGCAGATAGTTCCATCTTGTTACCTATCCCCCTGAGCTGTGGCTGGGGGTGGTCCTTGAAAGTTGCTACACTGCAGATTGCCAACCTGCTCCCAGGTCACATACCATCAGCAGGCGTGAAGGGTGGAAATCTATAACGTCCCCAAGGCACCCTCTCTAAAGCACTGAGCTAGTTTTCAGGAGCCCCTCTTGTTCTCTTACAATTATAAGAAATATACACAATGTGTCATTGCAAAAATAAATATTATTTTGATTGGGATATTCTGAATTCAAATAGTTATAGGTAGGTCATTTATTGTGTTACTGTTCCACAGAGGCTAAAATTGAGCCAATGGCAGTAATATGTGTAACTGGCTAAAACGAGGTAATTGCTGCCTGTAGAAAGTCAGAAGTATTTTTACATTTCTTTTCAAAAGATTCCTGGCAGTTTTGTAAACATTGTAGCAGGAAGTTAAACGCATTTTTTTCTGCCTTATCTCTCTTTCTACTTGGCCGTTTAGCATGCAATAAACGTGCATCAATTAAATGACCGCATAGTTGGAGCAAACCATGTTGACAATTATTCCCCCCCCCTTTCTAAATCTCTGTTGTAAGTAAAAGCAATGGAATATTTGTAGACTATCAAAAATGATTGTAAAATACTTGTCAGAATAATGATTTTATTTTTTAAAGGCGCCAGTCACATAAATTTAACCCATGAAACATCACTGTCATTAGTACAATGGGGTGCTACTTGTGACTGCACCTCAGTTTTGGATGCTTACTGGGCCTTATTCTGTAAACTAAGACAGCGCCAAGTCGTCACTAACAGACGAAAAGCCCCATTGACTTCAATGGGGTTTCAGTGCCAAAGCGCAATCGCATCTTGCAGAATAATGCCCACTGTTGCTTATAAAGTCTTTGACGGGGAAGCCACAGATAGATTTCACAATGAAACTCAGGGCTGCTGACAGAGCTGGGACACGAGTCCTGAGCCTGAAGGCTTCGGGGGGGCTTGATTTCCTCTGGCTGCTCCCTTTTGTGTGATGTCACTGTGCAATCAGCAAGTGCATGTACTGTACATTCAGCATCTCCCCTCCTCCTCCTCTCTGATAAGGACAGGGTGGGATAATAACAGACAAAACACTTGATTGACAAACTTTCCCATTCAGTGTTCCCTAAAAAAATTAACTTGTTACATTTGTTTAAGAGAGCCAATTAGACGGTAAAATTATGCACAAAAGGTTGTTTTCTGGCCTACTACAGGGGATTGCAACTTTTAATAGTCTGCTCATAATGATTCCGTTCCCTATCTTATAGTGATTCCTTGCTGTTCTAAGAACAGTGGGTTTGAGCCTGTTGTTTTCAACATGTGGAACACAGTGGTTTTCAATTTGCGTTCTGTGGAACCCTGGGGTTTCCTGTGAAAAACTAGGTAATGGTGTGTATTTTATTCTTCTAGACCCTATACAGCTCAACCCCGTTATAACGCGATCCGTTACAACGCGGATCCGCTTACAGCGCGATGCAAGCGTGACTCCCAGTTTTCATATGTATGAATAATTTACAACACCATTATTGGTTTCTTAAATACTTTATTGTACAATGCATACAATTGTACATTATTTCTAACGCGATCCGCTTATAACGCGATGTGATTCTTTGGACCCCAAGCACAGCGTTATAAGGGGGTTGAGCTGTATGTCATAAATGTGTCCTATCCCATAACCATTCTCGTATTGATTTAATTTGGAAGGTTCCCATCCTTTTGGCACTTGCTAGTCAAGATAGACAAAGTGTATAATGGGAAGTATCTTCTACAATTTAAACTTCTCTTTCAGCGATGCAGAGCTACACTTTTTCACATCCCCCACATAAAACACATTTTGAAATTGTAAATTAGTGATACCGTGCAATGTGTTTGTATGTGGGAAATATCTAGCCTTGTAGCCAGATCAGTATTGGGCTGTTTATTTACAGAACTGTGAAAATAATTCAGCTGGTTTGGAAAGAAAATAAGTAGAATTTACTTATCAGACCTTTCAACTCTCAAATCAGATCAAAGAAGCTTTATTGGCATGACGAAAGAACATTGCAGTATTGCCGAAGCGTGAATTGGTTTCAGTCTCACAGATATTTACAGTAAGCAGTGTTGTCTGATTGATAAAAACTTTGACAAAGTCCTGTTGGTGGACGAAACGCGTCAGAGGTTTTCTGTGGCAGAACTGCTTTCACATGCACTGAATAAACAAACCGTTTTCTAATTGCGTTTGGAGATACTTGATCGTACCCCGACGGTGAGCTGTGAACCGCCATTGCAGCAGTTTTCCTTCACTGATTGATACAAACCAGCACATTCTCATTAAACTGTACGAGAAGCGATCCGTGGCATGTAGGATTCCTATTCTCATTAAACTGGCATTTTTAGGTCCAGAATGGCTAAATCTCACAGATTTTAGTCCTTGGAGGCTGACATCTCTGAGACTGCTGCTAGTAGTGTGCATACTGTATAAGGCCTTTGGATACGTCGCGTGCGCCGGTACGAGAAGCGATCTGTGGCCTGTAGGATTCCTATGAAGTGCGCGACGGGGAAGCGTGGTAGAGGCGGGGCCGTAACTTCACTAGGCTGGTTCGCCCTCATTGGCTGAACCGCACACGTGACCCGGCTATCGCACAACAAAATCAAAAGAATTTGTCTCGTGAAAAATCAGCTGTGCTGTCGCGCGCTCTATAAAGGCTTAGTGTCCCTACTGCGGGGTTTTCTTGCACTCGCACCTAGAAACTGAGACGACACAGTTTTTTGGAAGTAATAATTGGTCACAGCTTTATTGCCTTAAGAATACTTGAAAATAAACTGTCAGCCAGTCGCTAGTCATTTGTCACCAGCCCTATTCTCGGTATCTTCTGGCGGGAGCCCTTTTCCAAACCGCCCTATTCTACCGTCTGGCACGCAGTCACTCGCAGTATGGATACGGCCTAAGCCAGTTAGGTAAGACCTCCTGTGTATCAGGGATAGTCTCAGTGAGCCCCAGTTTTATATTTCTCATGTAGAACTAAGACGGATTAACGCAGCTATCCTAAAGACACTTATGAGAAGAAAAACAGATAAGTATTTAACTATATAATGTGTCATATTGCATGTAGCACTGGGTCTTGTCCTTTTTAAATTTTTATATATATATACACAAGGTCACAATCCCAGTAGCACTCCTTTTGATACAAATATATATGGTGTGGTGGGTTTGGATTCTGAGCTTGCAGGGGCTGTGTGCAGGGTTGCCTGTAGCTATCAGGACTTGCATGACAGGAGGCAATGTGGATGAGAGAGAGAGACGTACACACATACACACATACATTATATATAATTATATAATTATATATAATTAGCTTGGGAACCCCTCTCTCCCCTTGGATCCTGAGATAGTTACTGTTGTTCAATGTCTATCCGGGGGGGAGTGACTTCTAAATCTCACGTCATTGGTTGCGGTTTACAAATGGACTGGCATGTAAATCCCCTTTAAGCGTTGTTATATAGTGGCTGCGTGTGCTACGCCGTGCGCGCGCAGCCCTTATAATTGGCTGAGGTTAGTCAGCCCTTCTATACAAGGGCCGCGTGCGCGGACGGCAGTGAGCGTGCATCCGGCCGACAGCGGGGGAGACGGGGAAAATAATATTGTCGCGCCGCTACCAGCGCTGAAATGAATGTGTGTGTGTGTATGTATGCATGTGTATATATATATGTACGCATGTGTATGTATATATGTACGCATGTGTATGTATATATGTACGCATGTGTATGTATATATGTACGTGTCTGCACAATGTTAATAAATATTTTATTTTTACCAAAGTGGTTTTTGTTTGTTTGTTTTTTAATAAATAATAAATTACACATACATACATACATTCCCTGCCAGTGCAAAGAGAACACGCTACATCCCTCCCAACGCAGCTCCGAAATAACTTTTATTTTTTGCTAATGCACAGAAAACCAGCTGTAGCTGGAGAAACATTTTACGTCACTTTACTGTAACTTGGTGGAAAAAGAGAGTCACTGACTTAGGCAGTATTTCCCTGCACAGGATACTCTTCTAAAAGAGTTATTGGCAAAGGCAACGGAAAAAATAAAATGGCTTTTAGTACTCAATTGGAGTTGTATCAAAAATGGTTTTACGGTTGGTCATGTTAAGAAGTGCATTGGAAACCACAGAGCGAATGGGTCTGAATTTGTGACAAGAAAGCAGCCGACCAGGAAGGCCACTGTCTTATCCATAGCCTTTACTTACTAATGTTCATATTAGCCAGGTTTAGCATGTGCTTTGTAAATCTTTGGGGGTTATTCATTAAGCTACAATAGTGCCGATCGGAGCACTGTCATATGGAAACTGTTGTCAATGGGAGGTTCCGTGCGGCAGTGCCCCAAGAGGAACTATTGCGGTTTTATTAAAAAAATCTATATATATATTTGCCGTGTATTTTTCCTCTGAATGTTTTTTGGGAGGGGGTAACTAACTTAAAATTCAAGCAAAATAATTTCCTTTCAAGTTTCCTTTCAAATGTTCTTTAGAAATGCAAACAAGCTTTTAATCACAATGCTAATCTCTCAGCAGGAAGTGTCAGCTATATTAAAAGTGGATAAAAGGCTGCAAATTGTTGAGAGGTAACGTCACGATACATGGCATAAAGGGGAAAGAGCCGAGTCGCTGCACAATACAGTAACGGTGACATGTTTAACAGTTTTGATTGGCAACTTATCTTTTGTTACAAAAATCACACATGATTTTTTTTTTAGATAATTCTTTTTAACGTTAGTCTACGAACAGGCTCAACTGTGGCCTTGGTGGGGGTTAATTTCTTCTAACTTCTCCCTTTTGTGTGATGTTACTATGTGGTAAAGATGAGTTTGTATAAGCAAAGCCCCCCTCTCTACTGTACTTCCCCTTTCATATCTTCCCGGGGAATGAGCTAGAGGTTGGATAAATACTAGGCCCCAAGGGAAAATAAATTCTTATTTTTCGAAAAAATCAAATGGATAAATATTTATGTATTTACGTATAAGTATGAAACGGCAAACCCTCCTAGAACCAAAGTTAACGAATGGCAGTGTTTAAGAAGGGGCATTAGGGTGATTGATGCTGCTGTGACCCAAGTCTGACCCCTATAAGTATTTAAACAATTTTTGTAAAGTCAGTATGAAACATGGGGAGCTGAGATTTGGGAGGAGTTTGGTTTCCTCCGGCTACTCCCTTTATTCTGTTACCACTGTGTGATCAGCCAGAGCTCCCCTTATCTCCCTCCCGTTATCTTTTTTGGTTCTCTGATGAGGACAGTAAACATTGGCTTGACAAACACTATTATTAATAGGCCCCTAAGACATTATTATCCTTTACTTGTAAAGCGCCAACATATTCCGCAGTACAGTGGGGGAGCAGAGTGATATAAATTAAACTGAATGACATACAAGTAAGGACAGACGAGCGCAAACAGATACAGAAGGTAATGAGGGCCCTGCTCTTGGGCGTTTACAATCTAAAGGGAATAAGGGGAAATGTTAAAACAAAAGGTAAAGTGGCTGCTCATTGTGGGGGTGCACTATGCCTCAGGATGGAGTAGGATATACAGTAGCTGCACTGCTGGATATATTAAGGTTTGGGGGATGTGGATGTTAGGGGGTGTTGGGTATATTTGGGGATGAAGGCTGAGATGTACGGGGGGGGGGCAGCGTTGTTAGCTTTTTATGTCAGAACTGGGGTTTTAAGTGTAATTCTAGAGGATATGGGAAGCCAGTGTAGGGGTTTGAATAGTGGAGCAGCAGAGGGGAATAGGCATGTGTGGTAGATGGGTCTGGCAGCAGCATTTTGGATGGATTGAAGTTTGGATAGGCGAACGAGAGGAATGCCAGCTAGGAGAAGGTTGCAGTAGCCAAAGCGGGACAGGATAAATGAGCGAATTAGCATTTTAGTTGCGTCGTAACGGAGAAAGGGGCGTATCCTAGCAATAATTGGGACATGAAGCTAGTAGGACTTGGTGAAGACTTGAATGTGCAGAATGAATGAAGGCGGAGTCGAGAATGACCCACAGGCAGTGGGTCGGTGTGTTGATGAGATTGTAGTGGTAAATGACGATGAGTGAGAGTTTGAGTGTAGTGGTGACAGTGGAAGGGGGACAAATTATTAATTCCGTTTTGGACATGTTAAACTTCGGATAGCGGTGTGACATCCATGATGAGTGTACGGATAGACAGTTTGTGACATGGGACAAGAAAGGCGGAGAGGTAGATTTGGGTGTCATTGATGACCTGACATTCTCCTCTAGAATCTTCTAATACAATGCAGAATTCATGGTGGGGTCAATGATGGAAACCCGTCCAGGTTCTGAGGCAGCAGCCCCAAACCATCACACTCCCACCACCATGCTTCACAATTGGGATGAGGTTCTTCTGTTCGAACACAGTGTTTAGTTTTCGCCAAACATAACGTTTCTCATTGATGCCAAAAAGTTCTACCTTTTGACCCGTCTGTTCAGAGAACATTGTTCTAGAAGTCTTGTGGATCATCTATGTGCTCTTTGGCAAACTTCAGATGGGCAGCAATGCTCTTTTTAGAGAACAGGGGTTCTCCCCTGGCTATCCTTCCATGAACACCCTTCTTGTTCAGTCTTTTTCTGATAGTTGAGTAATGAACACTCACATTAGACAAGACGAGAGTCGCCTGCAGATCATTGGATGAAATTCTGGAGTTCTTTGTGACTTCCTGGATGATTTGCCAGAAAGATTTTGGTAGGACGACCGCTCCTGGGTAGAGTGACTGTGATCTTGAACATTCTCCATTTGTACACTATCTGTCTGACAGTGGATTGGTGGAGCCTCAAATCCTTAGAAATCGTTTTGGAACCCTTTCTAAACTGAGGAGCATCAATAACCGCTTTTCTGAGGTCCTCAGAGATTTCTTTCTATTATGGCAAGACGTGTTTCCATACAACTGTATGGTGAAAACCACACTCACAAAGTTTCTGATTTTTATGTAGGATGGGGCCTCCCAAACTCACCCCTGAAGACCTAATTAAAAACCTAATTATTTAAACATTTGTTTCTAATTATAACCTTTAATCTAGCTGATAAAACCAGGGCTTCGCTTACTTTCGCACCTACTCTGACTTAATTACTCCTTGTCTAATTCAGGGGTGCGTGAACTTTTTTCTTTGCGCCGCTCTGCCTGCCCCCTCCCCACTCGCGCCCCCTCTCTAACCTTCTCTCCGGTATCGGTGGGGTCACAGAGTCCAGGCGCGCTCCCCGGCATTTAATTTAAATGTTGTGGGGAAGAGCGCCTCTGTAAACGCCGCACCCCCCAGTTTGTGCACTCCTGGTCAATTTCATACATCATGTTGCAAAAGATATGGAGTTGGTTAATATAAACCCTATTTGATATTTAAGAAAAGACTGGTTTTGATTCAAGAAGGTTATCATGGCAAACCTATGGAATTTCTGTAATTATCATTGGGGTTCACAAACTTTTTTGTATACACAGTCCATAAACATGGCACTCACGTAGTTTGTGTACATGGACCATCCAGGGTGCATACTGTCCAGGTGTCGGAAGAGCAGCACACAGGTATAGGAAAAACGGGACTGGCACCCGAAAGTCTCAAAGTGTCAAGTTTAAATATATATATATATATATATATATATATATATATATATATACACACACAGTGGTTGACAAATCACCAAAAAATCTACTCGCCACACAAAAAATTCTACTCGCCACCTAGTACCAAACGTGTACTGCTTGGGCCAATATTTACTCGCCCGGGGGTTAAATCCACTCGCCCGGGGCGAGCAAATGTATAGATTTGTCGAACACTGTGTATATATATATATATATATATATTGTTTTTTCTTTTGCTGCAACAAATCAAATCAGAAAAAACATTACTTTTAAGAGTGTTGGAATCTTTGTAAAGAAGCCAATTTCATTGATAACTTGATTAGAAAACAAACATATTTTGCTTGCTATGGGGCATTGTCCCTTTAAAAGACTTTATCAAGAAATGATGTGGGGAGAGGGGACTGAGCAATTTTTAGATACAAAGAAGCACTATTCATGTGGTTGCAGTCCAGCTTTATATAAAACCTTGATAAAACGCATGCAGCATAAGGCCACTGTGAAAGGAGAGATTCTCTGTAAACAAAGCGTTGGAGCCTTCCTCCTGAGTAATTAAAGCTGATACGATTTCCTACTAATGCCTGCTTAGAAATATAGGAATAAGTAGGAGATAGACCATTAGCCAGTCTATTTAACCCACTTATTCTAAAGCTTCTATTATTAATATGCTTTGGAGATGTCTTCCCAGTGCTGGAGAAAAGTTCAATTATGATTATTGTTTACAACACAACAACATATACTGTAGCACATCACGGTGGCATGAGAGGGCACTAACAATAAGATGATATTATCATACAGTGTGCTGGTCCAGTAAATAAGGGGGAGCCCTGTTTCAAGGAGCGGACAATCTAAAAGGGTGATGACATGGAGAAGACATCTACGCATCATTTTTAGTAGGGACTTAAACTGTGCGCCTACTTTGTTAGTGTTGTTGTCACTACAATTGTAAGGCTTTAAGCCTGTTACTGTGCGAGGGGCTTACGGCCGCCACTCAAGAGCATTAAATAGCCTCCTGCCCCTAACCTAAGTCAAGTCAGTTTATCGTTCAGCGTGAGTCTGTCAACACCAGTGAGCTGTCAGAAGTACTCCAGTCTGCCATCTCTGACCATCTGCATGTTTTCCAGCAGTGCTAGTCTTGCCTTATCTGTCTGCCTTTCTCCTCCCTCCATTCTTGCATTTAAACTCCTTTCCCTCTGCCCCTCTTCTAGTGCTAGGGTCCTAAAAAAAAAGTGCAGCAACTTCTTTTTTTAAATTTTTTTATTTTTCGATAGAGAATAGCGTAAGCAACAAGGAAAAACTAAACGAATAATTACATAAAAATCATAGAGATATAAAATAAGAAAAACATAATAGTCCAATGACCTCGAAAAAGATCCAATGGTGTGTGATGAATGAAAAAAGTCCTAAAAAATTAAACAGAGGCACAATAGGGTAAAGTACTGTTAAAAAAAAAAATGCTTTAGAAATGAAAAGGATAAATAAAATGTGACTTGCAATCTGGTAGAATAAAACAGCATTGCGGGAAACATCCCAGTAAATTTCATAGGCGCGGTAGTCGTTGCTTCGACGGAGGACAAGAGGTACACAGCACGCTCTGTCGACCCATGTCGATGTTAGTACACTTTGACCAAGTCACAATTATATAATAAACTAGCTGAGAGACCCGGCGTTGCCCGGGATGTAATTTTGGGGGGGGCGTACGACAGGGTTAGGCTTCCCCCTCCCCCTTGACAGCTAGGTGGGTGACTGAGTTGACTGAGTGTGTGGGTGACTGGGTGGGTGGGTGACACTTGACTGAGTGGGTGGGTGGGTTGGTGACTGAGTGGGTGACTTTGGGTCGGTGACTGGGTGGGTGACTTTGGGTCGGTTTGACTTTGGGTCGGTGGGTGGGTGACTTTGGGTCGGTGGGTGGGTGACTTTGGGTCGGTGGGTGGGTGACTTTGGGTCGGTGGGTGGGTGACTTTGGGTCGGTGGGTGGGTGACTTTGGGTCGGTGGGTGGGTGACTTTGGGTTGGTGGGTGGGTGACTTTGGGTCGGTGGGTGGGTGGGTGACTTTGGGTCGGTTTGACTTTGGGTCGGTGGGTGACTTTGGGTCGGTGGTTGGGTGGGTGAGTTGGGTCGGTGGTTGGGTGGGTGAGTTGGGTCGGTGGGTGGGTGAGTTGGGTCGGGGGGTGGATGACTTTGGGTCGGTGGGTGGGTGACTTTGGGTCGGTGGGTGGGTGACTTTGGGTCGGTGGGTGGGTGACTTTGGGTCGGTGGCTGGGTGACTTTTTCAGGGTCGGTGACTGGGTGGGTCAGTGACTGGGGTCGGTGACTGGGTGGGTCAGTGAGTGGGTAGGTGGGGTCGGTGAGTGGGTGGGTGGGGTCGGTGAGTGGGTGGGGTCAGTGACTGGGTGGGTGGTTTTGGGTGAGACTGGGTGGGTGGTTTTGGGTGAGACTGGGTGGGTGAGTGTGAGACTGAATGGGTGGGTGAGTGTGAGACTGAATGGGTGGGTGAGTGTGAGACTGAATGGGTGGGTGAGTGGGAAACTGAATGGGTGGGTGAGTGGGAGACTGACTGGGTGGGAGACTGACTGGGTGGGAGACTGACTGGGTGGGAGACTGACTGGGTGGGAGACTGACTGGGTGGGTGAGTGGGAGACTGACTGGGTGCGTGAGTGGGAGACTGACTGGGTGGGTGAGTGGGAGACTGACTGGGTGGGAGACTGACTGGGTGGGTGAGTGGGAGACTGACTGGGTGCGTGAGTGGGAGACTGACTGGGTGGGTGAGTGGGAGACTGACTGGGTGGGTGAGTGGGAGACTGACTGGGTGGGTGAGTGGGAGACTGACTGGGTGGGTGAGTGGGAGACTGACTGGGTGGGTGAGTGGGAGACTGACTGGGTGGGTGAGTGGGAGACTGACTGGGTGGGTGAGTGGGAGACTGACTGGGTGGGTGAGTGGGAGACTGACTGGGTGGGTGAGTGGGAGACTGACTGGGTGGGTGAGTGGGAGACTGACTGGGTGGGTGAGTGGGAGACTGACTGGGTGGGTGGGTAACTGGGTGACAGTGCGTGGGTGGGAGACGGTGGGTGACTTACCTTGACCCCGTGGCATCTGGCTGGGGCAGGAGGTGAGTTCGGGAAGCTGGGAGAGGGGGGGGGCAAGAGTGGCAGGAGACCCGCGCCGCGCTTCCCCTCCGTCCGGGAGCCGGCGCACGTGAGGGGGAGTCCCGCGCCGCGCTTCCCCTCTCCGGTAGCGGCGCACGTGAGGGGGAGTCCCGCGCCGCGCTTCCCCTCTCCGGTAGCGGCGCACGTGAGGGGGAGTCCCGCGCCGCGCTTCCCCTCCGTCCGGGAGCCGGCGCACGTGAGGGGGAGTCCCGCGCTTCCCCTCTCCGGTAGCGGCGCACGTGAGGGGGAGAGCAGGAGGCCCGGCCCGCGCTTCCCCTCTCCGGTAGCGGCGCACGTGAGGGGGAGAGCAGGAGGCCCGGCCCGTGCTTCCCCTCTCCGGTAGCGGCGCACGTGAGGGGGTAGGAGCCTGGAGTTTGCTGCTGAGCAGGAGGGCCGCAGCGCACGGTGACGGTGATGGTGCGGCTGGGGATGTTGCGGAGCGTGGGGATTTGGGTGAGGTGGGGGGAGAGAGTGAGGGTCACCGGGAGAGGAGGGGGGGGGGGTGTGTGTGTGGAAGGTGAGCTGCGGTCCAACTGACGGGGGAGAGTGAGGGTGTGTGTGTGAGGGGGGGGGTGTGTGTGTGTGTGTGTGTGTGTGTGTGTGTGTGTGTGTGTGTGTGTGTGTGTGTGTGTGTTTTTGCCCGTCACTCTGCCTCAGGCCAATGAGAGGTGCTGGGGCGGGCAGGCCAAGGGACCAATGAGTTTGCCGCTAGGGACGCAGACATACAGTGCTTTCAGAAATATATAGTAGATAATAGAAACATTTTCAGAGAGTCCAACTCTTAACTGTCCATGAAATGTCTGTGAATTGACTGTATAACCTCTGTTCATTTAATGCAGGGGTGGGCAACCTATTTTTCAATGTAGCCACAGGTGTGGCGAATTAGAAGTGAAAATAGCCACACCATGTAAAAATGTAGGTATTATGTTGCGCATGCGAAAATTTTAAACACACAGTTTGAAAAAGTTTATAAATTCTCAGACCATAACCCCCCTCAGGCTCCCTCACCCCCCTCCTCCTCTCACCCCCTCATGCCACCAGCACTATCTTCCTCCTCATCTCATTTCCCCCATCATCATCTCATGTAAACCCCCTCATCTCCCCCAGCACTCTTCATCATCTGCCCCAGCACCCTTCATCATCTGCCCCAGCACCCTTCATCATCTCCCCCAGCACCCTTCATCATCTCCCCCAGCACCCTTCATCATCTGCCCCAGCACCCTTCATCATCTGCCCCAGCACCCTTCATCATCTCCCCCAGCAGCCCCCTCATCATCAGGCAGCAGAAGCCCTCTACCCCCCGTCCCAGGCATCAGCCCCCACCCCTCCCCGTATCAGCCCCCATATCAGGCATCAGCCCCCATCCCCCTCATCAGGCATCAGCTCCCCTCCCCCGTATCAGGCATCAGCCCCCCTACCTCCCCCCCATCCCAGGCATCAGCCCCTGTCCCCCATCCCAGGCATCAGCCCCCCTCTCCCCGTCCCAGGCATCAGCCCCCCTACCCCCGTCCCAGGCATCAGCCCCCCTACCCCCCATCCCAGGCATCAGCCCCCCTACCCCCCATCCCAGGCATCAGCCCCCGTCGCCCCCGTATCAGGCTTCAGCCCCCATCGCCCCTGTATCAGGCATCAGCCCCTGTCCCCCGCATCAGGCATCAGCCCCCGTCCCCCGCATCAGCCCTGTCTCCTAACTAGATCGCGGCGGCTGAGAAAGAAAGGGAAGGAAGCGGTGGTGGCGGGCCTGGCCAGGGGAGGGAGGGGATAGGGGGGAGCGTGTCAGCGCATCAACTTCTGGTGCTGAAGGGGAGGAAGCGCGTCACACCACTGAAGCGGGCTGGGAGGAAGGGGAGCGTGCCACACAGCCGGAGCGCGCTCCTTCCCTACCAAGTAAGACAGGCCTGCACAACTCGTAAAGCGAGAAGGGCCGAACTGCTCCAAGGAAAACAAAATTTGGGCCACGCGGGAAAAATCATCATCATCATCTCTCCTCCAGCACCTCTCATCATCATCCTCATATCTCCCCCAGAACCCCTCACTATCAACCTCTGCGAAACTCCCCCACCTATCTCTCATACCCCCATCTCTCCCCTCACCCATAATACTCCCTCTCCACATCAAACACACAATACCCCCCTGCACACCACACACATCCCACCCCCCCTGCACACCACACACATCCCACCCCTCCTGCACCTCACATCCTTCTCCCCCCGTGCACCCCACATCACTCTCCCCCCCTAAACATCACATCACTCTCCCCCCCTGCACCTCACATCACTCTCCCACCCCTGCACCTCACATCACTCCCCCCCCCCCCTGCACCTCACATCACTCTCCCCCCGTGCACCTCACATCACTCTCCCCCCTGCACTTCACATCACTCTCCCCCCTGCACCTCACATCACTCTCCCCCCTGCACCTCACATCACTCTCCCCCCGTGCACCTCACATCACTATCCCCCCTGCACCTCACATCACTCTCCCCCCTGCACCTCACATCACCCCCCCTACCTCCAATCACCCCCCCTACCTCCAATCACCCCCCCCCTACCTCCAATCACCCCCCCTGCACCTCCAATGACCCCCCCTCTGCACCTCCAATGTACCCCCCCTGCACCTCCAATGACCCCCCTGCACCTCCAATGACCCCCTCTGCACCTACAATGACCCCCCCTGCACCTCCAATGACCCCCCCCTGCACCTCCAATGACACCCCCTCCCCCTCTACCTCGGTTTGCTCGGAGGAGGCGGCAGAGAAGGCAGGACTGCACGCACGCGCTCTGGCAGGCACGGAAGTTCAGTTCTCTGAGCGGGCTGATCCGGGAGGGGGGAGAGCGGGCTGATCCGGGAGGGGGGGGAGCGGGCTGATCCGGGAGAGGGGAGAGCATGAGCGGGCTGATCGGGGAGGGGGGAGAGCGTGGGGGAACGGGAGCGAACTCGAGAGGGAGAGCGGAAAGCCGCCGTGGGCCGCACAGTGAGTGCAGGAGTCCCGGCGGCCCTTATATTGTGGTTACTCAATTCGCCACACTTTGACTCCCAATTCGCCACAAGTGGCGAATGGCGAAAGGGTTGCCCACCCTGGATTTAATGTAACCATGTATTCTTATCATAACTCTGTGCAAGGACATACTTGAAAATGAGAGGTAACTCATTGTATTACTTCCTGGTAAAACATTTTATAAATAAATAAGATATCTTCCAATATCTGTAATTAGTCAGTCTCTGGAAATGTTTACCTCTTATTTAACATATAATTGTGACTTGATTTGTTTCCTTCATCATTTGTTGAAAGTGTAAGTAACCCTCCCTGCCCGGCTTCTAGGGAGATTACATTGGTGTGTTATGCATGGCTACTCCGCATGGGTTACCTTGACTCAGGGTCTGGATTCAGGCGGCGGGGTGATGAGGTAAAAAGGTTGTATAATAATGGGCGCCAGGAACGTTTGTAGTGCAACTATCATTTATTCGTGCCCCCAAGCACAGGGACGGCTCATAAATATTTTGGCAACGTTGTACTGTCATTTATATCAGGCATACATGAATATGGTTCATCCATTAGTGCCCACTCTTTACACTCGAATAGAGGTACATTTACTTAGTTGCGCTACTTAGATGTTGGACCTGGCGCCCCTTGTTACTTCGAGACATTATCAGTATTAAACTGATTTCAGTAGGCCCCTACAGAAGTCCTGGCTGGTCCTTCTTTTGTGACCCGATACCTTTGGCCTGTTGGAAACTTCCACTTCCTTTCAGACTGATGAGGAATATTATCCACGGTTAGAGTTGATCCACCGACACCCAGGAGTCCTCTTTCCTGAAGCCCTCCGTGGCATGCTGTGTCGTATTCCCTTTCCTGTAATATTCAAAACTCCATTCCTTCTTGTGGGGATCCTTACACCAAGGGTACTGCCCTTAACTACAACATAATAAATAGGGGGGCCTGGTCTGTGCTATTACTTTATACACATTACTTATCTACTCTCCCCGATGTTCCTCCCCTCTTGTCCTCATGGAACCTAACCTTCTCAAACGTTTCCCTCCCCTTATATACTCTCCTTGATGTCAATTTAGTAGAAAGACCATTTACCTAGATATGGAATAACTAATTATATTTTCAACGTGCTGATACTTAACCCTTTGGACGCCATGCCCCCTCTGGCAAATGGCGATCACATGACTGCTCCTTATTAACCCGGAAACTGAAGATATATCTTTAGGCTCCTTACAATGTACAGGTGCATTTTCCTTCTTCATGTTTTAATTTGTTTATTCACTGTGAAGCCGTTATCATGAATAGATAAGAAAAGAAAAAGTTACCTTATAACTAACAGACAATTTTTCATAGCACTGAAAGAAGTACAATTTTAATGGTGCATTCTTCTAAGCCGATTGCTTTTTATAAGAACTTATCTTTTCATATTTGCCAGTAGAGAGTAAAAAATAATAATAATAATAATATGGCAGCGGGGCCACTAAGGAACCGCAACATTATCTGATGATGACTTCCCACATCAAGGCTGACCCCGGAGGCGCTTTTCCAACGCTAATGCTGTGGTAATTGGGGAACCCCCGGAGCTTGGAGTGATGCGGGGGACAACCGGATCAGTTTTAGGAAACTACAAAAAAAAAGTTGTGGCGGTCATTTCTGCTTTAAATGGAGACCACTTCACGTCATATTGAGAAGGGGCCAAAGTGTCAGGTAGAGCTGATATGCGCTATTTTCAGCTCCACAGACTCCCTGTTTTTCAAGAAATTGAAGGTAGCCTCCTGGGGGAAACAAAATGGATGTTTAAATCTCGACACGTTATGCGACGTCAATAGGAGGCGGATTTAAATACAAAAAGTACACCGTAAATTAACTTTGCTCTGCTCTAGGGAGCCCCTGCTTCCTATCCATTTAAAAAAAAGAAAGGGATGGGGGGGGGTCGGGGTGCAGAGGGGGAACAGCTTCCATGGAAATTCCCCTACTTCCCAGAACTAAAATTACACCTTGAAATGTCAGGGGCACAAGGGCTTTTTTTCTGCCAGTTTCACATACACTTGTGAGCTAGATGCATTGGACAAAGAAGGAAGTTCACATGAGTGTGTGGCGACTCCAAACCAACTTCTGCGTTGGCTAGTTCTGTTTTGAGCTGGAGTTGCACATTTGCTGCCTTCGTTAATACCGTAATATTTTAGTATGCAGCAGTGACCCACAATGAACTGTCACAGTTCATCACAAGGTTCAAGACCCGCAGAGCATCTATAGTAACACCCCAGTAAAACTGCTCCCCATGTAAGCTGGTGAAAAAAATCCAATTGTTCATAAACAAAAGTACACGAATTGTAATAATTGAGATATACAATAAAATCAATATTTTGTGATTGATCACATTTAGCAGGATTGGAATAGGTTTTTGCACTCTATACAATAGAGATGGGGTGCGGAAACTGGGGGGGCGCAAGATTTTATGGGGGGTGGGCAGCGGTTACAGAGGTCCTACACTCCCCCCATCCCCCCCCCCCCCCAGGCATTTAAATTAATTTTGCGATGCCTCTGTAACAAACTTACTTTGCATTCCAGCGACGCGGCATCGTGGTAACTCGGTGTCAAATGAAGCCACGTTGCCATGACCACGTGCCGTCACATGATCCCGTGGCATAATTTGACACTGGAGCTGAGCAAGAGGGCGGGGAGGTGCGAGCCGGGCAGGAGAGCAGGCAGGGGTGCGCAGGGGGTAAAGTTTGTGCACCCCTGTACTAGAGCAGGGGTGCTCGACTCCAGTACTCAAGCCCCCTCAACAGGTCAGGTTTTCAGGATATCATAGCTTCAGCACAGGTGGCTCAAAGGCCACATGTGCTGAAGCAGGGGCTGATAGAGCCACCTGTGCTGAAGCTGGGATATCCTGAAAACCTGACAAGTTGGGTGGGGCTTGAGGACTGTTAATGATCACCCCTGCACTAGAGATGTAGGAGAAGGTTTCTTCATATATTACTTTATATGGTCTAGGACATTTGGCCGCACTCAAAACACCGCCAGCATTCCGCTGCAAGGACATGTCGCCGCTGGGACAATTCGCCATGATGTCAACCCACAAGCTAGGTCTGATAAGTGCATGTTTAAATGTCCCGTGCGGGACTGCTACACTGCCTGGCTTGTGGGAGCGGGTAGACTAAACCGCTCCGACACGCCATCTTTTAATGTTCTGAGCTGGACATTTAAACATGTACTTATCAGACCTGGCTTGTCGGGCACAGCAGCGAAATGTCCAGAGAGCAGCCTTGCCGAGACGTGTATCAGTGGCATTTTGATTGTGGCCAAACATCGCATTCCGTACTTGTATTCCGTCAACAAAGCATTCGTGTTTGACGCAGGCGATTATTGACCAGTTATACTTCATCAGGACCATTGGAAAAGGCTTCATAAATGAGATGTAATTGCTGCATTATTGAAGCAGGAAGGTGACATTCGGGATTAGTAAGGATGTTTATGAAAGGGCCTGTCGTGGAAATTAACACTTTTTTCTTGTGTGTATTCAAAGGTAATATCCAGAACAATCAGACAATGTTATCGATGCAGCAAATTTCCTAAGAGAAGACAAGAAACAGGTGATGATGTCCCTTGCGGGACCTCAAAGGCTCCCATTGCTCTGCTCGAGCAACGTGGCCTAGTGTGTTTGCAAGGATTCTCTTGAGTTTATTTAGGGGATTTGTTATTACTGAATTTTTCATGGTTGAGTAACTCTGGCCTTATAAGCTGCCATAGAGTTGATCCTGCGCTATTGCACGCAAAGCCCCATTAAAGTGCAACAGCAGGTTTCTGGGCCTTAGTGACTCAAGATCAACTACTGTACTACCTACAGTTCCACTTCAAAGGACATGGTGGAAATCTCTCTAACTCTAAAATAATGGGAAATAAAGGAAATAAAGAAAGCTACGTTTCCATATAATGTTTGTTTTTAAATCTGTAGGAGATTGACGAGTAGGGAAGTATTTGTGAAATGTGTCTGAAATGTGACTCCCCTGGGTCATTTTTGAGACAGGTTCACGTAGAGTTTAACTTCATTTTGTGAACCAAAGTGCTGGGCTTATTTATTGGTATAGTAAAGTGCTTCTTTCAATATTAATGTTTTTTTCCAATCTTGTTCCTGGTTTTTGGCACCATTTCTGCTTTTGTTTTCACTCTAAATATCTCTTCAACATGACACCTTCCCTAAGGGAACGGTTCCTAAGGAACTGCTTGTGTGTGGGACCTTTCTTCTTCATTTTGATTGCAATTGTGGCCTTTAAGGGGTCTGAAGCTTTGGAGGAATGTTTATGCAGCTGCATTTCGTCCCATGTCAGAAAATAAGACTACTAGATCTTTTGCACTTTTTGAGTTTTCCATCTTTGTAGAAGGGGTATATTTTCGAAAGTTAACTCGAGCTCGTTAACATTTTTGTTGTACACAATCGTTGTTTTTGCTTTTGTCTCCTTGTCACGATCAAGGTTGATTGGACTACCAAGGATGTTTAGATCGCCAGACAGTATACAGAGTTTTATCAAACCGGAGTTTATTTAGCCCAAACTAACTGCATATCACACAGTATAAACGATAAGACATAGGGACTCGGGGGCCAAGGGGAAACACTTAGTTAGACTAGATGCCAGGTACTGCTGTAGCCAAGGTACCTCTGGAAGTTCTTTTTGTGGGAGAACAAAGTGACTCGCGAGCAGCATAAAAGATAGAAAGTGTTTTTCGTTGAACGATACCGTTCCGACTCACGAGACAACTAGTGGCATCTATTCTATATAGGTGTAGAGTAACGCCATAGCTGGCTTACCTCTCGGAATCGTTTTAGGGGTCTTTTCCCAGATTGATGCGGTCCTTAACAGGACTCGTATGCTTCCTTCTTCGGGTCTTCCACACACTGCCTAGACACCGGCTGTATGAACGCAGGTAACTCTATTCACATGACACAGGTTTCTGAGCACACGCAGTTGGAGGGAAAAACTAGTGAGAAGATCCTTGGCCATTGGGCTGCTATACCCCCTTACTAATTGGTAGCATGACTCTGTGTGGCTACTAACAAAGGACTCCACACCTGTCCCAGACCTAGGATGGTAGGAGTTGGCATATGGTGCTGGATCCTTAGTATACCTAATCCAGCCCCTGCTAGCCCAAGTGGCGACAGGGCAGGCTTAGGATCTCCGGTTATACAGGAGGACTGCAGGCCACAACGGAATACATGACACACACACGGAATTCATTTCAGGCAGGAAAAGTCATGTACCATTATATACACATTTTATGGGGTTCGGAACCTAATTCTGGCTTGGTGCTCTGGAGGCTTCGAGGAGCACTCTGGACAAGTGTGGTTGGTGACGGGCAAGTAACAGGGGGCAAGAGAAAAGTACTTTTTACAAAGTATATTTCTCTCGCGTCTGAGCACATCTATATAACCAGCGCGGAAAACGCCAATTTCTCTGGAACCGAAGCTCAGCCTGGGGCTGTGGGATATGCCGGTCATATCAAAGTGCTGAAATGAGTCAGACTGTGGGTGCCTATGCGGCTGGACCAATTCTCTAACCCAGAGAGAAAGGCTAAGGGTTCAGCGGTCAAACTCCTACTCGCATATGTAATTGTGAAATTATCCACTGGCTTTTGTTTTTTGGAAGTATTGACTCTTATTGATGTCAACCATTGTAATAGATGTTTAAAATAAAACTACTTAACAGCGCAGTCCTGAACATACTGTACAACCTTGAGGTTGATGACGTACCCCAGGGGTGCGAAAACTTTTCAGTCTGTGCCCCCATCTTACCTGGTGTCTGGTGTCTTTTGACATCACAACGTCATGTAACCCCACGGCATCATTTGACGCCGTGTCGCCGGAAGCCGCCGGAGACCAGGTAAGGGAAGTTACAGAGGCTTGGCGAGTCTTGGGGAAGAGCACGGGGCCTCTGCAACCGCCGTGTCCCCCCCAGAAAATTTGGCACCACCCAGTTTGCGCACCCCTGAAGTACCCTTTCACCACATGTAGTAGCTCTTATGAGGCCCCTCACTAAAGCTCTGTGAATTGCAGACTCTGATCTTTTACACTGGTTCTCTACATGGGTCATTCTGTAAATCGTACTAGTGACATGCAAAATAAAAAATGCTTAGTACTCTCAGCCAATGTAACGGTGTTGGGGGTATATGGCTGGTACCGGCAAAGTCACCGTAGGAATCCACAATATCTACCCACAGCCACACACTTTATTTTAAAGTTCATTTAGGACATTTAGACTTTAAATGACCAGAATCTATGCTCTTCATTGCAATAATAATTCAATTATATCTAGTGGTGCCACAATTTACTGCACTGCACAACGAAAATAGAGCAATTTTTTTCTTTCTTTTTTACCTTTCTCAGCTCTTTCCACCTATTTACTCTGTAGAAGAAGTGGAAATAATAATTTAGTTTTAGTACATGTATTTGTTAATCTCTGCATCTTCAAAACATACAAGCTCCCTTAAACTGCGTATTTCTCTTCTGCCACTATTTTGTACTGTCGTCCTCCCCCCCCCATCTCTTTTAACCACAATATACCGAAAGTGGAAAGTATTCTTGGTCAGGAGAGGAAAATTCAGAAACCGTTAATATAAGCAAACACAGTTTGACATTAAAGCAGCAGTTCAACATGTGTTTTTTTTTAATAAATCAGTTCTGTACTATGAGAAAATACTTGTAGCGTTTAAAAATGTCTTTAAAACATTTTTTTTTTTAATGTTTCTAATGTTGGAAGCAGAAAAAAATTCTCCCAAGCGGGACGATATGGGCAGTGCACTGCGTGCCAAACGAAAGACAATACTTCGTTCCAAAGAGAAAAGAGCTGACGGATGCTGGATCGCTAAAAAAATGTTTATTTATTCAACAAGCTGCAACATACAGATACACAGGGAACCCGAGAAGATCCTCCGACGCGTTTCATGCATCCGTGCACTTAGGTTCTTCTCCGGTTCCCTGTGTACCTTTATGCTGCAGCTTGTTGAATAAAGAAAAAAATGTTCGCGATCCAGCATCCGTCAGCTCTTTTCTCTTTGGAACGCAGTATTTTCTTTCATTTGGCACGCAGTGCACTGCCCATATCGTCGCGCTTAGGAGAATTTTTTTCTGCTACTATTTCAGGGCGGCATGCACGCTTCTTCCAGGAGTCTGTGCGTACTCTGCTTTTACTCATATTACAACGCTCTATGGACTTTTGCTACTCATGTAATATTGGTCTAGCTCCAGGGATTAGTTTATTGGTGATTTTGGGGGCCTGGATCCCCACCTATGTGGGCCTTTCCAGACATCCCCAATGTACGAACTTTATAACATACCCCTCAATGGGAGCCTCAATGACCTTTTCACATATAGGAGACACATTTATTTACCTGGATATACAAACAAATGGCAATTTTTAATCTTAAAAATGTTGAATTTTTATGAGAAACCTTTTAACATAATTTTGTTTATCATTACGGATGTATTTGCATACTCTAGCAGCGGTGCGCAAACTGGGGGGGCGTGCCTGAGATTTGTCTGAGATTGCAGAGGTCCCGCGCTCTTCCCCCAGGCATTTAAATTAAATGCCAAGGGGATTGTGTGAGGCCCCTGCAACAACAAAAAAACTTACCTGGATTCACACGCGGTGACGCGTCTCCATGGCAATGCAGCGTCAAATGACGCCACAAGGTCACAGGCGTCAAATGATGCCGTGGGCCACGTGACCCCGGAGTGTCGTTTGACGCAGTGGTAAAGGTAGGAGGGGGGGTCGCAAGCTCTGGAGCATGCAGAAAGGGGGGCGCAGCCGTAAACGTTTTTTCCCTATAATGTAGGAAGCATTTCCAAAGTGACAGCCCCTTCCCCTTCTGATAGGCTCTGGCTCTTGAGCCGCGCCCTCTCTCTAGCAGGGCACCAATTGTAACTGCCCAGTCGCATAATATTGCTGGACTACATTGCCCACAATGCTGTGCAAGAACTGAATTAAATAACCAGAGCAAGTGATCGATTACAGGAGAACGGATCGATCTGCAACTTAGCTAATCACTTGTCAGTGTGCAGATTGTATTGATGCACATATTGAACGAGAAAAAAAAAATATATATACATATATATTTTTTTTTAATGGCAGCTTGAACTGCAGTTTTAAGAACTTGTGATATATATTCTTGTGGGATCTTTGCCGAAAATAACTCATGTCTGTATTGTGTGCCATGGACCGATCAGGCTGTATTACATGGGTCGTATACTATTATTATTTTTTATGAAAAAGCTAAGATATTTTGCAGCGTGTTACAATGGGGGAACCATTATTACATAACAGAATGACATACAAAATAAGAATAAAATAATGCAAACTAATACAATATGTACTAAGCGTCCTGCTCATGAGAGGTTAAAATCTTGTCTAGTTTTCAAAGGCCACCAACAGGTCAGGTTTTCAGGATATCCCTGCTTCAGCACAAGTGGCTCAGTGAGTAAACGCTGACTCCGAAAACAATGATACTGAGTTTCAAGCAGGGGAGCCTTGTTCAATCCTGGTGTCGGCTTCTAGTGACCCTGGGGGTGTCCCTTTATCTCCCTGTGCCTCAGGCACTACAAAATAGATTGTAAGCTCTACAGCGCAGGAACTTGTGCCTGCAAAAATGCTATGTAAAGCACTGCGTAGACAGTCAGCACTATACAAGAAAAACAATTATTATATTTTACTATTGCCTCAGTATGAAAGTGTGAAAGAATTGCAGCAGTTTCAAGGTACAATTCAATGATACAGTACAATCATGTTTCATATAAATCCAGATTAACAGCATTAAAAAAGATTCCCATGGGTTACATATCCAGTTCTAATGATTGATTATTGTTTTCTTCAACAGTTGATGGGTTGGACAAAGCTTCCATTGCAAACTCTGATGCACCGAACTCAGGCAATCAAACCCCCCCTCTCAAGAGGAAAGGAAGGCTGTCCTCTATAGGCAAAATCTTCAAGCCATGGAAATGGAGAAAGAAGAAGGCCAGTGAGAAATTCAGAGAGACCTCAGCAGGTGAGTGACCAGGTGACAAGTACAAAAAAGTTAGTGATAGTGCGCAGCTAATAACGTGATATAGTGATATAATACACAATTGTGCATACAGTGTATATTAAACAATAATGATGACCTTATAGGTGTAAGTGCAGCAATGGTGCGTCTGCAGCCTTTCTTGGGGGGTGGCTCGACAACCCTAGAACTAGAGAAACAGAGAAAGAACAATGCGCACAACGCACATCGTGAAATCCAGTTAAAAAGTTAATTTTACTAGATAATAATAAGTTCTGCGTACATCAAAGTGTATAAAAGTGACCTGGTGTCCTCCGTTTTTATACCACCTGATAAACTAATAATCACGTATTGACACTAAGGAGTCCATATAAATTATGTTATCATTTCATGATTGTAAGAATGACACGGGGTCTTGTTCATTGAGGCAGTTCCTTGTTGTTTGCAGTCCAGTTTAAATATATCGGTAAAGTCAGTGTCCAAGTTTACCGACAAATCACTGTTTTGCCCACTCTTATTTGGCACTTTATCTTTCCTTGACTTCATCAAGACACAAATATTTATTTATTTATTTATTTATAAAATGTTTTACCAGGAAGTAATAAATTGAGAGTTACCGCTCGTTTTCAAGTATGTCCTGGGCACAGAGTTATGCTGACAAATACATGGTTAGATTACATGAACATTTTTATACATTATATTTAAAGACATCGCATGAACAGTTAAAGATAATATATGTTGTAGGCGTATATGTAACAGTTACAGACCAGATTAAAATGTGAGGCGACTTTAGTTTTGGAAGACTTTAGACCAGCGTCGGATTTGAAAGTCTCCAGTTGTGAAGTGCACAGTAAGAGAAGACAAGGCTTTGTGGGACACTGTAGATGATATCCACGTGGTTGGAGTTAAAGCCCAAGATAGGCACATGTTGGGATCTACCTGATCAGTATGAGTGAAACCAATTTAAAACTTGTTCCCCTATTCCAGAGCACTGGAGCATGTTTAATAAGATAATGTGATCAACAGTATCAAAAGCCTTTGCAAAATTTAGGAATATTGCACCAGAAAGTTGTCTCAGTTCCATTCCACACTGGATCTCACTGCAAACATTTGGGAGGGTAGTTACCGTGGAGTGTTTTAGGCGAAAGCCATATTGGAGTTGGCTAAGGAAATTTGTCTTGGTATAGTAATCGCTTAATTGGGAGTGGACACATGTTCCATGACTTTGGATAGTATTGGGAGAAGAGAGATTGGCCTGTAGTTATAGATAGTGTTTTTTGTCCACACGTTTCAAGATTGGGACAACTCTGGAAGTTTTCCAGGTCTTAGGGATATTGCCTGCAGACAGAATAAAGTTGATTAGTGAGGCAAACTGTTTGGCAATGGTTGAGACACCAAGTCGTAGGAACCTAGATTGCAGTAGGTCAAGTCCACATTGGCTGTTTAGTTTTAATTTGAGGAGCGCTTGTGTAATCTCAAGATGCTGGGACAAATTGAAAATTGTGGGCAGTGTTGGGAGAGGGTGGGGCTATAGGGGTACTCCTAGATTGAGTTTCATGTTTGTAGTTTGGGTAGCGTTTTGCTAATACGTTAGTTGCACATCACACAAAGTATTAATTGAATGCGTTTGAAATGTCAGTGGGATTTGTCAGAGTAATATCATCCTTAATGATATTACATGGTTGTTCATGACTAGAAGGCTGGAATACATTGTTGATGACCTTCCAGAAGTTAGCTGGATTTGATGTATTCTGGTGAAGAGTGTTAGAGTAATATTGGGCTTTTGCATATCTTATTTGCCTTGTGCATATATTCCGCAGGCATCTGTAGTTATTAAGATCCTTGGTGGTGCCAGTTACTTAGTATCTTTTCCACAAGGCATCCCTAAAATGGTAAAGCACAAAAATGTTGGTTGCTTGTAACCCATGGAAGTTGGGCCTCCCGTACTCTTATTCTGTGTAGCGGGGCATGAGTGTCAAAGAGTTTTAAGAACTCTCTTTGGAAATAATCAAGCACAGAATCTAGCCCAGGTATCAAGTGGATTCTGTACCAAGGGCACTTGGTAAGATAAGCTAGAAACTGTTGTCGGTTAACGTTTCTAAAAGTTCTAGTGAGTAGAACTTTTTAGGGCTTGAGTTGGGTGGTCTGATTTTCTTTATACAGTACTGAAGATTTTCTTCATTAGATGGGTGCAAATAAATGTCCCACCTTTCAATATATATCAAATAGTCCACGGTCTGGGTCTTTTCTCAATTTATTCAGAGACAATAGAAAACATCTTTTACAGCATAATTTCAGTCGGTTGCATCATTTAGGCATATAGAATTTAGTTATAGAGTGGATCTTCAAGTACAATATTGCATGGTCACTGAAAATGTCAGGTAGGATGCCAGAGGATTAGATACTGTTGGAACTAGAGGATAGGATAGAATCTAGCAAGGAATGGTTGTGAGATTTAAGGTTTGTCCGTGTTTGTTGGGAAATTAGTTGGGTTAGGTATCTTGACTTGAGTTGTCTGGATGTTTGTTACTCGCCCATTTGTAGACATCTCCTGGATGTGAATTAGATTGATTTGTATTGGTGAGTTCTTTTGGATATTTGTAAGATTCTGATAGATGGGAAATACTTTGTGGGATTCAGCCCTCCAAATATTAGGTTGTTTTAATTTATGTGTACTGACAATGTTCATGTAGAGCAAGTGGTAGTCAACATGATGTACCTCTAGAGGCCCGTGAGCCCTCAAATTGGCCTCACATTATCCACATGTACCAGTATTGCCCTATTTAGAAGCCAAGGTTTTTTGAAAACGTTATATTGAAAAGTCAATACTCTCCTTATAATTGGGCTCTGTTAGTCACAGTCTGCACATCCGCTCCTGTGTAAGCGATTAACACCGTAGCCATCTGTGCATGCGCAGACAGCTGCTGTGTGAAGAGCTTACACAGTATCGAAGGAGCGCATATGTTCCTAACGGTCCTGTGTCAGCTATTAATACAGCAGTCGTCTGCGTGCGCATGTGCAGATGACTGCTTAATAGCTTTCACAGGACCGAAGGCAGCAACAACGCAGCCGGCATTACCTAGCTTCAGATCTCAGAGGCCGGAATAGAGGGCGCCGCCTTATATTCAGGGTCGCTCTATAATCCGACAAGTATGGTATATAGGTATATCCACAGGCAGTAGGGATGCTGTAGCCGTGTGTAAGAGCTTCTCTCTGTCTCCTCCAGTCAGCTTCTTAATGCCAGCAGACTGGTGAATACTGTTTCACTCTTCGCCTTACACTGGGAATTAGTGATTAGTGCAGTCATTCAACAGCTGAGGGAGCGGGAAGATGGTGCGAATCGCACCAGATTCTGCCCTGGGGCGGGAGGGAGAGTGGGCTGCTGGGGTCATTGGGTCATCAATTGGGGTCCGCAGGTAAAGCCCATGAGGGCAGCATGCGGCTCCCAGGCACCTGTGGCCCACCAATGATGTAGAGTTAAAATATTCATAGCAAATCAGGCAATGTTTCAGGTCACAAAAAGTTACTAGTTTTGGGCTGAACAAACAAAACCATTTCTTGAGTAAGTGTTAATGCAAGGTTACATCACATGGGTTTTCCAAACGTCCTCATTTTAGCATCTCTTTCCGGGTTATTTGAACCATGTTGGTGTGGTGGTAAGTACATACAACTCATTGTTATTTGAGTGTAACAAACAAAGGCGTAGCGATAGCCTGGGGGCCCGCTCTCTTGGGTGACCAATCCAAATTCGACCCAGAACTCGCCAACTGCGCATTTGCGAAGAGGGCTTGACGACCGCACATGCATAATCGGCACTTGGTGGCTGCTCGTGCGTATGCGCGATCAACATTTGCCAACCACGCATGCAAGATTGGCGTTTGCTGGTCGCTCATGTGCGATTTGGAGTTTGCCAGTCGCATGTGCACATGAGCAACCGGCAAACACCTGTTGCGCATGCACAGTGGGCAAGTGCCGACATGGCATGCATAGTCGTCAAGTGCTGATCGCGTATGCGTGGCCAATGCAATAGAAGTTTTTGCGCGGGGGCCCAGGATGCCTAGCTATGCCACTGGTAACAAACTAGACATTATGAAGTAATACACAAAGGTTGTGTGATCAATGAACAGACATATATACAGACATGTTTAGACTGTGGCACAGGGCCAAACAAAGGAGAATGTACAGATCTCACATTCTTTGCTTTCATCCCCTCTTAAGATTCCAAACATATTTTTCTGTAAAGCATTGGGATTTTCATCAAAATTGCTTTATAATTAACCCATAATCATTGCTGTTCTGATTTTTTCTTCAGATAAACTCACTAAATACCCCCCATCAAAGAGGATGAATTGAGTACACTACAAAGACCAAACTATCAGCCAACCATCTCCATTTAATATCCAATGTTGATTAACAAAATTCATAAATGCTAATCCAAACCTATTAATTGGTGTAATGATTGTGTTCTAACCAGCCATTGTGATTTCCTACAAGCTGTTGTGTAACTCACTGACCACTGCAACTGTGGTCTATCCTTCCCTTGGCTACAGTAGATATGAGTCTTTCTCTAGCCCCTAACAAAACCATGATACTGTGATGTTTGTCATTAGGTTTTCAAGTCTGAATTTTATTTTCAAAATGCTTCTATACATTTATGAAACAACCATCTGAAACAAGTGTACCCCATCCTAGTTTCCGTCAGTTTTTAGGTACATTTCTTTTTTTTTTTTTTTTTATAACTTGAATTTTTATTGAGGTAAAGTACAGGAACAAATTATACTGTAGCAGTAACATATGCAAAGAGAGAGAAAAAATATATATAAATTAAATTAATTTATAAAGATATTACATTGCGTTATGGATGATAACAGGACAACACAAGACAAGACTAGACTGAGACAACACCCAGCTCACGGTGAATCGGCTGCTATCCTATTTACAGAATATATATAGCGTACTACCGGGTGGGGAGGGGTGAGGATGACAGGGGGGGGAGAGAGTTGAAAGGTGGAGAGGGTGGGCCAGCCCCTAGTTGTGGAGGAGGAACTCGGGAAGTTGCAGTTTAGGTTGGAGTTTCTAAACCCTGTCCTATTTGGGTATGTTTCCGAGTCCCTGCTGTCTGGGAATTTTTTAGCTCTGTTGTTCATGTTATCTGTGGACTCTGTGTAAAGATGAGGTATGATCTGGACCGACCAAAGGAGAATGCATCTAGAGCTATCAATGCCATATTGTGGTACGTTCCACCCCGGGGATGTCTGTTTGGGCCAGCCAAGGTACCCAGATTTTTAGATAATTGATGCCAGTGTCGTTAACCAAGCTTGTTAGTTTTTCCATCTGGCAGACGTGCCAAATCCTGTTACGAATCTTGGGGATGGAAGGGATCTCATTAAGTTTCCATACTGCTGCGATCTCGCATCGGGTCGCTAGGGCAAGGTGCCCAATTAATTTATTATTTGCTCTTGAGAGCCCCTCCAGTGGTCTGTTCAGTAAGAACAGCCACGGGCCAAGGGGAACTGGGAGGTCCAAGATTCTCTGAGTCCAATTTCGAATTTCTTCCCATAGAGGGGCGATCCGTGGGCAAGACCACAGCATATGTAACAGGTCAGCCGACTCTCCGCACTGTCGAGGGCACAGCGGGGAGAGTCCTGGCACATACCTTGAGAATTTTAGTGGGGTGTGGTACTATCTCATTAGGACCTTATATGCATTCTCCTTCAGTGTGGTGAAAATTGAGCTTTTAGCTGTAGCTAGATAAATATTATCCCAGTCCTCATCCTCTAGGGATTCTCCCAGATCTGTCTCCCACTGAGCTCTATATCTCAGATTTCTCCGCTCAGGGTTGTTAGAACCGATCACCTCTCCGTACAACTGCGATGTGAGTCCTGAAATGTCTGTTTCTGCCAGACAGAGCTTTTCGAAATTAGTCAGCGCTGGATAAGGGGCTAATTTGTTATAAAATGCTCAGACCCGAAGGTATTTAAAAAATTCAGAATGAGGGATGTTTTTCTAGTTTTTAGGAACATTTCTAAAGCTATAATGGTGCTTTTCCTCGGTTGCCTGAATATTATCCTTCCACCTTTTACGGCTTGTAAGTTACATGATATAACCTCCTCTGTGTAGTTTGGCTGAGACGGGGGAGAGATTTTCATTATCTGGTGCATTCACTTTCCAAGGAATGCATCTTTAAATCAGGGTGGTAGTGCTGTATTGTCCACTTTGAGCTCCATGTCATCCTGACATTTCAGTCAGCGGGGCTGTGGTGAACTTCAATGCACAAGGATTAGAGTTTGACAACCTAATCTGAATCAAAACAGGTGGTGCCATGGAGTCAGATTTACGTCCCATTTGAGTCAACGTTGTCATTCTCCCACCAGAAAATATTTTCGATAATTGGATGATGTCTTTGTAGAAAGCTTCAGTATTTACACATGAAACGAAACTTTACTTCATGCTTCTGAGCATTGGAGACCTTATTAGGAGACGTGTTAAATCTGGTTGTTGGTTTTGACATTTTTTTTATCATCAGACATCTATAAATATTTTAAAATACTTTTCTTTTAAAATGTGTAAATATGTTGTGCTCACTTTTGAATTCTCTCAACTCCATTTTGTGTGGTAGCGCTGTGCATCTCCTGTTCGGTCATCTGACATGGAGTCAATTGTATCAGGTTGTTTACCAAATGTTTTTGTACTGGCTCTATAACCCCTTCACTGCCATAACATGAAATGTATGCAAATATACATTGCGTTTGGGACACAGATGAAATAGAGTTTTATAAGGTGTCACTGCTTGCTTTTATTTTTAAATACACATATTTACATTGACGCCATCAAAGGAATCAAAAATGGTAAAACAAATAGCAAAATGTTGGATTTATTTATTTTTACCTTTCTGAATCTCCTTTTAAAGGGCCTGACTCTATCAGTTTCCTCTACTAATGAAGAATGTGGTAACTTTCTGCACATGAACTGCTTGTTCTGCTCATCATTTCCTATTTCATTGGGACTAGTTTCCACTAACCCTCTCGAGACTGTCAAAATAAAGTGTCATTTTCATGACTTTAACATAGCTGGCCGCAGTCTTAACATATACATTACTTTGCAAGCACTTTCTTTCCACCGCCCTGTGCAGTTTAGTGTGAGAGTGGCACTGTTGATCATAATCTGTATTAACCCATAAAGTGTCAGCATAAAGCAAAACAATGCAAAGTAATAATGAAAAAAGATGATCATGCAATCTAATGATACATAAAGACATTTTCGTTTACAAGAGTATATATGCGATTTGAATGCATAGTCTAGGAAGCATATCTATTATCTGAAATCCCACAAAGCTTGGCCATACAGTAAGTAGTCCACATTCTAGGACATTTGGTCGCTCCCTTTTTGTTGTGGCCACACACCTTGTCGCAGAGGGCCGTTTCTTCACCAAGGTAAGCCCCTAACTGCACCTTACCCTAAAAAAACCTATTCTTAACCCCTAATAATAACACTACCCCCTACCACAGTGGTTTTTAACCTTCTTTTGCTTAGGGAACCCCAGAATTAGATTGTAAAATTCTGGGGAACCCCAATCTTTGCCCCCTCCCCGTCTTTCGTGTCTCTCCTTCCTCACTCTCTCCCTTACGCTCCCCATCACTCTCCCCGTGCACACACACACACACTCTCTCACACACACACTCTCTCCCTCTCACACACACACACACTCTCCACCTCTCTCTCACACACACACACTCTCCCCCTCTCTCACACACACACTCTCCACCTCTCTCTCACACACACACACTCTCCACCTCTCACACACACACACAATCCCCCTCTCGCTTACACACACACACACACACTCACTCCCTCGCTTACACACACACACTCCCCCTCTCACTTAAACACACCCCCTCACACACACATACTATCCCTCTCTCACACACACACACACACACACACTCCCCCTCTCACAAACACACACTCCCCACCCCTCTCTCTCACACACTCTCCCCCTCTCACTTACACACACACACACACATTCGCCCCCTCACACACACACACACACACACACACACACACTCGCTCCCTCTCTCACACACACACACACTCTTTAAGGGCTGTCAAGGTGCTGTTACCGATCCTTCCCCTCCCCTCTGTCAGCCGGAAGTTGATGCGACTTCCAGTGCCGAGAGGAGCAGGCAGAGGAAGGATACCAGTGATTGGGCGGCTGCTGTTGCTGAGCTAGGGAGCTGCTGGGTCACTGCTATGTGGGGTGCTGCCGGGCTTGGGAGTTGTCCAACCTCCCCCTCCCCCCCCCCCCCCTCTAGCGACCGCGGAACCCCTGAGGGGTGCTTGTGGAACACCGGTTGAAAATCACTGCCCTACCATAGAAACCTTAACCCTTACCCTAAAAAAAAAACCTAATCTTAACCCGCAACCCTAATGCTACCCCTACCCTAAAAACCGTAACCCTTTACACTACACCCCCTAATGTTAACCCCTAATACTAACACTACCCCCTACCCTAAAAAAGCATTATCTGAATTCCCTACCCAAAAAGCCTAGCCCCTTAACCTAAATCTCCTATTCTTAACCCCCCCTACCTTAACCGCTAACTTACCATATTGGCGAAAAGGCCGGCGGCTGAGTATCCAGCGACGCTGCGGCAGAGGATCCCTCAGCGGACAAACGGAGGTGGCGGTTTTGGTCCGGTTGTTCAATGATTAAAGTATTATGATGCAGAATATTTTATTATTATTCATAGCCCAAAACGTCAGCATATTTTTATTGCAATTTTTATACAGCTATAACGCACATTGCTGTTGCTGGAAGTCGCGCCCCACAATGCCCTGAGTAGCGCTCTGCAAAGTATTACGGGGGGCAATTCCGGCCAGCACCGTGGTTATTGCCTGCTGTACCAGTAATGCAGTCATCCTACACATGCAGTTTCTGCCCACTGTCCTAAACCATCCTCAGTGATAGGTAGGATTGAGAGGGGGTCTGTAACTGTTTTTGGGAAGCCGAGAGGGTCATCCTGTGGGCCAGTTGCTCTTTTTTGAGTGTGGTCATTGTTTTCTTTCATAGAAACACTTGGCTCACCTTGCTTGGCCATTTATTATCTGCGCAAAGTCTCAGGTCCTGTTTGATCGTTGGCTTTCTTTCGTATTTAGAATGTAATCTTTTCGTATTCTTTTAATATTCTGGTTTTAAAAAGCACCAGTTTTTTTTTCCAGCATAAAGTTCCTCTTAACAAAAATGGAATAAATAATGATTTAATATTTATTATTTAACCAAATATGGCATGTCTTCTGGAAAGATCTTTGAACTCCCGTTAATCCAACCTGATGCCATAGCCGCTTACGATTGCATCAGCTCTAACCGCAGTTGTCTATGGTCACTCAAATGTCCCCCAACTTCAAAGAAATTATTAAATATTTTTTCCAAAGGAGAGAAAATATTATTTTACCACAGAGAACATGGTAATGACCCCACGGCGAGATTGCTACTTTAGTGTACATAAAAGCATTATTCTCACTTAGGACCTATTGCATTAGATGTGATGTCACTTCTCACTGCTGGAGAAAAGATCAGCTCCATTCAAATGATTAGGATTGGGGAAAAGACCGCACTGCAAATTGAATAAAGGCTGTGGAAAGAAGTTACAATAAAATGAGAAAGAGAAGGCACGTGTTGTATTTGTCTAGCAAAATATTGTTTGATGCCTTTCTAATCCACTAATTAAATTTAATATTGCAAATTTTTGGCGCAAACTTCCTCCTTAATCATTAGGGATATTAAAGCAGCAACTTTCCCCTGCCCCTCCCCCCATAACCAAAAATATATTTTAAAATCTTACATGAATGGGCGATCCCGTGGAGCTGACCCTTCGTGCCACTGATGACCTGGTTACCGGAAAAACAGAATTGTCTTTTTTTTTTTTGTAGTTACGTTACAGTCTCCTTTTGGCTGCCGTTTTTTGCCTGGTGCGGGTACGGTTGGAGGCAGGCGGGTTTTCATAAGATGTGGAACCATAGAGCAGCCCTTGGGGAAAAAAACAAATATAAAAAAATAAATATATATATAACAAAAAAGGAACGCGTGGCCCCATAGCGTAACTCAATAAAATAAGGTTTAATCACAACAAGATAAATTCAAGCCATTCATAAAAGTCACTAGGATAAGCGCATAGAAAATCTGTGGCAAGGGTTTTCTGGCTGATGCGCCGGTCAAGCATGGTGGTGGGTGTAATGGTTTTGGGCTGCTTTGCTGCCTCAGGACCTGGATGACTTGCCATCATTGACACAATGCCGAACTCATGTTTGTATTAGAAGATTCTAGAGGAGACTGTCCAGCCATCCATCTGTGAGCTGAAGCGAAAGTGAGTCATGCAGGAAGACAATGATTCGAAACATTTAAGCAGATCTATAAAAGAATGCGCTGCAGAAGAGGAAATTCCGTGTTGTAGAATGCCCTAGTCCACGTCTGGACCTAAACCCCATCAAAATGTTGTTGGATGACCTGAAATAAGCTGTCTATGCAAGGAAGCCTTCAAATGTCACTGAGTTGAAGCAGTTCTGTTTGGAGGAATGGGCCAACATTCCTTCAAACCGATGTAATAGACTGATCAGCAGTTATAGGAAACGCTTAGTTGAAGTTATTCCTGCTCAAGGGGTGCTGAATCTAAAGGTCACATAATTTTTCACACATGGATATTGAATGTTGAATCATTCGTGAATAAATGTTGAAAAAGTATCATGTTTTTGTGTTATTTGATTGATCAGGTTATCATTATTATTAGGACTTAGATTAAGATCTCATAATATTTTAGGTTTGAAGTACAGACGGGCCATGGGCATGCGGCGGGTTCCATTCTAAGGGCCCGCCGCAAAGTGAAAATCGCCGGAAAGCGGAACCGGCGATTTTTGGCGTGTGCGCAAACTGGCAATTCCCCCTTCTGCGCATGCGCAACCTCCGTTCGGCGCATGCGCTCCCTCGGCAACCACCCGTTCTGCGCATGTGCGACCTCAGACTTCCCCGTTCTGCGCATGCGCAGACATGGCGGCCCCCTTCTCGGTATCGGCGGATCGCCGAAAAGTGGGGCCTTGCTGTATGAAAATCCGAAGAGGTTCACACACTTTTTCTTGCCACTGTAGCTATACAAAAATGTCTATATTATTTATGAACAATGTGTTAAAACAAAAAAACAAAAAACATACGTTTAGTCTATAATAGTAATAATTCCCAAAGAACAGGGCATTATTCAAGTTCAATTCCCGAGGCAAAGCCAAGGGTCTTTAACCCAGCCAGGGCATTATTTGCCAGTAATGCTCTGTCCTTCTTGGATTATTACTTAATTATAGGGGAAACTGATAGAAATTCTGGGCATTGTTAAAATCCCTGCTCTCTGGTCAAAATTCCAGGCATTATCAAATCAGTAATAGTATGGAGTTTTTGACGCCCTGCCAAATTTTTCAGCCAACAGAGAAGCCCAATGCTACATCCAACATGACAAAAATACACAGTCAAATAGTTATATATTCTCTTGAAAAAGGGTCATTTAGTTTAACCCTTTGGCCAAAGCGTTGTAAGCTTGCGAGCCACGACAAGGCAGACCCTGTTCGTAAGTCCTAACACTACCAGATAAAATACCAATATACCTCTATCTTATCTTATTATACTATATTAGTGAAAGCACTGTATGCCTGTCTGGATGTCCGGTGTCCCTAGGGGAAATCTCCTTGGGCCGCCCGCCCCCGCACACCTCTCATTGGCCTGAGGCGGAGTGACGGGCCAAACACACACACACACACACACCACACACACACACACACACACACACACACACACACACACACACACACACACACACACACACACACACACACACACACACACACGGTAGGGGGGGCATTATGTAGGGGGGGCGCAAGCAGCTTGCAGGGAAACCTGGGGGCGCTCCGTGCTGCTGCTTCTATGTCTGTGTCTTGCAGAGGGGGCGGGGCCAGAAGATCCGTGCTGCTGCTTCTATGTCTGTGTCTTGCAGAGGGGGCGGGGCTTCTCTCTGCACACAGACAAGCCCCTCCTTCTCTTCCTGTCTGTTCCCCGTTTTCAGCAGCATGGGGGGTTGGGGGATCGGAGCATGTCGCCCCCCCAGGTGAAATTGTGGACTGATTAAGTGTGTGTGTGTGTTGGTGGTGGTGGTGGTGGGGGGGTGGAGTGATTGAGTGTGTGTGTGGGGGGTGGGTGGGATTGAGCGTGTGTGTGGGGGGGGTGGGGGGGATTGAGTGTGTGTGGGGGGGGGATTGAGTGTGTGTGTGTGGGGGGGAAGTGTGTGTGTGGGGGGATTGTGTGTGGGGGGGGATTGAGTGTGTGTGTGTGGGGGGGGGGTTGTGTGGGGGGGGGATTGTGTGTGTGTGGGGGGGGATTGAGTCCCCCCCCTCCTTGCCCTTTGCCCCCCATCCCTTCCCTTTGCCCCCCCCTCCCTGCCCTTTGCCCCCCCCTCCCTGCCCTTTGCCCCCCCCCTGCCCTTTGCCCCCTTGCTTTTTGCCCTCCCTGCCCTTTGCCCCCCCCCCCTTCCACTCCATGCCCCCTGCCCTTCCACGCCCGGGCAACGCCGGGTATATCAGCTAGTTAGGATTAAAATTCTCATTTACCTCTATTAGGAGGGAGAAAGAGCACATTGGATCTATATCCAGTAGAATGAAAGGACCTACTAACTGGGGAAGTGGGGAGGGGCGGCTTAAATCCTGGGAAGGAGGAGCCACTAACCTCCAACAGCTGAAACAGCTGAGAATAGGTTAACAAAACACAAAACCTCAGCAAGCTCTTTTTGGGAACTCCCGAGTCCCCACAATATATATATATATATATATATATATATATATATATATATATATATATATATATATATATATATATATATGTATATGTATATATATATATATATATATATATATGTATATAAGTGTCAAAAAGGAGTGCTATGGAGCGTGGCATATGTATACAACAGACGACAGAGAAGCCCATAATTTTAATCCTAATAGAGGTATATTAGTATTTTATCTGGTAGTGTTAGGACTTGCGAACGGGTGTCTGCCTTGTCGTGTGTATTTTTGTCATGTTGGATGTAGCATTGGGTTTCTCTGTCGTCTGTTGTATACATATGCCACGCACAATAGCACTCCTTTTTGACACTTCTATACATATACAGGGCCGCCAACAGAAATGATGGGGCCCGGGACAAATGAAAGGAAGCAGGGCCCCCCACCCCCCCCCGAACCCATAGCGCACCCCCCCCCCCCGTACCCATAGCGCACCTACCACGAAAAAATATCTTTTAGCGCGCAACTTTTACTTAACTGTTTTCTTATTGTGATACAGAAAAAACATTACAATGCAACCTGTTTATTTTTATATTTTCAACAAAAGACAAGTGACTGCCTGCCTGGGTGGGTGAGTGAGTGGGTGGGTGGGTGAATGACAGTGACTGGGTGGGTGAATGACAGTAGAATGACAGTGGGTGGGTGAATGACGGTGGGTGGGTGGGTGGATGAATGACAGTGGATTGGTGGGTGGATGAATGACGGTGGATGAATGACGGTGGGTGAATGACGGTGGGTGAATGTTGAATGTGGGTGGGTGGGTGAATGAGGGTGGGTGGGTGAATGACGATGGGTGGGTGGGAGATAGTGGGTGGGAGACAGTGACTGAGTGGGTGGGAGACAGTGACTGGGTGGGTGGGAGACAGTGACTGGGTGGGTGGGAGACAGTGACTGGGTGGATGGGAGACAGTGACTGGGTGGGTGGGAGACAGTGACTGGGTGGGTGGGAGACAGTGACTGGGTGGGTGGGAGACAGTGACTGGGTGGGTGGGAGACAGTGACTGGGTGGGTGGGAGACAGTGACTGGGTGGGTGGGAGACAGTGACTGGGTGGGTGGGAGACAGTGACTGGGTGGGTGGGAGACAGTGACTGGGTGGATGGGAGACAGTGTCTGGGTGGATGGGAGAGAGTGACTGGGTGGGAGACTGTGACTGGGTGGGTGGGAGACTGTGACTGGGTGGATGGGAGATTGTGACTGGGTGGATGGGAGACAGTGACTGGGTGGGTGGGAGACAGTGACTGGGTGGGTGGGAGACAGTGACTGGGTGGATGGGAGACAGTGACTGGGTGGGTGACAGTGACTGGGTGGGTGGGAGACAGTGACTGGGTGGGTGACAGTGACTGGGTGGATGGGAGACAGTGACTGGGTGGGTGGGTGACAGTGACTGGGTGGGTGGGAGACAGTGACTGGGTGGATGGGAGACAGTGACTGGGTGGATGGGAGACAGTGACTGGGTGGATGGGAGACAGTGACTGGGTGGGTGGGAGACAGTGACTGGGTGGGTGGGAGACAGTGACTGGGTGGATGGGAGACAGTGACTGGGTGGGTGGGAGACAGTGACTGGGTGGGTGGGAGACAGTGACTGGGTGGGTGGGAGACAGTGACTGGGTGGGTGGGAGACAGTGACTGGGTGGGTGGGAGACAGTGACTGGGTGGGTGGGAGACAGTGACTGGGTGGGTGGGAGACAGTGACTGGGTTGGGCGGGAGTCAGTGACTGGGTGGGAGACAGTGACTGGGTGGGTGGGAGACAGTGACTGGGTGGGTGGGAGACTGTGACTGGGTGGGTGGGAGACTGTGACTGGGTGGGTGGGAGTCTGTCACTGGGTGGGTGGGAGACTGCGACTGGGTGGGTGGGAGACTGCGACTGGGTGGGTGGGAGACTGCGACTGGGTGGGTGGGAGACTGCGACTGGGTGAGTGGGAGACTGCGACTGGGTGGGTGGGAGACTGCGACTGGGTGGGTGGGAGACTGTAACTGGGTGGGAGACTGTAACTGGGTGGGTGACAGCGACTGGGTGGGTGGGTGACAGCGACTGGGTGGTAGACAGTGACAGTGGGTGACTTACCTTGACCGGGTGGGTGCAGCTTGCCGCCGGACGCTTCCCCCGATATCCCCGCGGCTGCTGCCCGGGACGGGAGGTGGGCTTGGGGAGGGGGTGTTCCGGGGGAGCACGGGGGGGAGGCCACGGGAGGTGTGCTCGGGGGGCGCGGGAAGCTAGCCACGTGGGAAAGCGGGCCGCAGGAGGAGCTAGTACTTCCCCCTCCGTCCCATGTTGGGAGTGGGGGGGGGAGAGCGGGCCGCAGAGGAGCTAGTACTTCCTCCTCCGTCCCACGTTGGGAGTGTGTGTGTGTGGGGGGGGGGGGAATCTGGCCGCAGAGGAGCTTGTACTTCCCCCTCCGTCCCACGGTGTGAGGGGGGGAGAGGGCTCTGCTTGCCCTGCACATGCGCGCGGGTAATCGCCGCCATTTATTTTTTATTAACTGGCGCCCGGCCGCGCAGGGAGGCCAGGCCCCCCGGACCCACAGGGCCCGGGATGCCAGTACCCTTTGTCCCCCCAGGTAGAAGAACATTGTTCAAATATAGTGCTCTAGTGACAAAGTTTGTAATAAACAATAATTTCTTGATTGAAGGTCATAGGCTGGGTTTAAGGTATATATATATATGAGTGAGGTATATATGGGTGAGTATATGTGTCTGAGACCTGAATAAATGTCCTGGTGAGTGTGGGTAATGGAGATATATGAGCCCCAACCCCTCACTGCCAATGTGGACTGGTACTGACAACTTGTAATAACACCAATAAAATACCTCTGTGTACTGTTTAAGGTACAAACTCACGTGACCTTGCCCATTGTGCCTTCTGGAATGCGTGCTTCTGCAGTTGAGATAATTCAGGTAGCAACAAGTGTAGAGATGCAGCGCACAGCAAAGAACTGGATCCACGGGACAGCAGCAGTTTGATAAAAATAAAGTTCTTTATTGAAAAAACATGGTGCAGACAGGAATGGGTGCAGGGGAAAAAGCCTCTGTCTCTAACGCGTTTCACGCCTGTGGCGCTTCGTCGGAGAGTACCGCCACACAGGCGTGAAACGCGTTAGAGACAGAGGCTTTTTCCCCTGCACCCATTCCTGTCTGCACCATGTTTTTTCAATAAAGAACTTTATTTTTATCAAACTGCTGCTGTCCCGTGGATCCAGTTCTTTGCTGTGCGCTGCATCTCTACACTTGTGGCTACCCTTTGTCCCCCCCACCCCTGTTGGCGGCCCTGTACATATATATATTTTGTGGGGGCTCAGGAGTTCCCAAAAAGAGCTTGCTGGGGTTTTGTGTTTTGTTGAATTTTTCAGCCAATCAGCTTTGAGTTCTGATACAGACTGAGTGAGAGCAGCCGTCAGACATGCCCCCGATCGCCTCCCTAATCTCTTGAAGCTAGGGCTGCAGGAGTGTGCGCGATGGCGCACGCTCGCACCGCCACCATGAGCACGGCCAAACACTGAGGAGAAAGGTGTGTGTGTACTGTATGTGTGGCAGGGCTGGCCTTAGAGCAATGTGGCCACCTTGGGCCCTTCATCTTCAGGTGCCCCGCTCTCCCTCCTGTCGGGATCCAACTTTCACCTAACCGGAGGGGGGAGCTGGAGGAGGGAGCGTGGGAGTCTCCTTCCTCCGATCGGAAGTTGGATCTCGGCGCCGACAGGAAGAGGAGAGAGCGGGGTCCCCGGACCGGCAGAGAAGTTGGGGGGGGGGGGGGGGATGCGTGCGCTCATACCTTCTCCGTAACGGGCCTCCTCCTGCAGCATGGCGTCATATGATGGCGTGTTACTATGGTAACATGACGCTGACGGAGGAGGGCTGCTCGTCATGGTAAATCTCTCCCCCCCTTTTTTTAGTTATATATTTTTACAGGGGGGGCCCCGCTGCCAGGGTGCTGCCTTGGGCCCCGCTAAGGCCGACCCTGCAGTGTGTTTTGTGGGTGGGGTGGGTGCTTACTGAGGGGGGCCCGAGGCGAAGCACACCACACACAAACACACAATGCAGCTCCCCCTCTGTACCGACAACACACAGCAACCACACACACCCACAAAACACATTGCAGACACCCCCCCCCCCACCCCCCCCTGCAGAACACACACGGCAGACACACACATCCACCCACAAAACGCACACTGCAGACACACACATCCACCCACAAAACGCACACTGCAGACACACACATCCACCCACAAAACGCACACTGCAGATACACACACACCTTTCTCCTTAGTGTTCTCCTGTGTGGAGCTCTCTGCAGGCAGGGTGTGGGAGGAGTCGGTGCCTTGCTGCTGCCTCCTGTCCAATCACCTCCCTGTCTGAGAGCTGATCTCGCTCTGTGTGTTTATAAGAAGGCAAAGCTGATTGGCTGAAAACCTTGGCAGGGTGCCAAAAATTGATTGGATAATGCCCGGAATTTTGACCAATCAGAGAGCAGGGGTTTAAAAATGCCTGGAATTTCTATCAGTTGAGCCTATAATTAAAAAAAATACGCACGCTTGTCCGATTTTGTTACTTCTTTTTTTTTTTTGTCAATCTGCTACATTTAGGGGTAATTCTATTTAGCCTGATGTGGCCTTTCAGGCAGCTTTCGTCCAACAATCTCAATTGACATCAATAGGAATTTTAGGCTGAAAACAGCTTGAACAGCCACTTTGGAGTATACAGAATGACCCCCTTAACCTGTTAAACATGTCACCAGTTCACTTTCATGCTGGGCAAAATTGCACTGGAATTGCACGGATCACTCTCAGAAATCCAATATGTGCACTCCGGCTTTACATGATACCTTTATAGCGCAATGCACTGTGGCATGTTTCGCATATAAATTGTAGCCTTGTTCTTATCCTTATTGTTTTGTGATGTGCGTGAAGTCACATAGGGTAACGTGAACCTCCAACGAATTACGTGTACATTTATCAAGATGTGCCTGGGTTTAACTTTGTTTTGATTTTCGTCTGCCGTAGTAAGAACCAGATGTTACTTCAAAGTGCTGCATCTGTTGCTGGGAAGGCAGTGACACAGAGACAGAGAGAGAGAGAGTGCAGCATGGAGAGCTTGTGCGAATGTCTGAGAATAGGATTCTCTGGGGAGGGGAGAAACTGAGCCCGGCGGGAGGGAAAAAACGTAGAACTAAATAAAACCATCTGGGAAAGCAGGGTGGTGGGGAGGAATATTGAAGGCGGTCCAGAATTTTGTACTATGTGAAGTATTGAGTTTCTGTTGAAGGCAATACGATGTTGACCAAATTGATTTAATGGCAGCGATAGGGTAAAATGATGTGATTTGATGCTTTTTTTTTTTTTTTTAAACTGACAAGAATGGTATTTTTGAGTCTTTTTTTTTTTTTTTTATACATCCTGTTAAATGTTTTTCATTCGTGTGACTGAAGTGTAGGATGGGGTTTACTGCCACTATCGCTGCCTTACTTCCCGCTTGTCCTGTCTTCTGTTTTTCTGGTTTATCTTTCAAAAAATAGAGTGGCTTTTTTTTTATCCACCTGCATATGATTGTTTGTGTATCCACAAGATGGCCGCACATACTGGGTACAGAGCTGCCATTTTCAACCGGGGTTCACCGGACACCCCTCGGTGCTGCTTTTTAAGGAGCAATGTAAACAGATGATTTTTTGTCTGTGTTAATTTTTATTTTTTTTAACATAGGGTTGAAGCAAGGGGTCTCCAAACCTGAAGCCCATTCATTTACGCTTCGGGGACCCCCTGCTTCGCTAGATACCTCCGTAGGGGGTGCTGGTAGCTGCTCCACTACCAGGAATCACGTAATGGTGGAGTTTCATAGCTCCCGCACCCTGTGAGCCAATGGGAAGCCGTGACACCTACCAGTGCGGCTTCCTATTGGCCCAATTGACATGGGAACGTAATACTCGGAGATAATGGCCGCACCTACACAGGTAAGTATCTCGGGAAGCAGGGTGTCCCCAAAAGCTGAAATGAATGAGGTTCAGCAGCAGAGACCCCCTGCTTCAATCCAATATTAAAAATAAAAAACGCCCACTTGGATTGCTCCTTTTAAAGCTGCAGTTCATTCAATATCCTGCATGTGTGTTTTTTTTAATAAATCAGTTCTGTAGTAAGAAAAAATACTTTTAGTATTTTCAGTTTAAAAAAAAAAACAACTTTGAAAGACCAATTTTCTTGTATTCTATTTTAACAAGCATTTACTAAGGCACTGCCCCTTCATGTCCTGTCACAAGCTCTGGCACACCCCTTTATCAGCCCTGCCCTCCCTCTAGCACATGTCAGTGCAGGAGTGCTCATGAATATTCATGAGCTTCCACTGAGAGACAGAAGCAGAAGAAAAACAGATCCCTTCACTAATTATGTCACCAAATTTCGCCTATCAATACATGGAGAACGAATTGACTGGCAGCTATACAGTTCTTTAGGTAATTAGAGATTGCACACATGAAACTATTGAAGTAAAAAAATAAATAAATAAAAAAAGAAAAAGACTGAACTGCAGTTTTAAAGAGTATCGCAACCTACAACGAAAATACATATACTGTAGGTTTATTTTCATTTTAATTTTCTACCTTTATTTATCCCTTTAAGCATGTGACAACTCTTGTGTTATTTCAGTAAGGCTATTTGTTCATTTTGGCGTGAGGAGTGACTGCATATTTATGAAGTTAATAGCTGTATGACCAGTGATATCTTCCCATCATTATCGCAGAACTCGCTCTGTCGGCAAGCTGTTTTCAGGGAACAAGTGTCTCCTCGTTTTAACTTCGGTGTCATTTGCTTCTTTCCCCCCAGTGTTAGAGAGGAAGATATCCATGAGGCAGAGCCGAGACGAGCTCATAAGAAGAGGTGTCCTCAAAGAAATACCAGACCAAGGTGAGAAGCTCCCAAATGGGGACGGATTTGCCAATTGCTGATTCTTTTACGAGCTTTTAAAATATTTGACAAAATATTTTCCATTGCTTAACCCCTCCAGCGCCCCGTGACAAAAGCCACCATGCCCGGCAATCCTGAGGCTCCATGAATACGTCATGCGCTGTTTGCTCGTTTTCTAAGGGCCGTTGTGTTCTGCGCTCCTGTGGCGCGCTTAATGTCATGTGCCCGAGCAAGAAAACAAGACACATCAGCGATGTCACGATCATGTAATCACCCGACGACCGATCACAGGATAGCAATGCACCGTAGCCCCTTTGGCACTCAAAGGGTTCACAAAGATCTCTGAGCAAATTTTGACCAGCTGTGTTAAGGTTAAGTACTTGCAATAGGTATAGTTTCACCACTGCGAGGGTAAAGCAAGGTAGTATTTTTCTTCTCACGACGATCAGAACGGCTGTACTTTCCAACAGATCACAAGGAAAAATCAAGAGCAGTTAAAACGATTTCTGATATCTTGTAAGGTGCATACCATCCATGCATTTAAAAATGCTAAATCGGAGAACAGGACAGGCTCAAAACGGTAATCTTTAATACTCAACATTTCAGCGCTCAATGACTCCATTGAGTAATAAACATCACCTTTTTGAACCTTCGAGTGCCTTTCCTCCTGTTCTTTGATTTCATTTATATATATCTTGTTCAAAGTCTATGTTCAAAATGTCCTCCTCCTGCTGAAACACATGCTCGAAGACGACAACGCCACTGTCTCATTGCATAATAGATAACGTGTTGATCCTGCTGCTCCCACTCATGAATGATACAAGTTCGTTTTTTCAGTCCTAGCAATCATCCTTTATCAGGAGATTTTTCTTGTAAATGTTTTGGACCATAATTCCTGCTCTGTCTCAAGCACTTTATAACGTGCTTATCATCTTCGCTAAATTCCATTTAGTAACCGTGCACTTGATGAGGTCATCGTGCCATCACCAATTCCAAAGAATATCTATTAGATTATCGAATCATTCTTAAATGTAATAATATACTGTGACAGACCTACAATTGCTCGCATTTTTTTGAAAATGTAGGGATTTTTCTGCAAGATACTGTATGCCAAAATTTAAAAGGGGTCCCGACTGAACACAGTGTGTATATCTACATCTGTATGTGTGTATATGTGTGTGTGTGTGTGTGTCTTGGTGTTTCAACAAGGGACTAACGGTGATATCTGTTGAATGATTTATCCACATATGCTATGCGCTTGTTCTATTTTACTCTTGTGAGTGGCCGTAATCTATACTTTTTTTACAGACTGAGGTGGGGTCACATTCTTACAAGTCAGGCAAACCTAGAGTCTGATTTGAGGGTATAACATGCTAAAATGTTATTCTGACCCCTATTTCATGATATGATTGTTCTGTAGTGCAGCCGCCAGAATGTCTCCACCCACGTATTTTATTTGATCTGTGAGAACTGTATATCTAGACACACACAAGCAGCTTGAAACAATGGTCACTATTAGTCCCTATTCATCATATGATTCGCAAAATATTGAATTGCGGCCGATAATGCAAAGCCTACTTGCATGCACAAAGCAGCTGCTTGAATTTGTGCTGCTTGAATTTTTGTAATCTTTTCTTTATTCCCCTTTACTTGAACCTGGGGGACCCCAGAGGAGTCGAGTCTCCGATTCACAAAATATTACACTTTAAAAAAAATATTTTTTTTTACATTTCCGGCATAGCAAGAAAAATATCAATATGACTGCAGGATCATCAAATAGAAAGTTGCTTTCTGTTAGCTGCTGGATCTAAGCTGATCCCAACATCCATATTGTTCTCCCAAGCCCGTGTTCTTGTCCGAAAGTAATATTTCAGGAACACTGTGTCTTCACAATGTGTTGCAGGTTCCACTAGTAGGAACGCGATTTAAACAATGACGCATCACTTACCTCTATGTGATCTTATGGGTCTCCTTCCACATTTCCCTGACCACTGGGGACCTCCTGGTTCACATACAGTTAAGTGGGAAACAGTTCATAACGGGAATTGCTGCTTTAACCGTTTGGCTGCTGAAGCGGCTTTGCAATGCCTTGTGAAGACACAGGGTCATTAGTGTAATAAAAACACACCTTGAACCTGAAGGACTGCTAAAATTTATATACACTGTCTGCCTTCTCATTGGGCCCTTTTGGAGAATCTATGCCTCTGAGAGAGTGTGCTGCAAGGGGTCCATGTTTATTTTTTGGCTACGTTTCCACATATTATTTATAAGATTTGCAATAAATACAGTAGTAAACATCTACAGTAGGTCTGCATTTTTGGAACGGTTTTGCTGTTGAAGCATCATTAGCACTGCAACCACTAAAGAGATTTTTGAGTGTCCCATGGAAATATATATCCCTTTTTATGCTTCCCTGGGGTTGTTGTACCTGTGCATGTACCCTGTATATATAACATGTGGCCCTTCTCCTGTAGATGGTGATGTCCCAGTTAGTGTGGGAACCTCTAATGGTCACACAGTGCCAATCAGTGAGGAACCTCCGAGAGAAGAGAAACCAGCAGACCCCATCGCTGGAAATGGTTCTGTAGCCTCAAAAGCAGCTACACTGGGAGGAAAAACAGAAGGTAAGAAATGTAATAAAACAGTGTAAGTGGTTATATATCAAAGTCTCACGACTGCAAAACTGAGGCTAATTGAGCACATGATTTATTAAAGAGAACAAACACAATTGCTTTCAATAAGAGTTTTTTGTGCACCAGTCTTTCCCCCAGTTTTGCTACCAGTACGCTTAGATACAGCCCACCTAAGCGTTGATGCAATTAACTGTAATTGTGTTTTAAACATTGTTTATTCTTGAGAACTACTGTGTGGTTTTTGAGGAACTGTTGTCTAAAACGTGTACACTATTTCTAATTCATTTTGCACACCAGTGCTCCTTATTCTGGCAAATCATCCTTAAATAAAAGCTATGTTAGCTGCTGCTTTATGGTAATTGATAACTTTTCAATGAATAATATCTCAAAAACTACATAAAAACAAAAAAAGAAATACTGATAAGCACTTCTACTTCCCCTTAAAAATTCAGAATAATATGTTTAAGCCATGTCTTTTTTTAGATGTTATAGAGAGCTGATACCTCTCATAAGTCCTGACCACACGTGTACCAAACTTTGTGCAATTCCATCCAGCCACTCACGAGGTTATTAGTCTTTGCTTGGTAGGTGGGTTTAAAAAAAAAAAAGCTGTACTGTCACCTCACCCATAATTGTCCGCACATAGTACACACACACACACACACACATAAAATCAAAAATGAATAGACAATACCGTTCTGTGGCTAATGGAATGCTTTTATTTGTGCGAGCTTTCGAGATCTCTTCTTCCGATGGTGTTACATTGACTAAACCAAGCAAGGGTTTTACTTAAAAACAGTGCAGTCTTGGAATGTTACCTGTGACTGAAACCTATCCCTCCCCCTGTGTAGTATGCGATTTATGACTTGGGGTGTTATAGTCCCTGAATGATAGTTATGTAAGTGTTTGTGTGGGTATGTATGTAAATAAAAATGTTTAAATAGCCGACAGTGTATACAGCGCTACACAAAAGATGTGTGGTGTGTGGAGTGGGAGTGTATATAAATGTCTGTGTGTGTATATTGTGTATATACAGGCATACCCCGCATTAACGTACGCAATGGGACCGGAGCATGTATGTAAAGCGAAAATGTACTTAAAGTGAAGCACTACCTTTTTGCCCACTTATCGATGCATGTACTGTACTGCAATCGTTATATACGTGCATAATTGATGTAAATAACGCATCTGTAAAGGCTCTATAGTCTCCCTGCTTGCGCACAGCTTCGGTACAGGTAGGGAGCCGGTATTGCTGTTCAGGACGTGATGACAGGCGCATGCGTGAGCTGCCGTTTGCCTATTGGGCGATATGTACTTACTCGCAAGTGTACTTAAAGTGAGTGTACTTAAAGCGGGGTATGCCTGTATATCACTTGTGAGCACATTCACATGTCTTAGGCAGGTCTGCAACTCTGCCTTTCACCATTATCCCCAGAATGCAGTGCTTCCACTGCAGCCAGGGATTCTGGGAAATGACATGCAAATGACCACACAATGTGTCACCTTTTGTCTGAAAACCCATTGTGACATGGAGCCCATATAAGCTAATGCTCGCTGTTAACACAGCTTTAAAGCACAGCATGGGACTCGGATGCAAAGCCAGAGAAACCATTCACACACATGATCCACAAGACTTCTGGAACAATGTTCTCTATACAGATGAGTCAAAGGTAGAATTTTTTGGCATCAATGAGAAACGTTATGTTTGGCGAAAACCAAACACTGCGTTAGAACCGAAGAACCTCATCCCAACCAAGCATGGTGGTGGTCGGCTGATGGTTTCGGGCTGTTTTTCTGCCTCAGGACCTGGACGGCTTACCAACATTGACATGATCATGAATTCTGCATTGTATCAGAAGACTCTAGAGGAGAATATCAGGCCACCCGTCCGTTAGCTGAAGTAAAAGTGGGTCATGCAGCAAGACAATGGTCCTAAACATACGGGGACCCGCTGCTCCCCTAGATACGTATCACCCCAGGACTGTCTCCTCCAGGGAAAACAAAATGGTGGTTTAATGCTCCCACGCCATTCTGGTTGGTAGGAAATTGGAACATCATGCGTGGTAGCTTCCTGTTGGCTCACGTGATGCAGGGGATTAAAACCTGAATTAAGAACCAGTGGCACATTTGGCGACAAGTATTTTGTGAAGCAGGTGGGTTCCCTATTCTAGGGGAGCTCAACGCCAGTCCTCAAGCCCCCCAACAGGTCAGGTTTTCAGGATATCCCTGCTTCAGCACAGGTGCCTCAATCAGAGGCTCAGTCTGTGACTGATCCTCTGACTAAGCTACCTGTGCTGAATCTGAGATATCCTGAAAACCTGACCTGTTGGGGGGCTTGAGGACTGAAGTTGAGCACCCCTGCACTAAGCTAAAACTAACGCGGTTCAGGTTAGGAGACCCGCTGCTTCCTATAGAAGTAAAAAAAAGACGGGTCATTGTCATCGGAACGGTCCTTTTAAGGCATACATATTGAGAGGATAATGCACATCACAAAAGCACAATGAATGAATGCCCCCCACCCCTCCAGATGTGTAAGGGTAAAAGGGGGTTCCTTCAGTGAGAGAAAAGATATGTAGAAGGAAAGGAGTACAGCATCCGCATCAACACCTTGATAAAGTCCTGTTGGATGAAACATGTTGGTGTGTTTCCTACACCTTCATTGCTAAGCTGATTGTGCAATAAACACAATTGTACTACATCTGGAATTGCCCTATCTATTTTTGATCCACTGATGCGGAAGCTGTGCTCCTTTCCTTCTACATATCCTGATCTCTACCATTGAGGATTGCACTCTGCAGACTTTTTCCCTGTCTGGATTTCACTGTCAGGTAAAGGGCAACAGCCCCTCTGTATTTACCTTTTCATTGCCTGCTGTTTTATTGATCTAAATCACTTACCAGGTGACCAATCTCTGTGGTAGCCAGGTAGGCACCACTAGGTCCCTTAATCTCCCTTGGGTGATCTCTGTTATTATACAGTTATTATGGACATTGGGACTATACTCTGAATATATTGTTCTTATACAATAGAGCACTTACTGGTGAAGCACCATCTACCAAATCACCAGTAAGAGAAAAGAGAAGTTTCTTAACTAAAAAGAAAGTGCCCCAGTAACTTGCAACAAAGTTTGATCCACATGACAAAACTGGGCTGCATTTGAAAAGTAAATTGCGATCATCATTTGATGAGCCCACAGATCATGTGTTCATTTCATAACTAATTTCAGTTTCATTTAGTGCTTCACAACACTATGTTCATATTCTGTGACTTCTTTTTCATCATTTTACTTATTTGCTACAGTATGTTTCAGATGGAATTTTTAACTGTACAGTTCCTAAATCCAGGCTTCACTACATAATGGTTCATATAGATGTATAACGTTTTTGGGTTGACCTTTCCCTTCACATCTCCCGCTGCACACAATATTAGAGGAAGTGGGCTGTGCCTCCTGAGGTAGAGCAGAAAACGTGTTGCTGTTATCAAAGAGACCAGTCCCCTAGATTAGGGGTGCACAATCTTCTTCTTCTTTTTTTTTTCCCATGTGCCCCCTGCCGACTTGCCCCCTCACCCCCACCCCCCCTCTTTAACTTGGCTCTGGCATTCTGACGTCACATTGCCATGGCATCGCGTGACCCCGCGGCATCATTTGACGCTGTGTTGCCATGGCGACACATCGCCAGAAGCCGTCTGAGCCAAGGTAAGTGAAGTCACAGAGGCCTTCGCCGCTCTCCCGGCATTTAATTTAAATGCCTTTCTGGAAGCGTGCTGGGCCTCTGCACTGCTGCACCCCCTGCAGAGAATCTCTCGCCCCCCAGTTTGCTCACCCCTTCCCTAGATCAGTATTTTTCCTGTCCTACCTCAGGTAGAAGGGAGACCAAAAGTGCACCAGCACAAACGGAGCAGGAAGGACCCAAAACGAAAAATAATTAAAAGGGCACTTTAATGTGACAAAAGACCCATCCAACGCGTTTCGAACGTCACAGCGTTCTTTTTCCTTTCAATCCTTGAAAAAGAACGCTGTGACATTCGAAACGCGTTGGATGGGTCTTTTGTCACATTAAAGTGCCCTTTTAATTATTTTTCGTTTTGGGTCCTTCCTGCTCCGTTTGTGCTGGTGCGCTTTTGGTCTCCCTTTTCCCTGTATTGCAATTAGTAGCTGCACAGCCTGCCTACCTACCCTACCAGGAAGTGAGTATTTGCACATTTCCAGGGGAACCTGCCAATGAGACTGATGGTAAGTGGGCTTGTACCATATACCACCTGTCTTCAGGAGGATAGTACCCATACAATCACACATTAGGTACTATATCATTTGTTAGTACCCTGGTTTGGTGGTTCGGCTTATTTTGGTTATTATACCTGCATTTGAGCGCTTCAGCTATTTTCCATACTACCTCAGGTAGGACTGCTTTCTGTTATTACTTTTAGCAGGCTCCATATTGGAGTTCTGAGGCAATCAGGAATCACCTCATGAATAGGTTACTTGAACAAATAAACAAAAAAAGTGGTTGAGTGCTCAGTCTACATACACCCTTGGGTAAAGCAATGTTGTTACTCGGGGGTTAAAAAAAACAAAAAACCTGAGCTACTCAAAAAGGCAACAACGGGGGAGGTTGGGAATGAGAGTTTAGGACAAACAATATTACAAGGCATATACGATCTCACCTGAAGGAAAGGGGGATTTCTTCTCCTTTGTAGAGGCACTACCTCGAGCATCCTGGGTACAGCCCTGGCTCTGAGGATGGGCGACCCGGTTTTGGTGGCCTCTCTCTTACCATATTCTATATTGGCCAAGACGACGATGGGCTCACAGATCTACTTCGAAAGTCAGTAGGACCTTATTGGGTTTACACATAAGATAAGGGCCTAGTGTTACATCAACGCCTAGACAGGCTGAAACTGACTGCTTGGAAGCTGAAAGGTTGTTTTTAAGGTGACGGGATATCTAACCTATTAGTAGAAATTATTTCCAAAAGCTGTAAAACTCAACTTAAAAAATGTGCCTACAAATTTGGGACATACGTTTTTAGAGATGGTGAAACTACCAATTCGTGAGACCAGAAAGATCACAAGTAACAGTAATTCTTATGTCTTACAAGAATGCTTTAAGTAAAGCCTAATACCAAGCACACTTAAAATACAAATTGCAACCATCGGAGCACTTGGAGCCCAACCTGTGGGGGATTAACATCCTCTTATCCGACAATTTGTGAAAGCCGTTATGAACCCAAGGCCTAAAATGTGAGATCCGACCCAGCGCGGGACCTAAATCTAGTACTGAAGGCAAGTTGCAGACAGCCTTTTGCGCACTTGATTAAAAGATTCAGACTCTACAATAATCTTTTTTTATTGCCATCATGTCAGGAGAACAAAGAGAATTACACGTTTTCTTATAAAAAGAATCATACCTTGTGTTCCAGAAATATATCATGTTGTTTTGTGGATCATTCCTCAATTTCAGCCTAAGTGGCCTCCTTATTTTATCGAGATCAAGAGAATGTCTTACCTACTCTGTCCTAACCCAATAAACACATATGAACAAGACTTACTTGCTGGGGCTAGTTTAAGGCATGTATTCAGAATGTACCTGGGTCTTTTTGGCGATTGCCACTGGTTTGTGTTAGAATAGTCGCAGTCTCTGCTGTATATTCCTTAGATATAAGATGTTTAAAACGGTATCTTAAGCATGTAGACGTATTTAAAATAATGGGATACCCTCTTTATTTCCTTTGGCGGAAACAATAAAGGGATGAAAGCATCAAAGATGACAATAACGAGATAAATGTCAGAGACCATATTTCTTGCATATCAGCAGGTGTGGAAAACCGCTCCAAAAGGACTTAAGGCCCTTTTCGCCAGGCAATAGCAACATCCTGGGTGGAAAAGGCGCAAGCATCACCAGACCAAATATGCAGAGCAGCAATATGGAAGAATATTGATATGTTCACAAAGCATTAAGCACTGGAAGGTTCTGCAAGCGGTTATGGATCACATCTATTTCTCCCTCCCTTTAACAAATCGCGGTAATATTTCCCCAGTAGTGTGTGCTGCCGTGAAACATGAAGAAAAAGGGTCTCTCTTATAACCAGAAGTTTTGTACCCAACCTCAGGAGGTGATGCCTAATTTCTGCATACCCCCAATGGTGTATGCTGCTGTGAAAGACCGAAAGAAATTATATTTCCGGTAATCCAAATTTTCCTCTTTGTTCGTGGTTTGAGTTCTGCATAACATTAAGGCCTCGGGTATAGTGAAAGCGCCTGCTTCCGTGCTCCTCGGCACAGCGCACGCTCGCCTGCAGCAGGAGAGATTTTCTGTCCTGCAGGCAGAGGCAACAGGGAGGCGTGTCGGGCTCGCGGCCATGATGTCACGAAGCTGATTCACCCTCATTGGGCGAACCACTCACATGACCCGGCCGTCGTGCAGGAAATACGATCTTGTTTGAATCGCAAAGCGCTGGAATCCCCGTCGCGCGCACACTATACGCAAATGCATTGGCGTCCCAGTGTTTGTTTTTGGCATGAGCTACGTAGCGCACGCCGTCTCCTGCACTATGGACGCAGGGTAAGGAGCTGGTAGGTGGGCTATGTAGCATTTTCAACTTTTACTACTAAATACAAAAAACTGTACGAGTATTAGATTGGCTAATATGGCAATATTCTTAAATGTTACTAGTAGTAATTTCTTGTCAACACGTTTGGGTCGATCAGTCTGTTCAGTTGACTCCTTAGCATCCTCCCAGCTGAAATCCAACCCAGCTTAGTCATGTGAAAGGTGCCAACTTCATTAACGACGTGCGTTTTGTAAGGGACTACATTCACATAAGAGCTTATCCGTAGCTTTTTAACTATAGTCTGCAGAGTAGAACATGGAAATTGAAAGACTCAGGAGAGTAAAATGCTGCAGGCACGTTGCCATTGTTGATTAGGTCAGCATCAATGAAGATGGCAGCAGCCATTTCTTACTATAGGGCAAAATCTACCAATTAAATCAGCATTGCACCGTTATTGTCACAGGGGGCTGACAATTTGATCCAGGCTGTTCTGGCACCGAAGGGGTTAAATTCTCTCGTGACCCTGAGGCCCCCATGAAAGAAGAGCCAGTCTAGAACAGTGGTTCTAAACTCAAGTGCTGCCAACAGGTCTGGTTTTAAAGATATCCCTGCTTTAGAACAGGTGGCTCAATCAAAATGACTAAGCCACTGGTTGAGCCACCTGTTCTTAAGCAGGGATATCCTTAGAGCCTGACCTGTTGTTGGCCCTTGAGAACTGGAGTTAAGAACCACTTGACTAGAAAATCAGGTAGGCGTCAAAAAATAAATATATATTTAATAAAACTAAATTACTACTAGTCGAACAAAACAGGGTAGGGTAGTGTAGGTATGACTGTTTACATTTATCTCATAATTGTGCAATGCATGTTTTCCTCTTTAGCAATGAATGGATTAAACCAGTTCACCTGAGATAAACAAGCATACCATGAGAGCAACTATAACCCTCTTTGTTAGTGCTGAAAAACTATATTAGACAAGTGGTCATCTGGTTTTATCTCTAGGTGATTTGTTACTATGAGTAAAGAGAAGATAGGTCTTGTTAACGTCTCAGTATACAGTACATAATTGTCTTTGATATCTCTGTACAAACTGGATCTAGTCATTTGTCTGCTCATGCATATGCCCCCATGAAAAGCTACAAAACAGATATGTTGTCCTGTTGTAGGTCATGGCAATGTTAAAGGGCAAATAAGCAGAACTAGGTACAGTATCAGTGTCTGAATCCTATTAATGGGTTCATGATGACCATAATGAAGTTATCTTCTTTTTTTGGACTGCAACATTCATTATAGTACATACCTTAGCTTATACTTACCTTATCTAAAGAACCAACTTGCATTCCCCAACTCTCTCAGTAGTATGGGAAGTATTGAACATCCATGTCTCTCTTCTCTTACCTTAAGACATTGTCAGTATATTTTATGAGCAGAGCTGACCTGAAACAAACATGTTGGTCGGCATGATTCTCAATGCTTCTTACTCAATAGCGTGGCAGTGTTTCATGTATTCTCACATGTTTTTCTTACATTTCTTAGTAGTCTATCGAGCCTTGTATGCCTCACTATCGCATTACGTCCTTTTTCCCTCCGTGCCTTTTTACTGTGTACACGTCCTAATTCTTCATTTGTTTAAGAAAGTTGTGTCTTGCCATGTGTGTGATGTCTGTGTTAGTAGGTCTCTCTGTCCACCTTTCTCCTTTTGTAGACAGCCTTCCCACCTACCCAGAAGTGCTGCCAACTACTGCTCCATCCAAACAAAACAAACACAAAAAAAACAATCTCCCTCCAAAACATGTAGTAGCTGCTGGCAGCCATAAGAAAGTTGACGTAGCGGCAAAACAGGCTGCGACAGGTGCTAGTAAGCAGCCACCAGCCCTTCTTCCTAAGCCAACAAATCGAACCATACCTCACTATATTGGTAAGTATGTGTCGCGCTGGTGGTGGTGGTGCATGCCTGTGCTGTGCCTCCTTTGGCTCGCCACTGTGATTCCTTTCACAGTGGTACCATCTTCAATACATAATAGCTTATGTGTCATTTGTGACTCATTGTGTTAAGTGGCATTTGTGTGAGTAGGTGTTTTTGTCCTTTATTCTTTCTTTCATAGAGCTCAGTCAGAAAGCTCCCGGAGCATCTGAACTCAAACCAAAAAAAAAAGCCGTACCTTCCAAAAGCACGGCTGCTGGTACAAGCCATAAGAAAGATGATTCCCCCCACAAAAAAACTGCCAAGGGTGTTACTAAGCAGCCTTCCGCCCCTCCACCAAAGACAGCAAGTCGAGGTGGGACACAAGAAAGTGGTGAGTATGTGGCAGAGTAGTGGCCAGTGATGCATGATGCTTGCTTTGTCACAGCTCGTTGAGAGTAGTGATCCTAAATCAGTAGATCTCTTGCACGCTTTATATTTGTACTATTGTCGGAGAGAAACACGTTTCAGATGACCCCAGCTTCTGCTTTAGCAACAAAAAAAAAAAGTAATAGTATAGATGCTGTGCTTGCATTTTGCACAATTTTGAAAACTAAATGTAAAATAGCCTTTGAATTAGATGCTGTAAGAGAAAATGAAGCATAGTTTCATGTGTCTTTGGCATAATGCTAACTAAGGCAAAGTAAATAGGAACAGATGAAAAAATGTAGACTTTTGCTGGTCTTTGGTGATGGAAGCAATGCAATTAGACTTACATTTAGTAAGTGGGGTATTCCATACAACACCATTCAGCCCTGTAGGACACCTTGCTGCCTACCCCAGCACAGTATTCCATATTCCATTACTCTTATATACTGCTTAGTGACAGAGTTAAAGCATTACAGAGGCAGTCCTAGAGGCACTTACAATTTTTTTTTTATTGTTTTAATATATGCTGCATAAAACCTAATTCCCTAAGCTGCCAATCTATTTGTTCTCCCTTGATTGATCAGCAAAGATCCTGCTTCCCAGGGTTCACTAAATGGCTGCCTTTCAGTTTCAATCAATCCTTCATTCAGTAACTCAGCAGCTACAATGTATTCATATATTACTACGGTAACATTATCTATTGTTACAGTTTGCAGCTCAAACTGCTGGGAATATTGGCAACAAATTATCCCAAACAGGAAAGTGTTACATTGATCTTATACTGCTGGGGAGATGGGCTAAAACCTGCTATAGAAATCAAAGGATGCTCACTACAGTATAATAAACTCATTAAAAATGGCATTAAGAGCTGAATAATAAAAAAAAAATGCAGCAAGTATTATCTAATAGTACGGAACTAATTTATTTGAAAAAGAAAACACGTTGGATATTGCTTGGATTGCCTCTTTACGGGCCATATTTAAGTAATAATCCCCTCAGAACAGGGCATTACTGGCCAATAATGCCCTGGCTGGAGGAGTTGAAGGCCCGAGGCGAGGCCGAGGGACTTTAACCCAGCCAGGGCATTATTGGCCAGTAATGCCCTGTTCTGAGGGGATTATTACTATTATAGGCTAAATGTAGACTTTATTTCAGAAATAATAGACACTTTTGTATAGTTATATAGATTTTTTAATTAAAATAAAATGGTAAATACATGAACCACCTCTATATACACTTACACTGCAGCTATCTATATCCACACACTACCGCCCCCTCTGTGCGCACACACACACACACACACACACACACACACACACTCAGCAGCTCAACACACACAAACTGCAGCTACACACACACAGCACACCACACACACACACACACACACTCACACACACACTGGAGCTCGACACACAACAAAGCTCCTCCTCTACACTCACAACATAGCACATCTACACACACAATACAGCACCTCTACACACAACACAGCAGCTCTACACACAAACAACACAGCCGCTCTACACACACAACACGGCAGCTCTACACACACACACAAACAACAAAGCAGCTCTACACACACAAACTCTGCTTCTACACACACATGCTACACCCATAAACACTGCTACTGACACACACACACACTGGAGCTCTATACACACACACACACACACACACACACGCACACACAGCACCTCTACACAGATATACAACAGCACAGCACACACACTGCTACTGACACACTCACACACAAACTGCAGCCACAAAGAAACTGCAGACAGCCACTTACTTTTTTGCTTTGCAGACTCCCTCCCCCCCCCCCCCCCGCCCCGCATTTCAACTGAATCTGCTCAGAAAATCTGTCAGCTCGGGAGGGGGAGGAGTCAAACCGTGGCTGATACTGCACCGACACACTTTATTCGAGCAAATGCCCAGTTTGTACCTGGCAGATACCTGGAATGCGCCACTCCTCACCTCTGATAAGCCCCGTTGTGTTTGCCTTCCCAGCCTGGGTTCATGCCTGGCTGACGGGCGGCTGATCTGTTAAATGATAATGATTAGGATTTAATAGGCTGCAATGCTTCGTGTGTCTACCAGATGGCATAAATTCATGAATTGTAATGCAGTATATATATATATACTGTGCAGTATTGCAGCCAGTGGGAATAAAATGCTTCAATCCCTGCCTAGAAAATACCTCAATGCACTCGGGCAGAAAACAGTCACAAACCTCAATACACCCGGGTATACCCGAATTCGTGGGACTAGCCGAGCTCGAATAAAGTGTGTCGCCAGTGTACGTCCTGACCAATCCCCTGCCCTGTCTCAGAGCTGTTACTTCAATCAGACGAATCCCCTGCCCTGTCTCAGCTGTTCTGAAAGCTGATTGGCTGGAAATAAACACATTAAAAACTACACATTGCAAGCTGCTTAAATTCGGGGCATTACTGATTGGATAATGCCCGGAATTTTAACCAATCAGAGAGCCGGGTTTTCAATAATGCCCGGAATTTGACTGCTTTAGCCTATAATTACTATGAGGCACTTTCAGAGAAATGTTCCACATACATCTCTAGAAGTAATTGTGAGGAGTGCCTGTCACGTGTTCCACAGTCTACAATCACTTACTGTACACATCACTTCTGTCCATTATTTGTCAATGATACAATATTTGTAATGTACCTTGCATGTTTCGTACACTTTCATCTTGTATTCCTGTCCTGACTTTTGAGCTGTGCTTTTGAATGTTCTTCAGTTTACCACCACTTGCCCCTACATTCCCTTTTTAGGGGCAAAAGTTACACCAACTTTTTCAAGCGTCATTCCATTCTTTTTGCATTGTCATATTATATTAATTCATACATCTACTGGTCTTCATGTTTATCTTTCTTATGCCAGCTTTCATGTCTTCTCTTTAAAGGCATGACAGTGCGGATGAATATACAGTAGATTGTGGAATATAGAGTGGTTTTCTTAACACGTTGCTATTTACTTTGGGCCTTAGTTACTCTGTGCTCATCAGAAGTGCCCAACCCTGCAGGACTTCCTGATTATTGTGTCCACCCATAAACAATACTGTAACTCCTGCTGCTAAGTGTTGGATGCTTATGAAAACTGGACACTTAGAGCGCCTGCAGAGAGTTTCTTCGCACCCCTGGAGTTTAGTGTCTTGTTGGCATAATCGGGCGATACTAGGGCAGGGGTGGCGAACTCCAGTCCTCAAATGCCAGCAACATCAGGTTTTCAGGATATCCCTGCTTCAGCAAAGGTGTCTTAATTAGTTGGTCTGTAATAATGACTACTGATTGAGCCACCTGTGCTGAAGCAGGGACTGATTGAGCCGCCTGTGCTGAAGAAGGAACTGATTGAACCACCTATGCCGAAGCAGGGATATCCTGAAAGCCTGGACTGTTAGTGGCACTTGAGGACTGTATTTCTTGTGTGCTAACAAGCATGAGCTATCTAGGGGTCATAACAGAATGTAGCGCAAATTGGCGCATATTGCTTCACTTGTATGCACCTTTGCACCAACGTGTCAAGGACTTTGCTCAAGTGTTGTGCGTCTGCTTGTTCTTGGAGGAGTGTCAATAGAAGGAGTTACATGATGCTTTGTGTTTTAAGGCTAGTTTTATGTGGCAAAAAGGCTGCCCCAGATTAAGCAATTAAAATACTGCACGGTTTTCCGTGAAAAACACACAAGTACCGTACACACCGGAGCAAATTTTTCAATGGAACAAATGTCTTCCCTATTGTGTTTTCACACATAAATAATGTAGTTCTTCTCATGTCCTTTCTACTCATACATGTTTGAGCACTCTTAGGCTGCGGCCACGCTGCCGCTGAGCGCGCGCTCATGCTTGAGAGCGGTGACGTCACCAACTCTCCAAGCACGAGCGCAGGCTGTCCTGCATATTTTTTTTCAAGTGTGAGCAGGTGGGGGGGGATGGGTGTGTGGCCGAGCTGAAGGTCATGTGACCCTTCAGCGCTCGTGGATATCCTTTTCATCTGTCTCGCCTAGCGCCTAAGAGCACGCGCCACGTGAGCGTGGCCGGACATATTGACATTTATTGAACTCAATGCGCCAAGCATGCTCAGCGGCAGCGTGGATGCAGCCTTATGGAATGAAAGCTCGAACATTACTTGTCAATTCATTTATTCAAATAAAATCAGTAGAGGTGCGAGTAGTATTTCTTAGTGACTAAGTGTACTGTAAATACTGAGAAATATATTTTTAGCCGGTTGTTTCACTGTGTTCACATTGATATCAAGAGACTGGTTAATGTTTGATTGTTGATGCATACTAAACATTTTATTCTGGTACTTGTGGTAGTAGTTGGTGACATTTGCCGCACTCCAGACGGGTCAGTGAGTTGGTTAAGCCAACGATTATCACCACCTATAACGCCAACATCCTTACCCAATAAATGGGCTATAGAAGGGAATCTCTTATCTCAGGTTATTTTAAAGCTCTGTATGTTGTAATTGGAAGAGTTGGAATTTACCCAACCTTTTGCTTCATCTACTTGACTCTATTTTAAGGTTTTGTAACACTGCGTTATCTACATTGCATATTGTGCCTCAAAGAAATCTAATTCCTCGTTAAGAAAAGTTACTAATGCTATGTGCTTGATCACTAAGACGACGAAGGAAAACTTTGGTTTGAAAACTGTGTTCCCCATTGGAAAAGAAATTATATTCTTCAATCAAAAGTTTTAAGGACAATTATTTATTTGATCTTTCTCCCTTTTGTATCTTTAGTTGTTTCCTCAAACAGTAAGAAAGTAGCTGCCTCCAAGACCTCTTCATCCACTGCTTCATCATCCTCATCCCGGTCTAAATCTTCCAAGGAGCAGGTTCCCAGCAAAAGTGGATCAACAAGCACTCCAAGAGCCAAAAAAGTACCCAGCAAAACCTTGGCTGGGTCAGCGGAAGGGTCCACGAAGTCCACATCGTTACACACGGCTACTTCTTCAGGCCAAAAGAAATCCGAACGGACAGAGCAGCCTCCTCAACACTTGGACTCTGGGACACAAGAGCTTAGCCAAAAGGAACTTGCTGCCCCTGAGCAGCAGCATAAGCCAAAATCCACTTCTCCTGCTCTAAACCATCAGGTCAAAGCTTCATCCAGCATACCCGATCCAGCACAGGCCAGCAGCAAAGCAGCTCCTCCCATGACCATCAGTGATATAAACCAGCTTCTTCAAACTGATGGAGAACACAAAACCATCTCGCAGGCTGAGGAAAACCCAAGCGTGAGTGAGGAAAACACACCAAGGTGAGATGAGGGAATCACATTTTGTAATTGAAAGCCTTGATAAACACACATCTTTTTATATCTCTCTGAACAAAAGATATTTTAACGTTACCAGGTGCACTCAAAAAATTAAGATGCAAATATATAAAAAAAATTTATCTATAAAGCCCCAAAATATTTTTCTTTTATGGACAAACCCAGCACCGTATCATATGTTTCTGATAAATGCTCAATGGCCCAAAACATTGTGCCACGCTCACTCCTTTGTTTCTGGGGGTAACAACTTGCACGCAATATAAAGTATGTTGGTAAGGACTTTTGGATTTATGGAAAGATGTGCACTAAGAATAGAATTCTTTGCATCTTTATTTTTTTTAGTGTGCCTCGTAACTGTGTCTCCTTTGCATACTATTTGGGGGTTGGCTTAGGATCCCCAACTTCACCAGCAGACCTCACCAAGGTACCTTGCTTTTATTATTCTGTTTGGGTTAAAAAAAACAAAAAAACATTTGATAAGTAAAGCAAGTTTTGGAACTGATATTGGTGGCACCGATTTTTGTGTAAATCTCTTTGCTAGAGAATTTCCCTCCATGCTGAAGTCATTTTGCTGCCAGAGTACAACTCAATAGCTAGCCTAGCATTAGATTATATGGCAATGCCTTGAGTATTCCTGATTCTAATATGTTTCTTTAAAAAGCAGCAGGGTATATAGAATCCTTCCAGCCCACCGATATATATATATATATATATATATATATATATATATATATATGTATACAGTGGTTGACAAATCACCAAAAAATCTACTCGCCACACAAAAAAAAAAATCTACTCGCCACCTAGTACCAAACGTGTGCTGCTTGGGACAATATTTACTCGCCCGGGGGTTAAATCCACTCGCCCGCGGCGAGCAAATGTATAGGTTTGTCGAACACTGTGTGTATATATATATATATATATATATATATATATATATATATATATATATATACAGTGTTCGACAAACCTATACATTTGTATATCTTGAACCATCTATCTCTTTCTTCTGCCTAGAGGATAGCAGTAGAACTCTGGCGGTGCATCTGCTCCCGAGAAGACATGTTGCAGACCGGGACTCTTTACTGGTAAATAGCTTTATTGGCACAGAGCAGCCGGAAAAAAACACACTTTGAGAGTGCGGTCTGCAACATTTCCTCTCGGGAGCAGATGCACCGCCAGAGTTCTTCTCCTATCCTCTATTCACGTTTATCCCGGTTGGAGCACGCTGACGTCCAGGAGCCCTTCCTCTAAAACAGTGAGTTCATTTCGTTTATGAGTTAACCCCATGCAAGATATTCCTCGGGTCAGAGGCTATTGGGGAGACGCTAACACTGTTATTTATTGTGGGACAATATGGGGTTAAAGTCCACATATGGGACGTCCGTGAGAAGTATTACAAAGAAAGAATTACAATTGTATTACTACTGGATTCGGCGGAAGTGGCGCCGCTAGGGAGTTTTACACTCCCAATTTCTTTTTCATTGCCGTGGAACATACATGGTAATATTTATTTGTTCAGCATGTCCATGCAGTTAAAGACAATGTCACCGACTGCATGTTCATCGATATGTGTCTGAAGGTGCACCAGCCCTGCCCTTTATCATAGTACACTGATCTATTCAGAAACGCTGCTTGTCCAATAAAAATATGCAATTCAAATTAATGGGCCATAACATTGTTTAGTAAATATGGAGCTGAGTGCATTAAAATGATTTCTTATTAATGAGGTTGAACGAAAAAAGTTGACGAGCTCCATGGCCGCGGACAGATTTTTTCCGGCCCAGGACTACAATTTTGACTGGTGCCACCCACTCAACCTCTCACTCCCTCTCTTATACCCCCTCTCACTCCCACCCACCCTCTTCCGCTATCACTCAGTGACCCCCTCCTCCCTCAATCCCCTCTGCCTCACACTCCTTCCCTCCCCCCCCCCCCCTGGCCACACACACACACACAATTTCCCCACACACAAAATCTCCCCCAATACCCATGCAGTTCTCACCATAATAATTACCCCACAATACATACAACACTACCCCCTAATATATACCACACTACCTCCCCACAAATACATACTACACTACCCCCCAATATATACCACACTACCTCCCCACAAATACATACTGCGCTACCTCCCCTCAAATACATACAACACTACCCCTTCCCCCCAAATACATACAGCACTACCCCTTCCCCCCCAAATACATACAGCACTACCCCTTCCCCACAAATACATACAGCACTACCCCTTCCCCACAAATACATACTGCGCTACCTCCCCATAAATACATACAGCACTACCTCCCCACAAATACATACAGCACTACCCCTTCCCCCCACATACATACAGCACTACCCCTTCCCCACAAATACATACAGCACTACCTCCCCATAAATACATACAGCACTACCTCCCCACAAATACATACAGCACTATCCCTTCCCCCCAAATACATACAGCTCTTACCCTTCCCCCCAAATACATACAGCACTATCCCTTCCCCCCAAATACATACAGCACTACCCCTTCCCCCCCACATACATACAGCACTACCCCTTCCCCCCCCCAAATACATACAGCACTACCCCTTCCCCCCCAAATACATACAGCACTACCCCTTCCCCACAAATACATACAGCACTACCCCTTCCCCCCCCCCAAATACATACAGCACTACCCCTTCCCCCCCAAATACATACAGCACTACCCCTTCCCCACAAATACATACAGCACTACCCCTTCCCCACAAATACATACAGCACTACCCCTTCCCCCCCAAATACATACAGCACTACCCCTTCCCCACAAATACATACAGCACTACCCCTTCCCCACAAATACATACAGCACTACCCCTTCCCCAAAATACATACTGCACTACCTCCCCACAAATACATACAGCACTACCCCTTCCCCCCAAATACATACTGCACTACCTCCCCACAAATACATACAGCACTACCCCTTCCCCACAAATACATACAGCACTATCTCCCCACAAATACATACAGCACTACCTCCCCACAAATACATACAGCACTATCCCTTCCCCCCACATACATACAGCACTACCCCTTCCCCACAAATACATACAGCACTACCTCCCCATAAATACATACAGCACTACCTCCCCACAAATACATACAGCACTATCCCTTCCCCCCAAATACATACAGCTCTATCCCTTCCCCCCAAATACATACAGCACTATCCCTTCCCCCCAAATACATACAGCACTACCCCTTCCCCCCCACATACATACAGCACTACCCCTCCCCCCCCCCCAAATACATACAGCACTACCCCTTCCCCCCCAAATACATACAGCACTACCCCTTCCCCACAAATACATACAGCACTACCCCTTCCCCACAAATACATACAGCACTACCCCTTCCCCACAAATACATACAGCACTACCCCTTCCCCCCCAAATACATACAGCACTACCCCTTCCCCACAAATACATACAGCACTACCCCTTCCCCACAAATACATACAGCACTACCCCTTCCCCAAAATACATACTGCACTACCTCCCCACAAATACATACAGCACTACCCCTTCCCCCCAAATACATACTGCACTACCTCCCCACAAATACATACAGCACTACCCCTTCCCCACAAATACATACAGCACTATCTCCCCACAAATACATACAGCACTACCCCTTCCCCCCAAATACATACAGCACTATCTCCCCACAAATACATACAGCACTACCTCCCCACAAATACATACAGCACTACCTCCCCACAAATACATACAGCACTACCTCCCCACAAATACATACAGCACTACCTCCCCACAAATACATACAGCACTACCTCCCACAAATACATACAGCACTACCTCCCCACAAATACATACAGCACTACCTCCCCACAAATACATACAGCACTGCCCCTTCCCCCCAAATACATAGAGATCTACCCTTCCCAAATACATACAGGCATACCCCGCATTAACGTAAGCAATGGGACCGGAGCATGTATGCAAAGCGAAAATGTACTTAAAGTGAAGCACTACCTTTTTTCCACTTATCGATGCATGTACTGTACTGCAATCGCCATATACGTGCACAACGGATCTAAATAATGCATTTGTAACAGGCTCTATAGTCTCCCCGCTTGCGCACAGCTTTGGTACAGGTAGGGAGCCAGTATTGCTGTTCAGGACGTGCTGACATGCGCATGCGTGAGCTGCCGTTTTCCTATTGAGCGATATGTACTTACTCGCGAGTGTACTTAAAGTGAGTGTCCTTAAACCAGGGTATGCCTGTACATCACACACACTCACCTTGGGAATAGTCTCAGGCCTCTGGTGGCCCGGCTCTCCCAAGCTGCTGTGGGACTCCTGCTGGGCCTGTCTCTCTCCAATGCCAGGCCTCTCTCCTGCAAGTGCGCACCGGAAGCTGGGCCTGCCCGGAAGTCGGACCCAGCATCCAGTGCACACCTGGAGGAGAGTCAGGCAGCCGGAGTGGGAGAGAGAGACAGGCCCGGCAGGAGAGAGGCCTGGCATTGGAGAGAGACAGGCCCGACAGGAGTCTCACAGCAGCTTGGGAGAGCCGGGCCACCAGAGGCCTGAGACCATCCCCAAGGTAAGTGTGTGAAAGAGAAAATAATACTTTTATCAAATTTTTATAAAAGTAACCCATTAACTCTTTGAGTACGGGAAGGGCTGTGGTACCAGGATGCCAAAAGCCCCTCCAGCACATCATGTTCAAGTGACTACTCCTCTCATTGTCCACCTTTTCTGTTCCTCTTCTGGGCCAGATCGTGTTGATCACGCCACGTGGCCCTAAACTATCTTTCCTGGAAAATGAGTAGAAAGCCCTTGACGTATGTCATGGGGTCCCCTGGAGGGTCAGACCCCATGAAGTGGTGGGGGCATCTGAAGGGTTAAACACATCACTGCTTTTTGCCTACATTTGTGGCATGATTTGCACAAGATCTGCTGACATAATTGGCTTTTAAAGAAATTGTGGGTTTGCCCTGCAGCTGTAACAGCCATACTATACAGTTGTAGGGTTTGCATCCTACATGGCTTAATTTGGTGCCCTAGAAAACACAAGAACTACAAATCTTTTTGATCCCTATGTGGTTTATATTATATATTTTTTCTCCTCGTGCTCTAGCTTAGGGCTGTTCTGTTTTTTCAAGAAAGCAGTGGCAACACTGCTTTGTTCATATGAAAACAGCACGTACAGTATATGCAAAACAAGGGATCATCAGTATAAAGTGTATCATTCTCTCATACTTCTTAGGCCTCGGACATGGTACAGCAGACCGTGCGGACACTGAGCGAACAGATTGCCTTAAGACAGTGTTCGCGTCCATGCGGCGTGCGTGCGGAAGGGGGCGCGCGTTGCATGAGAAATCAGTTAAACTGATTTCTCAACACGACAGACAGGTCACGTGAGCGGTTCGCCCTCAGCTCCGTGACGTCACTAGGAACGCCCCCCACGGCCCGTTTAGTATGGCCAGGGAAAGCACCCGCTTTCCCACAGCCTCCGCACGTCTCCGTACGGGAGATGTCACCATGTCCGCAGCCTTATGCACTCTGTACTTTCATTTTGGACTTACTAGTCCTCTATATTTCCTTGTTGGCTTATTTCCATTGATTTCCTTACCTGCTAACTTTGATTTACCAGCAGTGTTTCCCCCTGTAAGGGAAAGTTTGACGGCCTTGTTCTAACTATTAAACAAAATGCATACTTCCACACCTTGATCACTATTCAACAAAATGCATACTTCCACACCTTGATCACTATTCAACAAAATGCATACTTCCACACCTTGATCACTATTCAACAAAATGCATACTTCCACACCTTGATCATTATTAAACAAAATGCATACTTCCACACCTTGATCACTATTCAACAAAATGCATACTTCCACACCTTGATCATTATTAAACAAAATGCATACTTCCACACCTTGATCATTATTAAACAAAATGCATACTTCCACACATTGATCACTATTAAACAAAATGCATACCTCCACACCTTGATATGTATCAGTACCTTGCTCCCTGCAAGCCATGTACAGTTTGTGACAGGATCTTTACGTAACTTATCATTTTGACCAGGTGCTTTTCTAAAGGGTGTCTCTACGACTGACATGCATTCCTTGTGTTACTCTTCACACAGCGTTCTGCTCATGGAGGGACAGGAAGAGAACCCAAGCTTGACCAGTCAGGAGGTGACTGATGAACCTTCTGAACCTTCGGACATCTCCATCAATCAAGATGGTGACAGTGAAGGCAGAGTGAGCCAGATCAGTGATTCTGACTCAGATGGGCCTATCTTGTACACAGATGATGATGATGACGATGATGACGGCACGGAAAGTGAGAGCGTGGTTTTTTTTTTTTTTATATTCACCTTTCATGTGCATCATTCACGGACGGTGGTACCCTGGTCCTTGTAGGAAATGTAGCAGACCACTGCTTTGGCAGTCCTAGCCATGGCAACTACGGCAGTCTCACAGCCGGACTATACATAGAAGTCCTGCCTTGCTTTTGACTTTGTACTAATACAAGGTTTTGTGAAACGCAGTAAGTGAACAGCCATTGTGCAGAGATCCAAAAACAGTTGTACTTCCCACTGAAATTAGAAAGTACATGGAACTGCAACTTTAGTACTTTTAAACGCTTTAACAATATTGGGCTTCTTTATTTTGCTATAATAAGACACTAGAGGTGGTTGGTTCTCAGAGAAGATTCTAAGCAGGATTCTTCTAAACGTCACCCACCTACTTCTGTATCAATGACGTGCAATCCTTGAGAAAACACACACAGAAAGCATATGATTGGAGACAGCAGAAAATTTACTTTGCAATTGTAGTGCATGTATGAATTACTCCAAGACATTACTTATTACAGCCATTTTATTTATTTATAAAATGTTTTCCCAGGAAGTAATACATTGAGAGTTACCTCTCGTTTTCAAGTATGTCCTGGGCATAGAGTTAAGATGACAAATAATATATGGTTACAAATACATAGTTACATAAGTGAACAGGGTATATGCCTCAGTATTTCATATTCACTTGCTGCTTTTTGTTGCAAGTTCATCTAAGTTGGATGTATTGTATATAGCATAGTACCTCCGTCTTACACCAGTGACTTTGCCCATTGTATACTAAGCAATGCTATTCCACATGCCAACACGGGAAGACTCCTTGTAGCCCATTCACTTGAATAGAATAAAAACGGTCTAATGGAATAGCACAGCCTTAGTAAACATAGGCTTTTACATGACCAGTCAGGCCCCAGAAATGATCCCCCTTTATACAAAATAAACAAAGGGTCACCTTTGGTATAAACAAGGCCACAGCTTTATTATAACAACATATCAGAACAGAAAGGTGTCCAGGCTGCATGTCCAAATTAAGTACTGACCAACTCTCACTACTTAAAACCAAAGCCCTTCATTGCTACACGCCAGGCAAGCAAGATTCGTTAACCCTCTGCTTACCAGGCGGGGACTCCAGGTCAGTCTAGTCACGGGGGCTGACTGCCTTAAAGGTGCAGCCCACCACCAGGAGATTGCAATTTCCTGACACTTAGCATTGTCAGAGAGCCAGGGAATAGGGACAATATTTCTTAGACCACAGTGTTACCTTTATTGACCGTCATTGATGACAGTCATTTTTATTATCTCTTGACCTGAAAGCTCTACGTGTTTAGGCTTAGAGGGTCTTGCTGTTGGGGGCTCTCAGTGAAGGTTATTTAAAAAATAAAAATAAATGAATGCTGGGGTAGTAACAATTAACATATTTGGGAATAATTTAACAAAACCTATTGATCAGATGCTGAAATTGACTAAGCTGTGATAAGGGGAATTGGATTTTGTTAAGATCCATTGACTTGAATGACTTGACCAGTTATCAGAGCTTAGTGAATTTCGCCAGAGATTGTTGCATTTATGTTATCATTAGTGAAGTTCCTGCAATACTGATTAGTGATCCCAGCGCAGGAGACGCAGTAAACATGTGAGAATCATCATTATCTCGATTCCTGTTCAAAACTGCCCATTAACTTTACACATCCCTCACTTCGGTCTCCCATAAAGGGATCTGTTGTCATCTCGTGTCCTACAAAATGTATAAGTTAGAAAGGCAGCGGGCACTCCTGAGGTTGCGGAAGTTGGGACTGAAACGCACAGGAATGTTTTAAGCAAGTAAAGTAAAATGTCAGCAATCTCAGCCGTGGCCGCTGCCCTTCTACCTTATACGATTTACTCCGCAGGATCTACCTAAGGAAAAGACCCCGGACAGCATTTGGGGCTCCCACATATGTTTGTTCCAGTATAGTGAGGACAGGAATGCACGCTCGACATACAACCAGTGTATCTCACAGAAAAAGTGTAGTCATTATATTTGATTTCTCTTAAAAAAAAAAAATGTGTGCATCCAATACACCATTACAATATTAGTGCATATTTCATTGAATCTTTACCAGATTATTTACTAACATCCCTTTGAGGCTTTTGCTTAATGACACTCTCAATGCTGACTTGCCTGGTAGTACAACAACAAAAACAAGTCTTGACGTTTCCAAGCAGCAGACATTCAAAAAATGGACCATAGAAGGAAAGAAAGTATGTACTTTCTCTAAACTTGCAATTTAGTTAAAGCAGTAAAATATGTGGTTTAAAAAAAAAAAAAAAAAATGATAGGTTTGAGGCATGGGGTGTTTCCGGAGTAGAACCGAGTGAATGTCCGCTCCCGGGACCCCCTGCTCCCAAGATACATACCTCCACAGGCGCTGCCAGGAGCAGCTCTACAGATTTTACGTTTCCACGTGATGCAGGAGCTTTAAATTCACCATTTCGATAGCCCAGCCAGAGCAGCTACCAGCACCCCCTCCGGAGGTAAGTATCTCGTGAAGCAGGGGTCCCCGAAGCTGAAATGAATGCAGTTCAGCTCCTGAGAGCCCCTGCTTTAATCCTATAACTCTTTAAAAATAAAAAATGAAATAGAGGCAAGCAGGATCGATGCTTTAATTACATACTTAGCTGCATTTGCGGAAATCAGTAAAACGTTCTTGCTACAGGGATTCATGTTCACTGTCTTTTTTTTTTTTACTCCTACTCTTCAAAAGAGAGGTACCCGCTAATTGTAGTGTCCATTAGACATCTTGTTAATCTGAACCAGAGTGTCTGAATGTATTCTGTTTATTTTCAGGCTCTTTAGCAAGTAAAATCCGTCGGAGAGATTCACTCGCTATCAAGCTTGGCAACAGGCCATCCAAAAAGGACCTGGAGGACAAAAACATCTTGCCACGGAATACTGAGGAGGTGAGACAGGAACTCTGGCAGCAGATTGGAACAAAACTAGTGAGGTACTTACATTTAGTCTGTATTTAAAGCAATCCCCTTATATACTGACAAACTCAGCAAAATTGTATACTGCTGCTATAGGTTGTCCATCAATGTTCGTTATTCTGGTAACAGTCATTCATATCAGTCAATTAGCAAGTCCTACTCAACTGGCTTATTGAGGATGTATCAAATATGTAACATAAATGTGTGAAACAGAAGTGCTCTCAGGGGTCTATGCATCAAGGCGATTTGGGAGCATAACCGGGGCATTTTAACCCTGCCCGATCTATCAAAGCATTTTCTCCCGTTTGCCCCAGCTTGCACCTTGGAGAGAGTCAGCAGGAGGAGTTACATGGTGTACCTATTATAATGAGATGTATCACTCCCTCTGTGCTCCACTCTCTTTCCATTTTTATTTGCACCCCAAAATCCACAATTTCTGAAGTCTAATATACTGCATCAGATGTAGGCAACTGTTCTTGCATATACCGCAGCTCTGCTCCAAAATACAGGGTAGTGCCTCTAAACATACATTTTGCTACGTTGATACATAGATCCCTTATAGCTGCAGACCAAGCAATATCCTACATGTGTTTTTTTTTTCATATAAATTAGTTCTGTAGTGAGAAAATACTCTTAGCATTTATAAAAATAAAATTCTGAATGACATTTTTAATGTATTATTATGTAACAAGCATTTTTAGTTTCTGTAGAAACCATTTACAAAGTCACATCCCCTTCCTCTTTTGAAACTGGCAGTGCACCAATTGTATCTAGTGACTGCCTGGTCACATGATCTTCCCCACAGAACTTTGCATCTTTGGTCCTCTTCTGCTGCACTGACAGTCATTTAGTGAACCCCCAAGCTGAATCTTCGCCGATCGATCGTCAACTTAGCAAATTACTTATAATTGTGTGGATTGTATTGATGCACATATTACTGTGTGTGTGTGTGTGTATATGTATGCATGTATATTGGATATATATATATATATATATATATATATATATATATATATCTCATTAATGGGTTGACAGAATATACTACATATGATGAGTTTACGGATGAAGTCGAGTAAGAGCAGGAAACGCTTTCCAACAAACAAAATGGGTAATGTTTACCCTTTCCCTATTCTGTCTAAAAACTAATTTCCTTTCAATTTAAATTTTTTTATTTTACATGATGGGCAGAAAATACTTAGAACAACAGAAATCATCTGCTAGATGCATTGTATGTGCTATATGATTATATGATTATATATGATCGAAAGGAAGTTGTAGCAGATTATCATACAGTATGTTTAAATTGAATTAGGGAATATTAAAAAAAGTAATATGTTTATCTGTATTTTTACAGGAGACTTAGTCAGAGGCCCACAACTGAAGAGCTAGAACAAAGAAACATCCTTAGGCGTGAGTATATATAGCCTAATAATGCATCATTAACAATACCATGCTCGGGCAGCTCATGTAAAACTCAAAGCAACTCGATGGTTGGCTACAGGTTTTGCGCTTAAAACATAAATCACAACCCTCACTGCTGCTAGATTTAAATCTTATTTATATCACAGCACCAATCCTCTCCTCGTTCTACTTGCAACAACAAAAATCGGGCGGACCTCAAGGGTTGTGTTTTTATGACAATATGAATTAAAGATGAATAGGTATAACGCCGATAATAGCCCAGATCTTGGCTACGTTGGAAGGTATGTTGGAAACAGTTTGCAAAGTCCGCGCATAAAATAATTGTCCAAATAAAGCTACTATTGCGTATCTTGACTTTTGTCTTTACATTAAAAATGTCTTATCCAAAGATGCGATGGACAGTAAAAACTACTTATTGAGAGGATCTGGTTTGACACCAGCACTAAGCTTTAACCAGTCCCTCATTATGGAACAACAAGAGGAGAGGAAAATGCACCGTAGCACCCCGGAGCATCAAAAACACACATAGATAGGAACCACTATGGCACCTGCAAGAACAAGCAAGGCACTTTGCTCTCAAATCAAATGATGAATGACGCATTTATGTATAAAATTTATTTCATTTCAATATCCCACCTTTTATTGTTAGGTTAACATGGTGCAAAAAAACAAAATAGATGCATTTATAGTGTTGGTCCAAATGGCTTTAAAAAAAATGTGGAATGGTGCCTCATCAAAAATAAAAATAAATCTGCATTTATTAAACATTGGGACCGTGCTCGTTGTCCTTGGTCGATGTAAAAAGATTTTGCAACATTGAAGCTGTAAAAATAGTAAAACATAAATGAAAGTAGTGGTACTCCTAGTGTCGCCAAGCTTTGAGCACTTCTCTTGAACCCTGTTTTTTTGGTAAGTGTGCCAAGATACCCAGATCCATCAAAAAGGTGTAAGGGGGTGGATTAAAGAGGCTGCCAAACATTGCCGTACAAACCACAGACGAGAAACAGAATTGAATTAATCAGAAGAACAGCTTATACATGGAGAACATGGCTGCATCATACTATGACTTTAACACGAAATGCATAGCAAAGGAAATTACTGAGTTTACAGGAAAAGATCCCTTTCTGCGTCTGGCGTCACTCAATTTACCCATATATAGATGGCCATATGCGCTGTTTAAATGACTGGCCATTTGGGCTGTGAGACTGGCGTTTCAAACTTGCAGGAGTTACCGGCACCCCCTACCTCCGTAGCGTCTGGACCTCAAGAAGCAAGAGGTCCCCAGAGCTGAAATTAATGGGGTTCACCTCTGAAGACCCCCTGCTTGAATCCTATGTAAAAAATAATACTAATAAAAAGTGTGAGAGCTGCTCGGGGGGTGGGGAGGGCACAGATGGGGACCACTTCTCTCTGCTCTCTCTGCACAGCTCTTACAGACTGGTGGCGGCTTGGTAGCATTAACACTGCGGGGGTCCCATTCAGAAGCGGGGACCCCTGCAGCATTAACCCTCCTGGGAAGTTTACTGTCCTCTCGGCCGTTAGAGTTGTAGCCGCAGTCCAGCCGCATTTGCGGCTCCAAATCGCGGCACCGAGGGCAGTAAGTCTTTCTACATCTGTAACTCAATGGATACAGTCGAAAAGAGAAGAAACCGCTTTGGTCCTGTATCATTCATTTAGCTTCGCCCTGTTTTTTGTGCCTGATTCTTTCCAAAGTTTTTATTAATTATTGTACAACAAAAATCATTGCCGTAAAATGAACAATACTTTTTAGCTGGAAAATGTTCATTGTCATTTTTTTTTAAACATTACATAAAGCATTTATTTTTATTAAAAAAAACCACACTAATATATTTGCAAGCACATAGAATAAAGCATGCACTTTGTATCCCTGCAAGCCATTCCATCTTGCTTTCAATGCCAGGAAACCACCTCCAGGAAAGAAACGTACCAAACAGCTGAATAAACATAATAAGGGAACATTTGCACAATGGTTCATACTTGAAAGCTGTTGTTCCCTAAAGGGTTGACTTCTAGCACCTGCTGAGTGTTAAAGAACAAAATAATTGTCATTCTGTAATCGTGCTAATGTTCATTATGCCCTGAGAATCAGTTATGGAGAACTAGAAATAATTGCTAGTTAGAAATTAATACAGCAGTATCCCTCGGCAGCGGATGCTTGACAGGGACCTTAAAGCTCCTGGACAAAGGATAAACACCCTCACCGTGGTCTTTCAATAGATGCAGTCAGAGGGCCAAGTGAAACAAGTAGTGGCAGTTGCCTGGCTGAGAATAATTTTAAGTATATTAAATATTGGGCATAGCTTTTAAATGTATACAATACCACATGCTATAAGAACAGTAGAAAGGCCTTCTACAATAAATCCCTTTTCCTTCAACCCCCTAAGTGCCAAAAGCCAGTCATCCGAATCTCAACCAAGCGACAGCTTGGTGTAGTGACCTCATGGCCATGGGCAGGCCCTCAAGAGCGTGAACGGAAGTGAAGAATACTCCACGTCTGTTTTGATCGCGTTCACCGCTCTATTGGAATGGTCAAAGCGCCCCTCCATCCCCCTAGAAAACGAGCATTGTACGTTATAGGGCACCTAGAGTGCCAGCCCCCATAGTGTCCACGGTATGTCATGGGGCTTCCGAAGATGTGAAGTGTAAAGTGCACCTGTGGGTGTGTCGATACGAGTAGTGGCGCTCTGAGTCAGTCAATGAAAATGCCGTGCTCCGTACACCCTAATGCCGTCGCACTTCGACCATTTGAGGGGTCTTTCGGTTACAAAATACAGCGCCAGATTTAGCAAAGAAAAGTATTCACATTGGAAACAATCTGATTCTTTTTTTCCTTTGATAAATCTGGTGCAATTCTTTTGTAACCAGGAGCCCTTGATAAGTAGACCCAGGAAACGTTGTAAGTGCTGCTCATGGTAGCTCTCTCCGGTTTGCTTGGACTTGCAGGCACATGTTTCTTTATTTCTTGTTAATGGTAACAATATCCTCTGCTTTTAGTTAATAACCAACATTTTCCTGAGATTTCCTAATGGATATGAATATTTCTTGTTATTTCCCTCGCTAAAAACGACACTATCTGGTTCTAGGTCTTTGTTTAAGAAGAGCAATGGCTCTTGATGAGCGACACAGCAATTTGGTACAGAATAATGTCCGCATGACCATCAGGGTCCCCGAACTGACAACCACATTGCTCATATTATGGAATAGATGGGGAACCACCCGAGCAAGGAAAGGCTTATAACCCAACTGTGCTCTGTTTTGATGAAGGCAAGATATTAAATATGCCAATATTGCTAACAAATTATCTTTTTTTATACTTTAGAAAAGAATGAAGAGGAGGAGCAGGAAGCAAGAAGAGAATTAAAACGTAGGCTCACGCGAAAGGTACAAAGACTCGATTAGCTTTCAGGTTTGCAGGTCTTTCGTTATAGCATTACAGTGAATAGTGAACTGTAATGATTACTTATCCTCTCCGTACTCTGGTAGATGCTTACTTTCACGTACCAATAAGGCAAAGTCTCCACACATACATCAGATAATGGATGTTTGTAGAGCGCTTCCAGTGTACAGTACAGAAACAAAAAGAACCTAACATCTATTAGGGAGCAGGTGTGATTGTCACGATGACATCAACTTTTATCAGCACATTTATATTTCTGGGTACTTGATTGAACAGAACAAGTTGCAAAATAAATTGTGATTTATTTCCTTAATAGACAAACACACGACATCTGCAGAATACACTTAAAACCACACTCACTGGGATCAGGAAACTAAATAAATTGTCATTGGAATGAAATAAATTGTCCTTTGCTTGCCAGTGCAAGAAATCCAGCCTTGGTTTTAAAAGTTATGTGGTTATTAACCCCTTCACTCCTGGACTGGTTGCTGCTGTACTGGAACAAAGTCTTGCATCTTTACATCATGGATTAAAATTCTAGAATCACACTGGGAATAATTGGGAAGCCACATTTATAGACTGCCCAAAGCTATCTTTAACATGTGGATCCAATCCCCTCGTGGGAACAAAAAAACCCACGAATAGCCAAGTGACCCACAGTTCATAAGACCGGTCAAAAGGGCTGCCTGGTGGGCAGGGCGCATGGGTCAGGTTGACGCCCATGCCACTTAGCATACCTGGGCTACACCCATTTCTTGGGGCCACTGTGTCTGGGCTCTGTCTTAAAGGTGTCACTAGCCTGACATCTGCTGTGCATCAGTATGCCAATATTGTATACATTATGGGCCTCTGGGTCTTGTCATAATTGACACTCTTTTAGACAGGGGGACTCTAAATCTGTGGGAGCCTTTTGAGGCTCCATCATAAAAATAATTACAACCCTTTAAGGCTTGGTCATAAAAATACCGAAGCTCATTCACCCATATCACAGCTGGAGGTCCAAGTAATTCCTGCTTGGACTTACAAAAAAATACATCCTGCCTTACATTTAAGATCTGCTATCATATGTTGGTTAGAGGGTATGGCAAGCAAGGCATCTTGTCTTTTACCCTCGCAGACAGGGAATGGCCTGCACATGGGGAATAAAAATGGCGGGGACAGGGCAACAACAGTAATGCATGGCAAATCAGGTATTAACCCTTTCCTCCCCGTCACAGTGATCTTTTTCTTATGCAAGGTCAAACGAACACCAATTTTCTACGGGACATAGGGAAAATCAAATAATATTTGTGGCTCATACAGCCATCTCTATAGCTTCTAACAATTCAATGATAGGCACAGGAGCGTATAGGTAGCTGCACATAAGAATCAAAGCAAAACAATACGTTTTGAAAAAGAAAAGTAAATATATTTAAACCAATATCATGCAAAATAGCCTATAAATATACAAAATAATATTAACAAAGCTGACAAAAGCCCGTGTCTGTTTTTCCAGGTATTGACTGAGATAACCCTTTGTCAGGGACTATGCCTGAAACATCAGATGTCTTATTAATATTATTTTACAGTAAATATTTGCTTTCTTTGCAACCCGTATAGTTGTGTTTTGATCCTTTTTGTGCAGGTACCTGTAGCTCAAGCAGAATGAGAAGCTCACAACAATTAATTCCTATAGTAACACTTGCACATAATTTTCCATGGCACAGGCAGTGTACACATTATTGTATAAGGTGGAACTTAGTTGAATATATCAAACAATGATGCTCAAGGCAGAACAATAGTCAGTATCAATTCCTGCTCTAAATAGCTTCCGATTTTATTTTGCAACTTGAAGCAGAGCGGTAAAGCACACACACACACACCACACACAACATACAACACACACACACAATGTGGGTCTTCCAGTTATTTTCATCCATAGCCCAGTGCCAAAAACCTATCCTCATTGCTGCAAGGACTCATCACCAACATCACCCAGATGTGCTACTGCTTGTAGAACAAAAAAGCACTAGACAAAATGTATGGACAGTACATCTAGATAATACTTTCATCTGATAATCGGACAGAAACTTGTCATTATCTTCTCTTTTGAAATGAGATACTTCACATTGACTCTGTGTTAGCAATAGCTCACATATTCTCGTGACATAATTTGCTGCCTGAGTCAATTGTTCATGCTGCTGGTTGTAATAACTTTGTTATTTTCTGCTGTCCACTTCCAGCTCAGCCTAAGGCCATCAGTGGCTGAACTGCAGGCCAGACGGATATTGTGCTTCAATGAATATGTAGAGGTTACAGATTCTCTGGACTACGACCGCCGAGCCGATAAACCCTGGGCAAGGTTAACTCCCGCTGACAAGGCAAGGGCATACATCTATCTGCTCTGTGGTGGGCACATGTAATTGAGAGCCACAATCTGTTCTGATGTATTACTACATTAGCACCATGTTCTGAAAAGTCCAATCCTGCTTACATTTTTTCATACAGTATGTATTTAATATCCTTTAAAGAGCATAATGTAATGTGTGTGTGTGTGTGTGTGTGTGTGTGTGTGTGTGTGTGTGTGTGTGTGTGTGTGTGTGTGTGTGTGTGTGTGTGTGTGTGTGTGTGTGTGTGTGTGTGTGTGTGTGTGTGTGTGTTGATATCATGGATACATTTTTTGTCGAGGTTCAATTGCAAACTTACATCTGAGGAGAACATTTTGTAGCATTTTACAGTGATCAGGCCTGAGTCTTAACACAGTATATCCAAAATACATAAAGTCGAAGTAAGAATTGCTCCACAGTAAGTAACTACAGGGAAATGTAATGCTGTGTTATGTGATTAGAATGAAGAAGGAAAAGTCAAATATTTTCACATCTCTTACCCATTTTGAAGGCCAATTGTGTGCAGTGAGATTTTATAAACAGCCCTACTATAAATTATTACTAATACGAATATATTGTTTTCTTTTCAGTGTAACCATTTTTATTTTTGGCCTCATTACATATCTGAAGGAAAGAATAATCCCAGCATTGAGCGTTACTGTATTCTCGCTATGCTGGAGCCCACAGAATAAAATGAAGTTATTAGGGCTTTGTAAAGGTGTTGGGGGTAGGGGGAACGTTTACACAAAGGGAAGACGTGAGGGGAGTATATGCTCTTAGAGAAATCTGTTAGACTGAAAATGTAGGTCAGCAGATGGCATGCCCCTCACTCGCAGAAACAATGCCAGAAACAGCAATGGATAGGAACAGATTAAAGGTTCAGAGGCTGGGTATTGTTGTATCAGTCCTCACATCAGAGATCATAACTTGTTGTTGGCTTTAGTAAAGCCGAGTCAGACCTTCTGCAACTAACATCCTGGCAGCCCTCAGGCTGTGGCAACGGCAGGAAATCTGCAGTCGCTAATTAGAAGACAACCCACCCCCCTCGTCCCTCCCTTTCTCATCTGTGCTTTTTCAAGAATTAGCAAGCGCCTCTGATTTTGTTTTTTTTACCTTAACTGAGAGAGAACTGTTCCTTCTGGGATAACGTCCATCTGTTATCAAATCACAGAGTTCGATCTGTATTTCATTGCAGGAAAAAAAATCCTTTTTACAGCACAGAATTGTATTCAGACCTCCTCTAATGTTGTGAAGGAGCAGCAACAGGGCAGACTTTTCCTCCTTAAGGTGCAGCGCCTCCATCCCATGAGGATCCTGGCAGGCAGGATGGTTCCACATAGGCAACTCTTTCTCCTCCAAAGACTACACAGTATAGTTGGTACAACTGCATCTTTATTCTGTACACCGCATATGAAATCCCTCTCCTGGCTTCCTATCAAATCCCGCATCTCGCATTCAATTCTCCTCCTCACTTTTAAAGCTTGACACTCTTCTGCCCCTCCTTACATGTCAGCCCTAATGTCTTGCAATGGGCAGACTCGCGCTATTTTCAGGTTTGGGAAACCCCCTCCCCCCTCCGGTCACTGAGATAATTACCAATGAAGCTAACCCCAGTACCATCCCCTCTAGGAGTAACTAAATGGTCAATAGTTATGTCACGTCTTCCAATTGGTCCTCGTCATGCACGGGGTTAAAATACAAAAGTGCTGGCAGCACATTTCCCGTGAAGTATCTCAGAAACCAGGCGGTGTCCACAGCTGACTGTAACACAGGGTTTAATCAAGCCGTGATGCGAGGTGTCGCATTCAAGTCCATGCCAGCTACCGCGGAATCGCGGTACAAAAAAATCCCACATCAGAACTAGATGGGACCCGGCCATAGCATGTTACTTTTGTTGCACACTGTGAAGTATCGATAGGAAGAATGTGTATGACTTGCACATTTCTTAGTAAAGTATGAAGTATTTTGAACCTGAACTTTTGAGTCACTGCTTCACGTCAAGTGTCAGCAATATGTCACAGACGTTGATAAGAGTAATGTTTCCCAAAGAATGATGCAAAGGCAAGACTTATACATTAACAACAAGCTATAATAGAGTTGCACTGACTGTAAACACAATATAATGCAACACGTAGACAAAATATACATTGTGTGGCATGTGTTAATAAAAATGATAAATCGACATGCTGCGATTCCTTTTAGCAGGCTAACATTAGCGTTCTGCTGTACACAGATGAAGATGGTTCGCTAAAAGGTTCTCCCGAACCACTATGGCTACCAGAAAATATGATCAGACACAAGACAATATATTATATTTATATATATGATATTAGTGCAATTGTTTTTCTAGCTACTGATAAAGGACTTAATATTCTTAGATATTTCAGAACACGATGAGTTGTTTGTTACAAATGTGAGTTTTGCATGTATGATAAAAGGTGACCCTCCCATATAGATATAGAATGGGAAAGTTGATATAATGGTTTAATACACGTCCAGTTTCTAGCACGAGCCTGAGGATTTATTGATTTCTGATCAGCATCTTGTGTTCCCCTGAGCAACATAAAAGCCTGTAACATGCAAACATCTATAGGAGATCCGGCTTCTTGTGGGATTTATACAGGAGATTCTATAACTCCTTTCCATTGGGAGCACATTTGCAATGAGAGAGAACAGGGGCTTATGATACTGTTAGAATCTTTTGTGGTGATGAAGAATTATCACAGCTTGGGTTCTGAATCTAGATCCTTTTGCATGCCTCTGTGTGATTGAATGTTAATTGAAGGTGCTATGAGTACATTGCAATTTAACCCCATGTAGAATTATAAGGAGTCAACGGGACCTCTTGAGTCACTAACATAGCAACATAGAATTTGACGACTGATTAGAACCGTCTTGTCTGCCCATATTCCCACCTGCTGTAATACCTCAGGCGCTATTTTAACCTTGACTTTCTTTCCTAGGTAACTTTCTGCTTTATGCCTAGCCCACGTATTTGTTTATTCCCTAACGGTATTAGCTTCTATCATATCCATTGAGTGGCTACCCCATGAATCCACCACTTTCCACGAAGAAGTGCTTCCTCACATATCCCCTCAGCCTACCACCCTCCAGCTTCAGAGCATGACCTCTTGTTCTAGCACTTGCAAAAGTTTCAATCACATTCCCCTCTCTCTTCTCTCCTCATGTTGAGGCCAGGAAGACTTTCCTGATTAGTTTTATGATGTAGACAATGCACCATTTTAGTAGCCCTTCTTTGTACCATCTTTAAGTGCCACCAGTCTTCTGGGATCGTGACCACAGGATTGCTTGTAGCCATTCTGTCATCATAGGGAGGCCCCGGATGACAGGAACGGAAGTTGACCTGGCTGGACTTCCTTTCCCGACAGCTTTCACCTCTCCGACCAAGCAATGAACGTAATCTCCCCCTAGACGAGGAGCATTTATGCCTTGCCGTAGCCTGTAAATCATAAGGTCCCCGGGTATGTCCTTAGGACATCCTAATGGTTAAAGCGCACTTGTCCCTTTACAGATACCTCCGGTTCTACACTGTGACGTTCCCCTCCTATGACTGTACTCCATTTACCAAACCTCTGTCGCCTATCCTTCAACTAATGTCTAATGATTCAACTATTGAAGGCATAAAACATGTATTACAGTAATTGCAAATCAATCAATTACACAGTATATATTGAATGGCTGGGTGATTTAACTTTATTTAATCTCTAAAATATGATACTTGGAGGAACAAAATACCACTAGTAACGAAACGCAAACGATTGGAAATTAAAATGGCGCTAATGTGTGGCTTTCAAAAATGTAGGGTCATTAGATTGCCTGATATCAACTTAAAATCCGCAGAATTTCCTTCTTCTTTTTTTTTTTTTTTAAGTGTATATAGCCAGACCTGGAACTAAATCCTAAAATAATACGTAGTTATACGGACAACAGTGTGTTGCTAGCAGCCAAATCCTTAGCTTCCCTTCAGTAGTAACATTAAAGATTGCTGCATAACCGGTTTTCCAAGCAAATATAAATCAACCCTTATTTGTACAGGATCCAAAGGGGAAATGCCAGGAGACTTGTATGTGAAGAATGAATACAATCTTGAGTACAGGAGCCGTACCAATTGTTTATGGACCGGCACCGGTCATCTGCCTGTTGTACGATTGTCCGTGGTAGCATTTATGAATTAACGCCCTTATCACAGACTGACTAAAAGCGTGAAATATGATGTATTCAGAGATATTTGACATTGTGCTTTTGTTCAGTGCGGTTTATTTTTCTTGCAAAGTACATAACTATCATATCCTAAAGAGGCAATTCAAGCGGGCACATGTTTTAGCAATTTTTTTAAACGTAGGATTGAAGCAGGTGGCCCCCGGAGTTGAACCCCATTAATTTCAGCTCGGTGACCCCCTGCTTCCGGAGATACTTGCCTCCATAGGGGGTGCTGGTAGGCTCTCCGCAAGCAGGGATCACGTAGTGGCCGCTTTTCAAAGCTCCCGCGCCCCGCGGGCCAATAGGAAGCCGTGACGTAATCCGGTGCGGCTTCCTATTGGCCCATATGATGTGTGAGCTCTACGAAGCAGAGAGGTGCTGGCAACGCCTCCAGAGGTATGTATCTCTTGATGCAGGGGGTGCCTGGAGCTGAAATTCGCGCGGTTCAGCTCTGGAGGACCCCCTGCTTCAATCCTATGTAAAAAAAACATAATTGCAAAAAAAATTCACCCACTTGGATTGCTCCTTTTAAACTACAGTATGCAACCGCTGTCAAAAATTGTGCAGCGGTTTCCAGTAACTAAGTGTTTCCCCTTTTAACAACTTTTAGTTGAGTATAGCATCCCCGGGTTCCTGGAAATGAAGCTATGAGAACACATAGCACTGTAGCAGTGGTCTGATGTGTTCTTTGAGTGGTCATTCATTGGTGCATGCTTGTTTGTAGATCCTTTCTATTAATGAGGAATAGTTGAAAGCAGCATTATTGCAGGTCATTTAGTAATTATTTGTTTCCCCAGGCCGCAATTCGCAAAGAACTGAATGAATTTAAAAGTACAGAAATGGAGGTTCACGAAGAAAGTCGACAGTTTACAAGGTGGGTTTCTTTTCCTTGCAGGACCTGGTTAATTGGAGTTTTTTTTATGACCCAACGGACAATGGCTTTTATCACTCATTTCACCTGCAGAATTCTTCCATGTGAACGTCCTGGCTTTTCACACAGCGTTTATTGTAAGCCCAGAATTCCAGATCGCCAGGAAGTTTAGAGTTGTTTTAGCCATCACCGTAGGCACTTTAAGTGAAATATATTGCAATTGAAATAAAGTAAAGAGACAAGATTTATTTAAATAGATTTATTTTTTTAATTGAGGGAAGAAAAGCTCAGAAATACTACAGATCATACAGTATGATACATACAGAGTTATATTATACATTTTCACAATAGTGGCTATATTTACTAGTCTTCTCATTTATTTCGTGTCGTTAGTATTCTAGAAAACTCAATGGATTATGTCATTAAGGAGGAGAAAAGAAAAGTAGAAATTATTAGAAGAATGTGAACAGGGTACTACACCCTTAAGTACATTTTAAGGAGGAGCGGATTTGTAGCTGACATGTTGCATTTGAAGTGGAAAATCCTGCTTCAAACCCAATGTCAAGACCTTGTAACTTTGGGCAAGTCACTTTATCTTCCTGTGCTTTAGGTATTCTGAAAATAAAATAATGGTAAGCTTTTCGTGCCAGTTTGTATTATTCTGCTATTGTCTCCGCTATGCATGCTTGTTAGCACTGCATAACATGTAGTATCATTAATGTTATTGTAGCAAGCCTTTCTATAGTGTGCTATAATAATTAAGGAACTGTTCTACTCACTACTCGAACTTCGCTCCATTGTCCTCTTTGCTCTGGTATGTACCCTGAACGCTAACTTCTCTCTGTCCTTCCTCTGAACCTGAAAATCTTGTGAACTCTTACAACGATATCCTCTCCTCCTGTCTTGGTCTATATGCCCCTTCTTCCCTCCAGCACACCCATCACTGTAACCCACGGTCTTGACTAAATTCACATGCATCTTTGGCATTGCCCTCTCGCTTCTGAAAGCCTATGTAGGAAATCTCACACTGGCTGATTTTCTGGGCTATACATTTCTCCTCTCCTGTTTCGTCTCTGCTCTCTCTAAGGCCAAGCAACAGTTCTTTTCCTTACTCATCAATACTCACAAATTCAATCCACACGGTCTTTTCTCTGTACTTGACTCTGCCCTCCGACCTTCTCCTTACACTTCCCTTCATTCACTTCTCCTCATCCCTTTGCTGACCACTTTAAAGGCAATGTGGATGCTATTCACAATGAGTTTCCTTTTGTCCCTTTCCCCTCGTCTCTACTTCTCCCTAAACATCCTACTTCCTCTCTTTACTCCTTATCTCTTGTTAAGGAGTTGGAAGTTTCTAAGCTGATTTTCTCTTCTCCCTCTTGAGCCCGTTCCCCTCACACCTTATCAGAACTCTTACTCCTGTCTTAGTCCCTGCCTATTCTCACCCATATATTAAATTCCTCCCTGTCCTCTGGCACTTTCCCCTCCTCCTTTAAGCATGCGGTGATCAAACCTATTCTCAAAAATAACCTAGACCCTATGTGGCTTACTAACTACAACCCTGTATCCCTCCTGCCTTTTGCATCCAAACTGCTAGAACAGGGGAGCGCAAACTTTTGCTGCTGCGCCCCCCTATCTGGCCTGCCTTGGTTCTCGCGCCCCCTCCTCCTACCTTGCAGCTGTGTCAAATGACGCTGCGGCGTCAACTTTCTCCATTGCAATCTACCCAAAACTCTGCTACTAGAATAATTTCACCTTGTCCCAAAACAGTCTCTGTTCATCTCTTCCTTAAGTCCCTCTCCTGGCTTCCCATCAAATTTCAGATCACCTACAAAGTTCTCCTAATCTTGAAGGCTCTCCACTCACCTGCTCCTTCCTACATATCAGCTTTGATCTCTTGTTATATCCCTGCATGTCTCCTATGATCAGCTCATAACTGTCTCCTTTCCACCCCTTTCACCACAGCTCTTTCTCGCCTTAAACCCTTTCCCCTCAGCGCACCTTACCTGTGAAACGCCCTCACACTCCGTGTGTGCCATGCACCTTTTCCCCCCACCTTTAAGTCAACTATTAAATGAAGGATTTCAATAGCTTAGACCAGTGATTCCTAACCCCGGGGTCCCATGAGAGGATCAAACGGGTGTCACTGGATTTTCCCATTCTCCCAGAGCAATGAGAAAGCAGGGCTGCTGATAGGGATCTGGGAAGTTTCCTCCATCCTGACTTGCTGCATTATCCAGCAGCAACCAATCATGAGCCTGTGGGTGTGGCCAAGCTTAGGAGGATGCAGATGTGACTCTGAACCTCCTCTTTCTCCTGTGACTGTCTCTGTCCTGTGTCTTCTGTGACTGACTGGCCTGTTGTGGGAGTGCCTCACTATGATTAGGGGGGCCCTGAGAGAAACAAAGGGTGAAAACCACAGGCCGAGACTCATGGCTACTGTCCCACACCCACAGTCGCTCCAACCACAACCATTGCGGCCAAGCACTGCCATCTACTGCACTTATTCCCTCACCTGCTGTCTCTGTAAGTCTCCCAACATACCACTTAGATTGTAAGCTCTGTGGGGCAGGGATTTCTTTTCCTATTGTCTCATTTTGTATGTTGCTCTTATTGTGTTATAATTCCCTGTACTCTTATTGTCTCTTTCTTTTGTAAAGCGTTGAGTACACTCGGGGCGCTAGATAAATAAAGATATGCATACATACATATTGCCAGAATAACAAGCACCTGTTAATGTGTTACCAATTAAGAGCTTAACTACTATGATTTGCTACCTGTGAATATATTGCTGACTTGGTATCTCCAGTAACTCTCTTTATGTTATTTGCCATTTAGATTTCACCGTCCATAGTGAAATACAGAATGTCGTCCAACCTATGCTGGAAATTCATTTTCAGGAAATATGGTGTATATATTTCCTCATGGCAAAACCCTGCACTGGATCTTGAAATTATGTGCGCATGTGTTTTTGGACCAGAGGCAGTCAATATCGCATCTCTCCAGAGAAATACAGCAATGGACAAAGGAGGCTCTACTACAGCAGTTTTATTGCTCACTTCCACAGAAGACGTACCACAAAAAGGCTTTTAATTTTACATCTGTTCTTATTAAAAAAAGAGATGAAGAGAGCCGAGCTCATTTGCCAAGCTTGATTTTTAAAAAACTGTAAAAGCAGTACAACACACGCAACAAGAAGATGAGGAGAAACTACTTTTGCAGAATATAACTGCTGTGAGAGAGACTAAATTATAGACTCGGGCTTTCCTCTGTACCAATATAAACATCACATGCTTCCTGCAGGATTCAGCCTGTCCACATATAGGAGTGCGTTCAATCATTTCTTGGTTTATTTGTACTTGGATGAAACTTTATGAATCTATTGTACATGGTCCCAGTGAAAACTGTTGCCAGATGTAATGTTTCAGCATACATTTTTCCTGTTTTTTAAATGTCATTATAAGAGGCATATTATCTGTCCCAAGCGAGCATGGTCGACGAGAACACTTTACACATCCGACTTACCCCCATTACGTTAACCCGTTTGCTGCTGAAAGGGCCTGCAGGACATTGGATAACTTTGTCAGAGAGAGAAAGGATGACCGCAATGAACACACAGTGTTTAACAAGTTTCTATATCCTACAAGTGGAATGTGGAAACCTGTATGTAGATGTGTGATGAATTCATCTTTGTGACCATATCCAGAATCCTTTGTGGCTATGCTGTTGACAGTCCATTGTTTGTAAGTGTCTGCGACAGATGGAAAGCCTGCATGGCTTGTTGGTGAACACTTCTGACTTTCTTGCGCACAAAATATATTATATATATGTGTATATATATATATATATATATATATTATACTGTGTGTGTAAACAGATATAAATACATACATACATAAAAGTTGCTGAAACTGAAGTAGCCCCAGTCTACTTCAAACCTGAAATGCAGGGAGCATTTGTTAATCTCACCGCACTTTCACTCGACACTAACATCACAAGCAGACTCGTAGAAAGGCAGACATTTATTAACCAGGCGTGCTGTGGCTGCACAGCTACTTTAGCTGGTCCTTTTGAACTGCTTTTAAAACTGCTCGCATGCGGATCAATAAATCTTTCTTATGAAACTTTGAGGCATTCACTCTAGAGTCTGCTTTACTGTGGCCTGTGTAGGTAGATGGAAGTTTGTAAAAGTAAACATTGATGAAATGTGAATTGAAAAATATGGCAATGTTCTATAACTACTATTCATGTGTGTAATGTATTATTGTACTACAGTGCCCTGCAGGCTGACTTCTGCCATGTTTACACTATGAAAGTGTCTGATAACAATATAACTAGCACTTAACTTTCCTCTACAGAAGTGTTGTGAGTTCCAATATTCATTGAGTTTGTAGCATAAAATGACAGTGAATATCTTGCGTATTACAGTACATGGCATGTGTTCCATTCTATAATCCAGCTCTAAAGGCCATGCATACTATACACCTATTTGCAGGATGGGAGGTGTAAGCCCTGCAGCCTCTGTACAAGTATATCGCCTAGATTGGGGATTAGGGGAGAGCCCCACTAATGGGAAGAAGTTTTTGTTGTTGATTTTACAGGCTGGATTATTTAATGAATGCACAGTTCTGTATTGGATATTTTACGGCGCCAAAAGGTCTCTTTCACTGCTTTGTAAATTCGGGGCAAAATACCCTCTGTTGTTATCTCCTAATAACTCAATTTGTGTTTTAAACACTATTCCTCTTTAATTGATGTCTGCAAAATAGCTACCTTTGTCTTGCATTTCATGTAAGCATTCAAGTAATTCAGTATTAGAGGACATTTTCTTTCTATGTTGGTGTACCAGTGCTGTATACGCAATTGTGCTTCATTTTTAAAAGCAAAAAAAAAAAAAAAAATCATTGTTCAGGTTTGAAAAATATGTTTTTGGCAACTGGCCCTATGCTACACTGAGAGGCATTCACCTCATCACGGCAGTCATTATGTTTTGGGATAGTGTAGGCTCCTCTGGTAGTAAAGGGTTGATTTGTATTTTTTTCTGTTGATCCGGTGACTAGTACAGTTGCAGATGCCCTCTTAACTTTTTATAGAATGGATAACGTACTTGACACATTCTTTATATACACGTCTGCAAATAATATTGTAACTTGGTGGTTTGAAAACCCCCAGGGTTTTGTGAGGTGTCTCCATGGGTTTGCCAAGAAAATAAGTATTGGAGGACTCCAGGGGGTAAAGTAGAACTGGGTAAAGCCCCAAGCCACACCTCAGTGTGGGTGGGATAGCTGTCAATTACCACTGAAGCTGTCAAAGTTACACTTTTTGGGGCACAACCTTGAAACCTTTCACGCTGATTGACAGGTATGCCACCCACACTGCCTGCATACACTGTGGTGCGGCTTGGGGCCTTTCTAAGTGATGTCCCCCCACCAACTCAGGACACTATACTGCCCGATATCAGTCACATGATTTTGTTAGAAATAGTCTGGTTACTAGAAAATAACATTGTTTTGGGAACCACTTGTCAAGAGGTATACATGAGTGATTAGGTTACCAAACCTGAACATCTGTACACTTCCAGAAGTTAAAGAAAATATACATATACATTATGGTGAGAGGTGTGTGTGTGTGTGTGTGTGTGTGTACACATTTGGATTTACGCTCTCAGTTTTTCTCTGAGCATCTAAGGTTTTACAATGGGGGTGTCGGGCAGTGTGCTTAAACAAATAACAAAATATCATATTTCACTCTTGCAAAGAGATTTTAAACTCACTTCGTTCTTTGTCAATAGAGGCACGCTTAGTATCTAAAAAATAAACAGGGCATTGTTACAGTGAAAGCTGTTGGTAGCTGGGTCAAGTTTTCTTGTTTAATTTCTGTTGTTTTTAATAAATGTGTGTGTATGTATGTGTGTGTGTGTATATATATATATATATATATATATATATATATATATATATATATATATATATATATATATATATATATATATATGTAGAGGTATCAGTACCGTGTTAGCCGAGCTTCAATAATCAAAAAATAAATCGATGATACCGTTCTGTGGCTAACGAAATGCTTTTATTTGTGCGAGCTTTCGAGATACACTGATCTCTTCTTCCGGCGATGTTACAATGAATGAAGCAAGGATAACTTAAAAACAGTGTCTCTTGGAATGTTATCTGTGCTTCTCCTTCCCCCGGTGTGGATGTGTTTTATGTCCCTTTGACACCTCTAGCCATAAAACACATCCACACCGGGGGAAGGAGAAGCACAGATAACATTCCAAGAGACACTGTTTTTAAGTTATCCTTGCTTCATTCATTGTAACATCGCCGGAAGAAGAGATCAGTGTATCTCGAAAGCTCGCACAAATAAAAGCATTTCGTTAGCCACAGAACGGTATCATCTATTTATTTTTTGATTATATATATATATATATATATATATATTTATATATATATATATATATATATATATATATATATATATATATATATATATATATATATATATATATATATATATAAACAAAAGCTGGATACAAAGCAGAGGTGAATCAGGTGAACAGGATTTTATTGTTATGACCAGTTATGAATTGTCTGTGTTTTTCATGGACCCTCCCAAGGAGAAGGAATGTGTAACTCAGGTTTTTTTGGTCCCGCCAGGCACCAGTTCCCACTTAGCAAGGCATTTTGAATTTGCAATAACTTTCTTGACAAACTAATGTAGGCCCAAAAGCCATACAATAAATGCCACAGCTGTACAGGCAACTTGTTTTGGTTATACTGTAGCAGTATGTACAAAACGAGACACAAAGTGGCAAGGATGAATTGTGCGCCTTTGATGTGTATATGTAACATTAAAAAAATGATGGCAAAGTCATTTATTGTGCCTTTGTACCATGTAGGCCATGTATTGTACAACAAAATGTGCGTTGCTCAAAACTATTTTATAGGCTGGAAGAGCAAAAAGGTTACTTTTTTTATTGCAAAACAAATAACACAATGGTGCATGACGTACACTTTTGCCATATTTATTTAGATTTTACATTTATTGAAAAAGGCTGCGTATTTTATATCTTCATCCTATATTCAAAACCGTGTAAAACATGATTTACTCGTTGATTATAAAAGGAAATAAACATTTTTTTTTAGTGCAGCTCTGTAGTCTATTTCTTCTATTTTGAGGCGCAGCAAATGCCTGTCCCTAGCAAAATAGTGGGGGCACAAATTAAAGTCACATTTTTGCACACCGTGCTGGAAACAGATCCTTACATCAAATAGAATACAATGCTGATATTGTTGCACAGACAATGATGAATTTCCAAAGGGCGCTGTAAATAACCAAGCATTTATTGTGAAGAAGATGTTTATGTAGCTGTTGTAGTCCATTCCATGTCCTTGGTTTCGCACAGAAATAAATACAGGACTGATGGGAACCAGTATGGATGGACTCAGCTTACATATTATGACAACATAAAGTCAAGCTGGCAATGTTGGTGCCACTGCTAATACAGCAGTGCACATTGGGATTTTGAGGAGGACAATCATGCAAAGAACTGTCGTTGTAGGGGGAAGACTTATTTTTGGGGGCCTTTTTTTTTTTTTCTTTGTAACTAATTTCACTGTTGGTATAGTTAGGAGTAAATACTTACAAGGGCAGAGAGATTACCAGACTGCCAAACTGTATTACTGGTGCTTGCAATGTGCAGAATACCTCTTGGTTCTGAGAAGCTTCATTTAGTCTGTTTAGACACAATCAAAAGCAGCCTTCTTATTTGTACAAGTGTATGTCCTGAGAAACGCTGCCGCCAACCCCAATTGTCTGTATTTGCTTTGCATTGAAGCAGTGTGTACTGTCAGTATTGATGCTTGCTTTATTGTGTATATATATATATATATATATATATATATATATAAATATATATATACACACACATACAAGCAAGCATCAATACTGACAGTACACACTGCTTCGGTGCAAATCAAATACAGACAATTGGGGTTGGCGGCAGCGTTTCTCAGGACATACACTTGTACAAATAAGAAGGCTGCTTTTGATTGTGTCTAAACAGACTAAATATATATATATATATATATATATATATATATATATATATATATATACACACACACACACACACACACACACACACACACACACGTTATTGCTGCTCAGTCTGGACACGAAGAGTGTTAAATACTGAGAGATGTAGGTAGTGTGCAGTAACAGCCAGACACAAGATACAGCTATAATAATAACAATGTTTAATTTTAGAGGAACATGCTACATTGTATGATCATGGGTATCCTCCTACAATTTTGCTCCATACAAATGTTCTTTCAATTTACAGTAGATGACTGACATGTTACATTAGCCACAACAAACTCCATTGCCCAGTTGCCATGCTTATGTTCTTATTACTGTACCTTCCCTTCCTCTCCATATTGCTCAACGTGATCATTCCATAGCAAAGGTTTCTCTGTTGGTGACGTGCAGGAGTTAGACAGTATTATGGGCAGTCAGTTGGAGTGGAGGTGTAGTTATTGGTGTGAGACATTAATGCTTGGGATCTCTGTTTTCTAAGTAAATGCAGCTTTATGAAACATTGACTGAATGCATTCAGCATGTATCTTCCTACCCGATGGCTCATTAAGAGATCCATTGCATTATTTGCCTTAAATCATTTATACAGGGATGTGTTTCATGTGGTTAGTCTCTGGATGTATAATGAAGATTTTAATCAGTGGCATCTGTGATCAGTAGGTTGTGATATTCTGATTTTAGTGATCCAATGCTCTATGTATGATGCACAGAGACTATTGTTGGTGAATTGTAAATAACTGGAAATGTACACTGGTTAAATAGCAAAATTATATTCTTTGTTCTTTATCTGTACTGTAACATGATATACATATATGTATAATATAATATATATTTTTCACTGGTGTAATCTTAAAGATAAAAAAAAATGTATTATCCTTTTTTATATTATGTATTGTTGTCTTATGTTTATTTTGTGTTACCCTTTCATTAACAAGCAAAAACGTGTTCTGCATACAGTCATACAATATTGTAGGGTTCCATGCTGTGCACACTTCCAAGTGCCTTAGAACAATGTGTAGGTCATAACTATATCATGAAATACAATTGTTACCTCAATAAATAAAAACGGGGGGGAAAAATAAACCAAGACTACATATATTTGAACTCAAAGGAAAAGGTTTATATGAAGTCCCACTTACAAGCAAAAGTAATATATTATATTTTGTAATGGGTTCAATCTTGCTGATTGATGTTCGTTAAAGTAAAATCGTACATTACAAGCGTCCATAAATTATCTTGGCAATGTCTGTAAGCAAACTACATTGAAATCTAAAAGCTGTTGCAGTTCAGGTATCTCCTGCCTTTTGCCATTACAGCATGTTAAGTAGCTCTCCCCTTTGGTAGCTGGTTCTAAGACTGGAGGTGATTGTTATCATAGACAGTGAGGAAAAAATATAAACAAGAACGGTCTCTTCTTCAGAGGCCCCACTGTAACGTAAACATTTCTAACTATTACAATTAGTTCCTCCGTATTAGGTGATCCCTTTTTTATTTGGACTAACAATTGATATTATAAGACGAGCTTTGAGTTCTCTCTTCCTCTGTTCAGCAATACTGATTTACAAGGATTCCAACACAGATGTAAAAAAAACAAATAATCTATGATAGGAGATGTGGAGAATTCATTGCAAAGGGGGTGGTAAAAAGACAGGCCAATAAATGGATGAAAGGAATACAGGCATACCTCGCTTTAAGGACACTCGCGAGTAAGTACATATCGCCCAATAGGCAAACGGCAGCCCGCGCATGCGCCTGTCAGCACGTCCTGAACAGCAATACCGGCTCCCTGCCTGTACCGAAGCTATGCGCAAGCAGGGAGATTATAGAGCCTGTTACAAAGGCGTTATTTACATCCGTTATGCACGTATATGACGATTGCAGTACAGTACATGCATCGATAAGTGGGAAAAAGTAGTGTCTCACTTTAAGTACATTTTCGCTTTACATACATGCTCCGGTCCCATTGCGTATGTTAATGCGGGGTATGCCTGTACTGTGAAATATGGAGAGCATGTAGGACAACTTAATTCATAACATAAAAATCGCTACATAGTCTGCTCTTTCTGTAAAAAGAGAGCATCAATCATTAGGATTTTGCCATTTTAATATATCTTCGGTATTCGTTGACTTTGGCCCAAAATGGAGACTGCATCTCTTTAGTTGTGAAATATAACCAATGTAACTGGTTCCTCAAAATGATTTAATGTGAAAATATCACTTCCTATGTACTGTGTGGTTGTTTTGTGCTGTAATTGTGTACCTTATAATTCAATGTCCAACAAGCACAGCTAGCTGCTAAATATGGCTTTATGATTACATACTGTAGTAAAGCGGCACATGGGGAAAGGCAATTTGATTATGCAAAAAAAAAAAATAAGCTTCGCAAATCGTCTCATCAAGAAACAGGTTGACTAAGGTTGTATAAATCCTTTGAAAAATATCCGGTTACCAAAGAAACATTCAAAAATTAATTTTTTTTTTTATATATATATAAATATATATATTACACACACACAATAGTCTTCTTAGAGTATGGAGGAACAGTAAAAAGAAAACGGTAGTAAATATAAAAGGGTGGCAAGTATGGCACAATCATTTAAAAAAAATGCATACATACGTTAACAGTTGGCAATTCAGTGTCACATTTCTATATAAAGAGAAAAGGAAAAATCTGAGGTCAGGTCAGTTTCTCTGAGGTAAAATTGCCGTTGAGCAAATGACTGGTACAGTATGCACGCTGTGGTGTTTCCAATTGTGTACTTCCCCAGTCATTTCTACAACGTTCCACATTCACTCTCTCCGTTGTCTCAGTTGGGAGGGTGAGGCAGGTTGAGGGCTCTTCCATGCAGCTCCTATAGAACAAGCTGCATTTAATATCTGCGTTTTTTAGAATATAAGCCTGGGACAAGGTAGGCAGGTTCAACAAGATAAGGGAAGGTTTGTCCGGCTGATATTTTTGATCAGTTTTTATGAGAACACCATTTTGTTGTGTGAACATGGCCACCATCTGTGTGGCCAAGGTGTCTTAATTACCCCACCAATGTGGAGAGGGGTTTTTAAAAATAGCATGAAGAAAAATATCTGGAGTGAGCCATCATCTATGCAGAATTGTATTACTTTTTTATAAAATAGTTTGGGATGACTTGCCAACACTTTTCGTAGCCATATGGCTTCCAAATGTCCATCTAGCTGCTCCTCAAGTTCCTCCTATAATAAGGCTGTGTCCCCGGTGCCGCGGACTGCACTCATGCTTGAGAGTGGTGACATCACCAACTCTCCAAGTATGAGCGTTGAATGTAGAGTAAGGTGTGACGTCACCTCATGTGCCGAGAGGAGTGGCTGGGCGTGAGGCGGTGTCACAGTGTTGCGATGCGTCACTGATGCGCATGCGCAGTGCGTCCCTACGGAACCTTTGGCGCGAAATGATGCCTATATCTGTGAGAAGGTATGTTTATCTTATTACACCTTGATAAAGTCCCACGGGATGAAGCGCGTTGGTGCGTTGGTTGTGTTCATGTTCCTGTGAGCTCATGTAATAAATACCCTCAGTTTTACTTCTGGAGTTTTGCACGTGATTTTTTCTTCAGGAATTTTTCCTTCAGGATATCCTTGTCAGCAGTGCTCCTTTGCTCTACTCTTAAAGTATGAGCGTTGGGCTGTCCGGCAATTTTTTCGGTGGCCTAAACAGTGATTGGCGCTGATTGGCTGAGGAGGTCATGTGACCCCTCAGCGCGCCTCAAACTCAATTTAATCTGTCTCGCCCAGCGCCCGCAAGTGTATGTGCATGCTCCCAGGCGCGTGCCACGTGAACATAGCTGGACAGATTTAAATTGATTGTGTTGACCGCGCCAAGCGCAGTCAGTGGCAGCATGAACACAGCGTTGTTTCACCTCATGCAAAGGTCACCCACCCCTTCTCCCATGTAAACTTTGTTTTTTGTTTTTTATTGCAATTACAGTACGCAATGACACATGGACCAAGAATACAATCATTGCATGACTGTGGCCTGTGATAGCTTTTATTACAACAGCACACTTTTCTATATACAGTAGAAGGACTACAATGATGTAGCATGGGTAGAAGTCGGAACCATAAATTAGGAAATTAATAGTTTGGCTTGCTGACTCAAAGGGGTAAGTGACTTCACAAACTTAGTCTCGCCTGCTTTGTTACATCTCACGTTACATTGCTAAAGTTTTTTTCCTCTGTGCTCAGACAGGGTCTATGGAGAATAGTAGCAGGTTAGTTATGTCGTAATACATTTTACAATGAAGTGCTTTTAATTTTTCATTTTGTTTTCAGTTCTAGTTTATACATTTATGTCTTTATACCTCTGGAATGAATTTACGGCAGTTCATTTTCTGATACCAAATATATCACAAAGAGGAGTGTAAATGGTTGAACCCACAACCCTTTTTTTTTTTTTTTTATTCGAAGAGGAGTTCTGAAGTTTGGGAGTCTAACCAATAATTAGATGTTTCAGGGGCTGTGATTGCAACTCATGTTGCTTGAACGTTTTTTACTCGTTTTTTTTCTATGTAATGCACTTAAATTTGTTTTAGAACTCCAAACTCCCAAAGGGACCATCCATCACAGATCAAACTTATTAGCATGCATGATTTAGGTTTACCATAAAATGGATCTTAACCCAAAAATAGGTTGAGCACAAAAACGCTGGGTATGGTATACGCCCTCATGTTTATTTGCTCTTGAACAGGGACAGGGTGAGGCAACGTAAACAATTAATTAGGATATTCTTAATTTCCAAAGAATCCAAAACAACTTAATGTTTGCTTAACGTATGATTACATTTTTGACATTTGCATTACAAGTTGTACCTTTTAAGAGATCTCCAAATAGAAATTGCATCAAAACCATAAACACCATAGTAGAAGGAACATAAAGACCATACACACCGTAGCAGCCTCCTCCTGAGTATGAAATGATTAGAGCAGGGGTGGCCAACTCCAGTCCTCGAGGGCCACCACTAGATTGGGTTTTAAGGATATCCCTGCTTCAGCATAGGTATCGTGATGTATTGGAACCCTTTGGGGTAACATGGAAACCCACAGGAGACCTAAATATATAAAAACTGATAGAATTTAATGTCACAAAAATAATATTGGGAAAACCAAATGGAGTCTGCAAAATGCATAGTGCTACACCAAAAAGTTATGGTAGCTAAGGGACAGACAAGAAGCAGGGGGGCAAAGGGAATAACTTGACAAACTAAATGTAGCTGCAAGAAACTGCAGTGCTACATGCAACAGCAATTGTAGCAGGGGACAAAATAATAAATGGGTCAAAATAGTGCAAGGGAATACAAGACAACAAATAAGAAGGTACCTGACGATCTGTAGAACTAGGAGCCTAAAAGAAAAGGAACAGTGATAGACTGCGCTAGGGAACAAAGAATAACCTGCCTCCTGATCTGTAAGCAGAAAGTTTGACAAGCAAAGAACGAAAAGACTAAGTGGGTTTTTATACCCAAACTAAAATGCGGGATTAGATTATGGATTAGAGAAAATGCGGATCGTTAACAGGAAAAACGCAACTATTATATATAAAGATGACTGTAACATGGTGCCTTTCTTGCCTAAATAGCTTTGCAGGAAAACCTGTGTGAGGAGCTTGAGCCCAGCACTGAGCAGGTTAATCCAGACCAGACTGTCCTGATTTACCTGCTCAGCTGACTCCCCTTTAAAACCCCTGCAGTAGGAACTGTAGGAGATGCCGAACTGCTGAATGGATCACACATGGACTATTGCTCTCTGACCCAGGCAGATCCAGGACAACTGTGGAGAGAAGCTTGTACTGAGACTTTTTACCCCCTCTTAGCCAGACTGGATAGGGTGACCAGGTGTCCCGGTTTAGCCGGGACAGTCCCGTTTTTTTAACCTCTGTCCCGGTTTTTTATTCTCTGTCCCGGCTGCCCTGCATGCTGTAAAATGTTCCGTTTTTTTGTGGCTGTTCCGCTTTTAACCATCAGAGCAGGGGGGGCAGCAGAGAGCAGACAATGCATGGAGGAGAGCAGGGGCCCCAGTAGTGAGACCCGGAAGTGTCAGTGAGAACTTCTGGTGTCTGCTGCCAGGGCTCAAGATGGCTTCCCCCGCCCATGCAGATATGGTCCAGAATGTGGGACACAGACACACACTCACACACACAATGGGGGGGGGGGGGGACACAGAGAGAGGCACAGGCACAGCATGGGGAAAGACAGAGAGAACACAGGCACAGCATGGGGAGAGGCAGAGAGAGAGAGAGACACACACACAGGCACAGTATGGGGAGAGACACAGCATGGGGAGAGACACAGAGAGAGGCACAGGCACAGTATGGGGAGAGACACAGCATGGGGAGAGACACAGAGAGAGGCACAGGCACAGCATGGGGAGAGACACAGCATGGGGAGAGACACAGAGAGAGGCACAGGCACAGCATGGGGAGAGACACAGCATGGGGAGAGACACAGAGAGAGGCACAGGCACAGCATGGGGAGAGACACAGAGAGAGGCACAGGCACAGGATGGGGAGAGACACAGCATGGGGAGAGACACAGAGAGAGGCACAGGCACAGCATGGGGAGAGACACAGAGAGAGGCACAGGCACAGCATGGGGAGAGACACAGAGAGAGGCACAGGCACAGCATGGGGAGAGACACAGAGAGAGACACAGGCACAGTATGGGGAGAGACACAGCATGGGGAGAGACACAGAGAGAGGCACAGGCACAGCATGGGGAGAGATACAGAGAGAGGCACAGGCACAGCATGGGGAGAGACACAGAGAGAGGCACAGGCACAGCATGGGGAGAGACACAGCATGGGGAGAGACAGCATGGGGAGAGAGGCACAGCATGGGAAGAGGGGCACAGAGTGGGGGGGGGAGAGAGACAAAGAATGGGGGCAGGGGAGACACAGAGAATGGGGGAGAGAGACAGAAAATGGAGGGGAGAGAGACAGAAAATGGAGGAGAGACAGAGAAAGGGGGGGGGGAGAGACAGAATGGGGGGGGAGAGAGACAGAGAATGGAGGGGAGAGAGAGACAGAGAATGGGAAGAGAGAGAGAATAGGGGGACAGAGAATGGGGGGGAGACAGAGACAAAGAATGGGGGAGAGAGAGACAAAGAATGGGGGAGAGACACACAGAATGGGGTGGGGGAGAGAGACAGAGAATGGGGGGGTAGAGAGACAAAGAATGGGGGAGAGAGACACACAAAATGGGGTGGGGGAGAGAGAGACAAAGAATGGGGGGAGAGCATGGAGGGTAGAGAGAGAGAATGGGGGAGAGGAGAGAGAATGGGGGGACAGAGAGCTGGGGGAGGGGGAGAGAGAGCCGAGAACGGGGGGGAGGGGGAGAGAGAGAATGGGGGGGGGGAGAAAGAGAGAGAGAGAGAGAGAGAGAGAATGGGGGGGAGAGAAAAAGAAAATGGAGGGGAGAGAGAGAATGGTGGGAGAGATTCAGAGAATGGGGGGGAGAGAGAGAGACAAAGAATGGGGGAGAAAGAGACACACAGAATGGGGTGGGAGAGAGAGAGATAGAGAATGGGGAGAGAGAATGGGGGAGAGAGACAGAGAATGGGGGGGAGAGAGAGAGACAAAGAATGGGGGAGAAAGAGACACACAGAATGGGGTGGGGGAGAGAGAGACAGAGAATGGGGAGGGAGAGAGAATGGGGGAGAGAGACAAAGAATGGGGGGGAGAGATAGAGACAAAGAATGGGGGAGAGAGAGACACAGAATGGGGTGGGGGAGAGAGAGACAGAGAGTGGGGGAGAGCATGGAGGGTAGAGAGAGAGAATGGGGGAGGAGAGAGAGATAGAAGGGGGGAGAGAGAATGGGGGAGGGAGAGAGAGAGAGAATGGGGGGAGAGAGAGAATGAGAGATAGAGAGAATGGGGGGAAGGGAGCGGAGACAGAATGGGGAGAGAGAGAGAATGGACGGGAGAGAGAGAGAATGGGGGAGGAGAGAGAATGGGGAGGAGAGAATGGAGGGGGGAGGTGAGAGAGAGAATGGGGGGAGATAGACAGAGAATGGGGGAGAGAGACAGAATGGAGGGGAGAGAGAGAGAGAGAATGGGGGGGAGAGACAGAAAATGGAGAGACACTGAGAATGGGGGAGGGGAGAGAGACAAAGAATGGGGGAGAGACAGCGAATGGGGGGGAGAGAGAGAGACAGAGAATGGAGGAGAGAGAGAGAATGGGGGAAGAGAGAGAGACAGAATGGGGGGGAGAGAGACGGGGAATGGGGGGGAGAAGAGGGAGGGAGAGAATGGGGGAGAGAGAATGGGAGCAGAGAGAATGGGAGGAGAGAGAGAGAATGGGGGAGAGAGAATTGGGGGGAGAGAGAGCGAGAGAATGTTGGGAGAGGGAGAGAGGGAATGGGAGGAGGGGGAATGGGGGGAGACACAGAGAATGGGGGAAGACACGGAGAATGGGGGAATTGAGACAGAGAATGGGGGAGAGAGAGAGAGAATGGGGGGGAGAGAGAGACAGAGAATGGGGGAGGGAGAGAGACAGAGAATGGAGGGAGACAGACAGAGAATGGAGGGGAGAGAGAGACAGAGAATGGGGGAGAGAGAGAGACAGAGAATGGGGGGGGGAGAGAGAGAGAGCAGAGAATGGGGGTGGGAAGAGACAGAAAATGGAGGAGAGACACAGAATGAGAGGAGGGGAGAGGGAGAGAATGGGGGAGAGAGCGCGAGAGAATGTGGGGTAGAGAGAGAGAATGGAGGGAGAGAGGGAGAATGAGGGGAGGGAGAGAGAGAGAATGGGGGGAAAGAGAGAGAGAGAATGGGGGGAGGGGGAGAGAGAATGGGGGGGGGAGGGAGAGAATGGGAGAGAGAGAATGGGAAAGAGACAGAGACAGGGAAGGGTGGAATGAGAATGTAGGGGTGGGGAGAACGAGAATAGAGGGATATGGGGGGAGGGAGAGAGAAAGGGGTGTGTCTGTGACAGAAGGGGGGACAGAGCGGGGTAGAGAGATATAAAGGAGAAGGGGCGCAGTTGGTGATATCATTTGTTTTATAAAACATTTTTTTAATGTGTCCCGGTTTTTACTTTTGTAAATCTGGTCACCCTAAGGCCACGTCCATAGAAGGACAGGCCGCGCTGAGCCGTGCGGACGCTCCGCGCTGAGCCCGTGCATCCTCAATGAGGATGTCTTTAGAGGAGGCTCACGCGAGCGTCCGCAGGCGTGCTGAGGAGTTAGATTTTTCAGCCGAGCGCCAAGCTGTTTTTCAGCGCACTGTCGGCTGAAAACATCCAATCAGCACGAAGCAGCGTCAACGTCACGGCGCGTTGATGTCGGTGCATCGCGGGCGATTGGCCCAGCGACGTCACTGCCCCGCCTCCCCCCACCTCCCGATCGCGCCCGCTGGCTCGTCTGCATGTGCATGAAATCGCACAGCTTCAGCAGGCGAGCCTCAGCGTCAGCGCTGTTCAGCACTGCTCCCCCCTCTATGGACGCAGCCTAAGACTGGAGGAAGCCGGGCCCGAAGGTAAACTGTTTGTTTAACAATTGTTGGTGAGAGACAAGGGGAGAGATGTGTGAGAGAGTAGGGGACTTGCATGGCCACTGTCAGGGGGAGAGCAGACACCTCCCCCCCACTCAACAACCCTGGGCCCTGGTGAAGAGACTAGTTCCGTGCCCCAGAAAAGCTGTCAGTTTTTTTGCTTGTACTATTTTTATTTCTGTTTACAGGAACCATAACGCATGCATTGTATTACTATGCACCAGGGGAATATTACAAACATTGAGAGAGATAAATCTGGTCTGGAGGTTTATACCAGGTTTGCTGCAGAAACACTGTCGAGCAACATTTCTTATGCTAGATCTGGCCCAGTGGAAAGTTAACATGTAGAAATTGTATATAGTTTCCCAACCTCAGCAGCATTTTCTGGATCACATATTTTCCTACTGTAAGTGGCTTAGTAAAACAATGCATATGTCAAAAGCTGCCCCTCTGCAGTAAATGTTATATAAAAGAATGGACATAATTGCAACTTCTGTCTTGTTCCTTATTTATAGTGGAAATGTCTCAGACAATATAGACCTGCTAAGTCACATGGTCCCGCCGTGTGGAACCCTTCTCATGATCTCCCAAGGAAGGGTAAAAATCACACTAGGAAACGTCAATGTTTTGTTTTTGTTTTTCAATGGTGCGGCTTTATCATAGCAGGGTGTGATGGTCATTTTGCTGGGGTAGATAGGGCGTGATGACAATTGGGTCATTGTGCCTATGGGCAGGAGTGTCAAACGGGAGATTTGAAAGGATGGCAAGTCTGCAATAAAATATGGACACTTGTTTTATAGAATGTAATGTAAATGACTCTGTTTTGCTGTCATTCATACAGTACATGTGTTTTCATACTTTTCCCAGCAATGTTTACTCAACATACAGTTAGGTCCGGAAATAATTGGACACTAACACAATTTTCATAATTTTGGCTCTGTACGCCACCACAATGGATTTGAAATGAAACAACCGAGATGCAATAGAAGTGCAGACTTTCAGCTTTAATTCAAGGGGTTGAACAAAAATATTGTATGAAACGTTTAGGAATTGCAACCATTTTCATACACAGTCCCCTTATTTCAGGGGCTCAAATGTAATTGGACAAATTAACACAATCATAAATAAAATGTTCATTTTTAATACTTTGTCGAGAATCTTTTGCAGGCAATGACTGCTTGAAGTCTGGAACGGATGGACATCACCAAATGCTGGGTTTCCTCCTTTTGTGATGCTTTGCCAGGCCTTTACTGCAGCTGTCTTCAGTTGTTGTTTGTTCGTGGGTCTTTCTGCCTTAAATTTTGTCTTCAGAAAGTGAAATGCATGCTCGATCGGGTTGAGATCAGGTGATTGACTTGGCCATTGCAGAATATTCCACTTCTTTGCCTTAAAAAACTGCTGGGTTGCTTTCGCTGTATGTTTTGGGTCATTGTCCATCTGTAAAGTGAAGCGCCGTCCAATCAACTTTGCTGAATTTGGCTGAATCTGAGCAGACAATATATCCCTATACACTTCAAAATTCATCCGGCTGCTTCTGTCTTCTGTCACATCATCAATAAACACTAGTGACCCTGTGCCATTGTAAGCCATGCATGCCCATGCCATCACACTTCCTCCACTGTGTTTTACAGATGATGTGGTGTGCTTCGGATCATGAGCCGTTCCAAGCCTTCTCCATACTTTTTTCTTCCCATCATTCTGGTACAGGTTGATCTTAGTTTCATCTGTCCAAAGAATGCTGTTCCAGAATTGGGCTGGCTTTTTTAGATATTGTTTGGCAAAGTCTAATCTGGCCTTTCTATTCTTGAGGCTTATGAATGGTTTGCACCTTGTGGTGAACCCTCTGTATTTGCTCTCGTGAAGTCTTCTCTTTATGGTAGACTTGGATAATGATATGCCTACCTCCTGGAGAGTGTTCTTCACTTGGCTGGATGTTGTGAAGGGGTTTTTCTTTACCATGGAAATGATCCTACAATCATCCACCAATGTTGTCTTCCGTGGATGTCCAGGCCTTTTTGTGTTGCAGAGCTCACCAGTGCGTTCTTTTTTTTTCTCAGAATGTACCAAACTGTTGATTTGGCCACTCCTAATGTTCCTGCTATCTCTCTGATGGATTTTCTTTTTATTTGCAGCCTAAGGATGCCCTGTTTCACTTGCATTGAGAGCTGCTTTGACCGCATGTTGTGGGTTCACAGCAACATCTTCCAAATGCGAATGCCACACCTGGAATCAACTCCAGACGTTTTACCTGCTTAACTGATGATGAAATAATGAAGGAATAGCCCACACCTGTCCATGAAACAGCTTTTGAGTCAATTGTTCAATTACTTTTGGTCCCTTGAAAAAGAGGGGGCTACATATTAAAGAGATGTAATTCCTAAACCCTTTCTCCAAATTAAAGCTGATAGGCTGCACTTTAAGCCCATATTCATGATTTAACTGTAACTTGAATTTATTTTGGTACACAGCCGAAATAACAAAACTTGTATCAGTGTCCAATTCTTTCCGGACCTAACTGTATTCCAAACTAGCACTAGCGCAATGCCATATATTGTCTCCCTCATCTTGATCACAAATAAACGATATTATCAACTCTTCAGTTCAGATGAAGAATGGAGAGACAAAGTTATGGTAGTGAGACACCTATAAGTGAGTCATTGTGGGTCACGCGGTCTGTTCGTGAAGTGCATGTATTGTAGTGATAAAATACAGGTAATTCCATGGAGTTAATAGCTGGAGTGTTTACAATAATTGCATGTGCAGTGTCCATAAAAAAGATAATTATCGAGGGACTCAAAGCTTGTATCTTCCTGAGCAAAGGGGAGACCTACAGTATTCACAGCATATTGAATAAGTGACCTCTGTGGGAACTGCAGGTAAACAGGGACACTTGAAACATCCTGTGAGTGTCAGATGGGCCTTCAACTCCTTTAGTGATCAAAGAGTTAAATTCTGTCATTTACTGTGGTTTAAAGCAGCAATCCCCTCTACTCCCTTTTATTTTTCGTTTTTTTTTCATTTTGGATTATTTGTAACAATTCAAATTAGGAGGTCCACTGGAGCTGAGCCAAACAATCCCCCCCCCACCCCCCCCCCCCCCCTTCGTTCCTGAGATACTTGGTTGATTTCTGGTGTTTCCGCACAAATTCGAGAAATCAAAGTGGCTGCCAAATTGACCATGGTACAATGGGCAAATAGGAAGCTGCAATGGATAATGTTGTAGCTTCCTATTGGATGACTGCAGGAGTCATATTTGAAAATCCAGGACGAAAACCAGCAACTAAAATGTTAAGTAAGTATTGGGGAACCCGGTTATCCCTCGAGTTAAAAAAGTTGTGTGGCTCAGCTCTGGAGGATCCCCATTGTGAATTCTGTAAAATGGCTGCTTCAGACTATCTCTGGAGGCTGGGAGGACGCTGCTCCCCAGGATCCAGTTCGGGGTAGACGGCCCCCCATGTGTTGCAGCATCTGAGGATCTATTGGGACGCTGTCCCCATCTGATAGTTAAGGACTCAATGTTATCTCTGTGTTATTTAAAGTTGATAACTGGCTTACGCAGCCAACATTGCAGATAGGGATATGTATGTGAGTTAGACTCCTGACAGGAGTAGATGTTTGTTTTTATGTTTTCGTTTGTTCTTAAAGTGATGGTGTTCAAAATGTTTAGTGTCACTAATGGAAAAGTAAACCGCTGAGTGCCCTTGTGTGTGTATACACTTGTTTGTCCCCCTTTTCTACAAATGAAACCCTAGAAGACTGTGTCGATAAGAGCCTGGGCAAACGGCAGCTACATAAAGGGAGCTGTTTGCCGTGTGCGTACGTCCGTGTGTGTACATGTATACGTACATGTGTGTGTGCCTGGTGCCGGAAGCCTCTGCGCAGGCGCGGCTAGATGCGGTGCATACTGCGCAAACACGGCCAGATGCAGCGCAGGCACGCCGCACGGCGCCTACTGTACAGGTGCACCCGGATACGGCGCCTACTACACAGGCACGCCTTGACGTTGGGAACTGCAGATACCCCCCTGCTTACTGTCAATAACATGATGCTATGATGTACATATGCATTCATGACCACCTATATATGACAGAAAGGTTATCCACCTTGTATTTGTTTTATGTGTTATCTATTTTTAATGTATGTGAATTTAGCAGACTGCAATTTACAGATCAGATGTTATTTTAAATGTGCAATTGCAATATGTCTGTCTGTTTGCTGTATACTTCGTTCGTATGCCACAAGCATCCGCTTGTTAGTCCCTAAGAGAATCATATACATAACTGTATTTAATTTCTTAATCAATCGGGAGGTATTTAAACCTCTGAGGAACAGGCACGTCCATCACGGGACCTGAGGAAGCATAGTTTTATGCAAAACGCATTGTTCTATCGTGGACGCTGTTATTTTTGGCTCCAGACAGCCACCGTAGATCCCCCAATCAGCTGTGTAGCAGCCCTGTCAGCCGGACGCAGGAATCCCTCTGCGCCTCAGCGATCAGAGGCCACACAGTTTACTGTTGGAGCCTTAGCACAACATGTGAGCGCATTGTTGCTTTTATTTCTATTTGTATAAACATCATTTTTAAATTCCACTTTCTCAGTGTGTAATATCCTACACTGCGAGACATCACTTGGCACCATCACGGGGAGGAGTACACACTTGCCTCCCACTGAATGTCCATGTTCCAGGTCCAGGGAAGATAGAGGAGCTTTGAGGGACATCCCCAAAGATACCATTTAGGGCATTATGTTCTCACATGGCCATGTGAGTAGTAGTATTGTTCACTTTAATATATTTCCACTCCCATTGTCCCCGGACCCCCCACCCCCACCCAGTTGGACATTTGTACATTGTTACAATATGTATGCATTTCTTTATTTTTCATACTTGATCCTGCACTCCCCGAACCCCACCATTGTCACCGGTTCCAATATGCATGGACAAAGTAACAGGCTACTGATCCCAGAAAGCAGAGTGTATTCCCACCATAGGCCCACTTGAGATGGGGCATTATCATAGTTATGCAGGAGATTGCCAATCTAACTAATACTAAGGGAAACCAGCATAATGACCTCCCCAAGCGTAGGAGTGAGAGCTACCAGGGGAAGAATCACGGAGTAACTGTAACGCCTGTATGCCCGCAGACCTGGCCAGTCCCCAGAGCACTAGAGCACAACACAGAAATAAACTATTTTATTACATGCTAAAATACGACGAAATGCATAAAATGACAACTAATATACTATAAACTAAAAGGCTTTGTGGAATTGCTCTGTGTTGATATGTTACTCTGCATTGCATCTTGGTGAAGCTATTTAGCAGTGCTGGTATATTTTGGACATTGTCTCCTTATATATATATATATATGGGGTACCTAACATAGGTTCATACTAGCACCTCTAATCACCTTATCTTCCGTTTCGCCCACATGGATTTCTTTTTAGTTTATAGTATATTAGTTGTCATTTTATGCAGCTCGTCGTATTTTAGCATGTAATAAAATGGTTTATTTCTGTGTTGTGCTCTAGTTTGGGTTGTGTGGGTAATTTCCCATTGGTCTGCTATATTTTCATATTAGTGGTACTGGTTATCTAACTGGTACTTAATGTAGATGACATTACTATTTATAATGACTGCAACCTCTAGGGACTTCTAGTGACAATCTCTGGTCACTTATCTGTGTTGTTCTTGTTGTTTTTTTCCCTTTGCACCGTTGATTATTCTTTATAGTTGGAGAGCAAGGTGTTTCTTTGTGTGTTCGTCAGGTGTGAGAGACACTGCATTGCCATGTATACTGTATAGCTCAAGTCAATGTAAACTCCTTTAGAGCCGGACAAGGAGGGTTACATAAATTTTGATGTAATTTATAAGGCTTCCGTTTGAAAACTCAATCCAGTGATGAGAGTGAAGACTAAAACAGTTTTGCCAAAATGTTGGTGTAAAACACACTGATGTGAATAAAATGAAGATTTAACAGTGCTTCATTATATCCCTGAGGAAGGCGCAGTCACGCCGAAACGCGTAGGATTTTTTTATCTGTAAATCACTGACATATTCAAGTTTGCAGTTGCGGACTGTTGGTCAGAAACGATTTACAACCTCAAATTTAAGCCTAAGAGGTGGCTGCGTACAGCAGCAAAGTGTATAAAGTGTAAAGCACGGAACAGCTCCTGTCAGAGGGGTAATCCCCTACCAGGGACACCGGAAGTGCACAGAGACCACGTCAGATCCAGGACGTCAGCCACAGCACGAGCGAAACTCCAGGAAGCGGCGCAACACCCCCTGAGCATTACAACCCAAGGGACAAGCACGGCAAACGGAGAACCCAGTGCAGTGGTAACATCGGCTCCGGAGGCGACTTCAATTCCGGTGACCCAGAGGGAAACACCAGCCCGTTTTCCAACGAGCAGCTAACACCATCACCCAGACCGGGCAAAGAAGTCTCAACCTCATACAGGCAAAAGTTCTTTGTTATTCCATTATATCACTAAGTTTGTCTTCACTACATTCATCTCAATACAATATATACATTTGCTACAACAAGCGCCCCTGTTTTTGTGTTTTGTCTTGTTGGTATCTCTATTTCAGGATTGGTTATCCGTTGTGTTGGGGCAGCTTACATATAGCAGATTATCTATTTTACGGACTAACTCTACTATAGTACCCAAGATAGTACCATTTCATTGGACTCAGTGGGACATAACTTTAACCCCTGCGTTTTTCATGGACCTCGATTTCATTAGATTTTTCCAATACAGTTATTATTACTGTCATACATCCTGCGTTCATTTTTTTTTTTTTAAATATCCACATATGTACAATTTTACAATTTTCAGACTGTACATAGGTTCACATGGTTCATGTCTTCTAGCTATTACAGTATCCTAATAGAACATTTTTAGTTACTGTGACCCTGCACACAAACTACTTAAGAGAACATTCTTGACTTTTAAAGGTAACCCTTTCACATCAGTGGTGGTTTGCGGAGCGCACACTCCCCCTTTTTTCACATCAAGTGCAAAAAATGTACCAATTAAAAAATCCGCCAATTTCCTAGAATGTACTATCAAATGACCGGGTAGCAAGAAGCTTGTAGGACATACAGGACCAAGCGTGATGTTTAGATAGAAAAATACAAAAAATAGAGTTACACTATTCAAAAGACAGTCATCATTGGCATATAGATATGAGACTAGCACTTACATGTGCATCTTGACTGATACAGTTCCAGTTAGGAGACACCCAGTTGTTATAAATCTGGATTAAACAAACTATCTTGTGTTTTAAGCATATTGAATATAAGGCTTTCCAGCACTTTCCAGGATTATTCCAGCTCCTCTACCTTTTTGATGGTCACATTACCGGTGACTTGTGCTGAACTCGGTAGATTTTTAACTTTCATCCTCTTGAATGTTTATATCCGCCACACTCAGAAGGGGTAGTGTGTGTTCCTCCTCTCTGTCCTCATAGATCTCAGTGGGTGGTATTCGAGGGCGGACCGAGTAGGTAAGTCTTCCCCTCCGTAGACATGTAGTCCTAGGGAGACATGGATGACGTCCAGGACAACCCAATGCGTTTCGCTTCTAGATTCCTCTGGGTTACCCCACAGGTGTTTTGCTGAGAACCACACACGCATGCGCCAAGATCTGCCGAGACTCTCACCATGCCAGACATCATCCATGTCTCCCTAGGACTACAGGTTTACGGAGAGGAAGCCTGTTACCTACTCGTTCCGCCCTCACATTCCACCCACTAAGATCTAGGAGGACAGAGAGGAGGAACACACACTACCCCTTCCGAGTGTGGTGGATATCAACATATTCCAGAGGACGGAAGTTAAAAAGCTACCGAGTTCAGCACAAGTCACCGATAACGTGACCATCAAAGTGAGAGGAGCAGGAATTATCCCGAGTGCTGGAAAGCCTTATATTCGATATACAAACGCCTATCTTGTATTTTAAGCATAACAAGGAAGCCAGATTTATAACAAACTGGTTGTCTCCTAACTGGAACTGTATCAGTCAAGATGCACATTTAAGTGCTAGTCTCATATCTATATCTACTTGCCAATGATGACTGTCTTTTGAATAGTGTTACAAGACAATTTGTTTTGTCTTTTTCTAATTTTTCTATCTAAATATCATGCTTGGTCCACGCGCCAGAGGACGTCCATCATGGCACACGTGTCTTCTGAAGGATCTGGAAACGCCCTCTCACAGACTCCGGCAGTGGGACTAAGAGATTTCTTTCTCCTTTTTTTAGAATTCCTAGAGACTGGAATATCTCACCAACAATATCTGTGTGTAAATCCCTGTTATTGGCTGAATTCCTATAGTTATTAGGATTTTACTGTATTCTATTTTGTGATCCCTGATTGGAATAGGGTGTTATTGCTTCTTTTCCATTGTTTATAGGAGATACAGAGCATGACATACAGACTGACACTTGTGAACTACATGTCTATAGATATGAATTTCCCTCTGATCCTCTTGTAACAAATGTATTTGCCTCAACAGTGCATGAAGAATATGTAGGTTCATCAAGAAATGTTCAATGTAATCAATAATTGTATTGTTTCTTTGTCACAAAACAAGTTAGGAAAGATGGAATATTTCAAACTGCACTCGGGCTTTCTAAATTGTTTATTAGCGAGTCTGTCAAATAGACGACATCTCTTCTCATTGAAACATTTGTTTCTGCTTAGCAGTGCTCCCTGTGCATTTCAGACCTCCTCTTTTGCATTGGTTCAGTTTCCCCCCCGACCTCATCTGTCTCATCTCAACAGACTAAGGAATACAAACAAGACCTTGCTGGCTCCATGAAAAACTAAACAAACCCAAGATGTTGGATTTATTACTGCTATTGTAAGCTTAGCTATTTATCTGCTGTCACACCGAGGAAGAATATAGTAAGTGAAAACGCATGTCCTTCTGCAGTACCTCTTCATTTAAAATTCTAACACACAGCTAAAAAAGGCGTGTGTGTATATGTGTGTATATGTGTATATATATATATATATATATATATATATATATATATATATATATATATATATATATATATATATAATCAAAAAATAAATAGATGATACCGTTCTGTGGCTAACGAAATGCTTTTATTTGTGCGAGCTTTCGAGATACACTGATCTCTTCTTCCGGCGATGTTACAATGAATGAAGCAAGCAAAAGCTATACTATAAACAGTGTCTATTGGAATGTTATCTGTCAACTATTTATTTTTTTGATTATTGAAGCTCGGCTAACACGGTACTGATACCTCTACATATATATATATATATTTATTTTATTTATTTTTTATTATTATTAATTTTTTTCAAAAGGGCAGTATCTCCAAGGGTAAAAGTGAACGGAAGGCAATTACTTATTTAATACATTAAATGGTGCTTATGTTGACACATACAAATACATTCAAATAAATAAAAATGGACAAGCAAAAGTATATATAAATATTTGTTTTATACATTTAAATTTTCTATGGTAAAATAATGCTTTAAAAACAGTTACAATCTATATTTAATATATATTTTTGATAAGACTGATGTCTTTCGTCATATTGTTTTGTTCTTTGTCATGATTTCATCATTAGCCATACAGATAGTTATGTTTATCTGATATGCATCAGTTCGGTATACCTGAAATAAAGAAAAACATTTATTGAAACAGTTTACAAATGAGTAAACATAGTTGATTCTATATTATCTATGGTCTGCACCCCCTACCTGCTCTCCCCCCTGCTCGCGCTTCCCCCCTTGTCTTCAGCGTTTCCTTACATCATGTGACTCCTGCAGCGTAATTACCATGGTGATGCATCACCAGAAGCCGCCGGAGACGAGGTAAGGGAATTTACAGAGGCCTTGCGCACTCCCTCAGCATTTAAGTTAAGTGCTTTGGGGAAGTGCGCAGGGCCTCTGTAGGCGCCATTACCCCCCCTGAAAATTAAATGACCGTGTCCCCATTGCAATAACCTTTCATAAGTGCCAAGTGACTGACCCTGCATCATCACACTGGTGATATTCAATCTTATATTTCTACCAAAATTGCTTACTCCGCAAATGGAAATCTAAAACGAAAAACTGAAATTTCACTGTTGCTGTAGTTCTACTGAAAATAAGCATTTATAACTGCGAACTTGAGGGGAAAAAATGCATATTTTCTTATTTGTGAACTCAAAAGTTCGTCTAGCTTCCTAAAAATAGATTGGGTTAAAAAAAAGACATGTTATGTCCATCAAGTTCAACTGTTGTTGCATTCTAATTAGGTGTAACGAAGTGCTCACCACAAACAAGGCGTGACCGCCGGGCCAAGATGGGGATTTGATGTAACGTCAACCTCCAGACACGAGGATGCGTCTGGAGTGTAGATTGGTCGAGGTAGCTGGGTCGGGGTTGGAGAAGTCAGAATAATCAAAGGTACTTGCCATAGTCGGGATTGGAGAGGTGCGGATCGTCTAGGTACTTTGCCGAGGTCAGGATTGGAGGGGTAAGCCGGAGTTAGGAGAATAGAAGAGCGGAGTACAGAGAACAAGCCGGGTCAGGCAAGACAAGACACCGAACCGAAGGTTTCCCACAGGAGGCAAGAATAGCCGTGAACACAACGCACATAGGAGTGTTTGTGCTCAGCCGATTTGCCAGAGTGCAGGCTGAGCATATATGGGGAGAAAGCACCAATGAGGGACAGGCCGACGGGACACGTCAGTAAATCAGGCAGTGGTTGGCTGTCGGGATGACAGCGGCAGGTGTGGGCAGTAGCCCTGATGAGCAGAGGTGTTGCGGCGTGTGCGCTGGTGACGTCACCGCGTGGGCGCAACCTGGAGGTGGGTCCAGTAGGAGCTGTATTTCCAATAACGTGGGATGCGCTCCCACCCCTTATATGGCGGCTGGTACCGGCAGGGGTGAGAGGAACATCACAGACGGCGGAAGCAGCGGGACACCCGATCGCGGGTTGGGGTATGCGATGGACGCGCATCACGGATCCTGACAGGAGAGATACTGGCCCTCCATGGGCAGTAAATGCCACTTATTTACTGGCCCTACTGTAGTGAACCCTTTCCTCTGTACTGTCCCTGAGATGAACAGCTCACTTGAAAGTTCCTGGTATTGACGAATTACGGGTTTCAAAGCTTTATTGTCATTAGCAGTCATTGACTTGAATGGTTGTTAATAGGTATCGGAGCTCGATCTATGTTAACAGAGATTCCTGAACCCCAACAAAATCTCTTCCTTTCCATTTCCGCAACTACTTGTTTATTTACTCACATTGGTATAGATTTGCTTATTTTACATTTATTACCAAAGGGTGCTAATCCAACAATGGGGTTTATTTAATAAAGTGTGATAGCGCCAATTCTCTACTAAAACACGGAAAGGCCAATTTACTTGAATGGGACTTTCCGTGCAGTAGGAGCAAGTCGACACCATTGCACGTTTTATAAAAAGCTCCTATGTATACTCATTTAACAACTGCCCATGTATATTTTTTCTTATTTCCTGCAAAAACCTTACTCCCAATTTATTTCTTGTAGATTCTTCCTTAGTTCACAAAAATGTGCCTCTCTAACATTAAGAGTCTTGGTTATTTCTATGAAATACCGTTTTGGATACATTATTTCAAGTGAGACCGTGTTCTAATCAGTTTCCCAATAGTTCCTTAACTTTAATAATAGCATGTTCTTGTATAGCGCTGCTTGTTTTACGTTTTACAGAGACATTTTGCAGGCACAAGTCCCTGCCCCGTGGAGCTTGCAATCTGTTTTTGGTGCCTGAGGCACAGGGAGACTTGCCCAAGGTCACAAGGAGCCGACACCGGGAATTGAACCAGGCTCCCCTGCTTCAAACTCAGTGCCAGTCAGTGTCTTTACTCACTGAGATACTAGGACTTCCACATGTATATTTTTACCAGGTCCGGCATTGTGCCCTTCCTAGTTGGTTAAATTATTTGGGTCATGTAATTGTCTTTATAACACACAAAAGCATGTTTTTCGTTTACTTGTATTACTAATATAATTACTCTAATCCATCTTCCAAAAATGAACCGTTTCATTGCCATTATGACGTTCAGGGTATTTAAAAAACACAAAAACAGGAAAAGTTCAAAAATTCGGTGCTCAGAAATGTTGAGACACTATAATGCAATGTCTTGAGAAGTATTGATCATGAGTTTGGGGAACAACCTTATCCAGCCTCGTGAGTATCATGAGATCCAATGTGCCAAAGAGTCTTTGACAAAGGGCTCCTGCCCGAAACGCGTTAGAGATTTGACCTGCTTTTGTACCATGATGTCTACCATGGATTAAAGGTGTTTTTAACTTTACATGAATTGGTGTTTAGCCCCCATTCCTTTTGCTGTGCTCCGCTTTTTCTTCCTCGTGGAATCCTCTTGCTATTTAAAAAACACTGGCACCTCAGCCAACTCAACTTGCTCATTTCGACTCTCAGGGACTCCCCCAGCAGATCTTGACATCTGCTGGTCCATTCGTAGGGTCCATGGAGGGTTAACTGTGTATTAGACCTTCCTGCACTGCTCCACGTGCAGGAGGTTCCCTGACGCTCACGTCCAATCCCTTGTTGCAGAGAATGCCGTGTGTGTGTTTGGACATTGCCAAAATTCAACGCCGCCCTGGCACCAGCGATTTTCAAATCCACCACACCTAGGCACTTAGCTTTTGCGGCTGCCACCCCTTCTCCTTTTGAACCGCGGCATCATTTCGTCACCAATGTGATGTCGCATGGTGTCTCGTCGCCATGGTAACGTGACGTGATTTGACGCTGTGATGTTGAATTGCCATCGCAATGAGACGCACTGTAACGTCACATCAATGATGCCGCGGTTCAGAAGGAGACGGAGGGCGGCAGGTAAGGAGGTGGCCGCAACAGCTATGTTCCTTCAAACATTGAGAGGGGGGTAAAAGTCTATGGTGGTGGACAGGGATCAATACACAACCCACAAGCTGCCCCACTCTTCACCTTTGCAAAGGTCCCTCAAATGAGTTATATCTCTCCTACATCCGTCCCAATAGACCACCGACACAAACAGCAGGGTTAATACACACGGCTACTCTAGCCAACTCACCTTTCGCCTGCGCAAGGTACCTCCAGTGAGTTAATATTAATCCCTACTCAATTGCAAATCATATCTATTCACTGCCACCACCTGAGGTAGTTATGCAAACGAGATGTCAAATTAATACTTGCGAGGGCCCCAGGTCCCCGTTTATTATAGAAAAAAACTATGCACTTTTACACACACATCAGTTTTAGCAAAATGTGTTTGAAAACGTCAATACTCTCCCCAGAGCGTACAACAGTTCATTCAGAGCCCAAAGCATTACTTCTTAAATGTTATATATAAATGATCTATATAAATTATAAGAGTTAACAGTAAATTCCATATCTGCTCCAAATTGTGAGGAATGTTTAATGTTATACACAATGAATGAAAAGATGGTGCTTAAGTGGGAATTTTCAGCCACTGGGTTAATATAGATTGCCTAATTAACCGTTTCAGTGCCAGGGGCCCTTGTGACGTACCAGGTACATTATGGGTACGTGCCCGTTTTTTAGGGGGTGATCTGGCTGGCCACTGAAGTGACGTTCCCTTCCCTGTATGCGGGGGACCACCTTGTCACATGATCACTCCAAGAGAGATCCAATGACATAGAGGGGCCGACTGCCACCAGACCCCCGGCACTGAAATAATAATAATAATCAATATGCAACTGTAGCTGCATCAGCAAAGAGACAAGTTTGGTTCAACGCTAACTACATCGGACAATCACAGCTGTAATTATCACAGAAGTTCTGATAGCCCCGTTAAGTCCAGGTGCAATTGTACATTGGCCAGTAATCAAAATATTCAATACATCCATCAACGGTATTACTGTCAACGGACAATCACTGGACGACTGATAACCAAATAGAATGCTTGAAGCGTTAACCAAATAGAATGCTTGAAGCGTTAACCAATCACAATGCTTGGTTCAACAGCCAATAAAAACACATTTTATTGGCCATTCAGAACACTCCTTCCAACCAATCAAAATATTTAAAACATTAACCAATCATCCTGCTTGGTTCTTCAGCCAATAAGAACACTGACTATCAACAAATCATTAGGCCTGACACATATGACACTGCACACACAGATGGAGCAGTTCTGCATTTCTTTCAGTATGAGTGCAGCAGGATGTGCCTGGATATGAGATATTTCACTTGTCAGTCGTGTGGGGGCAGTCTAACCCCTGCTTGGGATTTCACCGCCTTTTGTTTTCTTCTTGTATCAATAAGTGACACCAGTGGAACCCCCCACCCTTCACATTTAACCCCTTGAGTGCCGGAAGAGCTGCGGCTTTACGTTCCAAAGCTACGGCGTCCTTTAACCCGGAAACAAAAGAGGAGTTCTCCTCAGCAGCCGTGTCCCTTCACTTCAGATCGCGTCCTGCTGCACTCCATGGGAACGCAGGGCGCGATCTGAACGGGAAACTGCGGGCAGGACATAGATAGACACTATGTCAAGGGGGCCCCTGGAGCGCCGGACCCCATGACATAGTGACTACAACTTGGGGAACCCAAAGGGTTAAACATTACCTGCAAACTCCCCTTTTCAAGAACTTTATGCATCATCCACCTGATCTCCTCGATCCTCTACTGAGCATCTGTAATAAAGCTGTGTGCATCCTACATGCTTCATAGCAAGCAGGTCTCAGGCACACACCAACCGTTACTTCCCTTCCTTATATAGTGTAATCACTGTGGAGCAGGACTCTCCTTACCTACGGTTCCAGTGTGTGCATTTCTAATGTGTAATTCTTTATATTTCCAGTTACAGAAACTCATCATCAGTAAATATTAGTGAATGTTGTCATTTTGTTATTGTCTGCCCCAGTGTAATTTCTGATGCTGAATAAATGAGCACTAACAATATAACACGTCACATGTATACTCATATTCTGCTTCTGTTCAGACATCCAATACTATGACGTCATCACGCAGGCGACCGAAGCGTCGTCTCCTCTGCTGCTACTCATGTGTGCAGCAGAACAAACCAAACGGTGAGGGGGGTGGGACAGCACCTTCATGTTATTACATTGTAATCCAGTAGTGCCTTACAAACCCGCATAGATATGAACAAAGCTGTATTGCGTTTCTTTATCGCCGTCCTTTTTTTTTTTTTTTAATCTCACGTGGGGTATTGAATACACAGCAGGAAGTAATAACACTGCGTTGCGCGGCTCCCCCTAGGTTTAGCAGTGACATTGGTGCAATCCAACGTGGCTCTTGCAGCGTGGAGAGGAATTGGAATACATGGAACGCTGGTGATCGCCGTGTTCTGAAAAGGAACGTCCCGGGGTTCTCAGCATTGTATTGAGGGTCTGCTCAAGGTTCTGTGACAGCTGTCTGATAGGAGGTCGTCTGATCACATATAACACGCCATGGTAAGAGACGGCACCGTTTAGGAGCACAGTGCTGTGTCCAGAGAAATTAATTTGTCAACAAATACAACGCATTAACAAGTCACTTTCTCCTTTATAAATTACATCTATTGTTTTTTTTTTTTTTTAACTCGAAGTGTTCATACAACTCGCATCGTAATTTCACTGACAGGCCGGTGAGTGTATGATCATCTGGGACTCGTGTCTATACTGGATATATACATATGTATCAACTCTCTGAACCTGACGTTTCAGATAAGAATATTTACTGGGACTCCTGAAAACTTGATCTCAGGATCACTGTATTAAATGTTTTCTTTTATCGTAGTGCCTTATTTCCCTATTGGCACTCCAATATATCAAACTTAAAGACAAACACCAGTCACCACTTAAATAAAATGATGATGAGGAGGTCCTACACAAGGTATTTGTTATTAATACATACTAACCCCCTGTACTGCATAGTAAAGTGCAATATTAAGACATTTGCTTACCTGATCTACATGACCCCTATTATCACGTGACCCTGACGCTGGTTACCATGGCGACGTGTTGCTGAAGATCAGGTAAGACAAGCTGCAGAGGCCTCACGCGGTCCCCCCCACACTTAATTTAAGTGCGTTGGTGGAGAGCGCGGGACCTCTGTAGGCGCCTGGCCCCACCTGGGGGGGGGACACCCCCCCCCCCCCACTTTGAGCACCACTGCTTTATACCCCTGGGCAGCCTTAACCTGGCGGCCCTCGCTTTTAGTGAAAACATTATCCCCATAATCAATAAGCACTCTGGGTATAACCCTGAGTGCTTATTATTTGAGTCTCTTTTCCTTTTCTCTTATACATGGTGTGTGCCCCACAGCACATTTGAGTTAATAATGTGGCTATTAGTTCTAAAGTATTCGTATTTCTTTTTGTTTGGGTACTGTTATCCGTTTCCTGGGCGGCTTTTTTCACGGGGCGTATATTATATAATATGTCTGGGCTGTGTCTGTGTGCCGCTCAGACTGACACTCTGTCTGCTGTCAGACTGGCAGACGTCTCCCTCTGTGTCTCTCAAACTGACCGTTTGTTTCAACATTCTGTCTGGTTTTCTTCTTATCCAATCCCATATCTCCTGTCGTGTTGCCAGGCAGATCAGGGACAGGGTCTCTTATTCCGTATCGCACCATGTGATAAGTGGAGCACATTAATTCTGTATTGTTCCCAGTATACACATATATTTGTAGCAGGGGCTACACATATTTCTGTTGGTTGAGCATGTAAAATAAAAAACGAAAGAATTGCCATATGAAATAGTGTGATATGCTGAGAAGCACTTTCTCCGGGATTCACACAGGTTATTGCGATCCCGTGTTTGACCACATCAAAGCGCTCACTGAATCTCCTCTTCGGGTGTCATAGAATTACTCTGTTATTGCTGACGGAGCCGGAAGTGTGTTTAGCGATGTGTTGTAAGGCTGAAGTGTCACATTCGGCTTGAATTTGCAGAAATGTTCTTACCAAGCCCCTGTTCAATCAAATGTCTTATTTATTCTGTTCCTTATCCAGAAATAATGTTTTGAGTTGTGTTATTGTTGTAAAGTATAATTGCTATTTACATTTTGTAATGAAAAGTAAATGTTGTGTGCTGTCACTCTGGCACCTCCTTGAAAAGTATGATTTATTATATATTTTACCAACTTGTGACACATGTAAAATAGGGACTTTAGTTCCTCTGCCCGTGCTGAATGACGATACTTCCAAACGGTTCTTATGGAAGTCCTTTAAATTATGCAGCTTGACAGTGCACACAGAAACTTTGGGACATTTAACAAAGTCCACTGGCTGCAAAATCGATGCATCAGATATATTCAAGTAAAAAACTCTTTGGTAAATCTGGTGCAGTTTTTGTGTCCGTTTTGCAGCCGGGATACTTTGTGAAATCTCCCCCCTTTTTATGTTTTCACACACAAGTACAATGGGTACAGATGGTCTCCAATAGGTGCAGGACCCAAATAAACAGACAGTGTCTGGTAACTATGTACCGTTGGATGGTAAAACAAGGGCACAGGTGCACTACAATATCAATTAGAAATTGGATTTGAGAACTACTCAGGTTGTGTGTGTGTGTGTGTGTATACTGTATATGTATACATTTGTATATTTTTTATTTATTTAACTTTTTTGTTTTTAGCCGCACAGAAGGAAGAAACCATTCATAGAAAAGAAGAAAGCAGTGACCTTCCACTTGGTGCACAGAAGTCAGAGGGATCCACTGGCTGCAGATGAAACTGCTCCTCAGAGAGTCCTGTTACCAGCTGATAAGGTGCCTTAAGCATTCTTCAACCTTCGTATAGCATTTGGTGCTATGTAATATCATTTTATTTTGTTCCTTGCCTTAGTCCAGTTTTTTTTTTTTTTTAAACATGCTTATACAATGTACAACACCTCAACGGTGTACAGGAAAGCCTCCAGTGCACCTTCCTGTCTCTAAATGAAGTCCCACAAATGTACCCCAATCATTTACAGCGGGGTCACAAATAAAAAGAAAAAGAGCACTCACAATTCCGGGTAGGGTTTCTGCCACAGGTGTACGTCCAGGTTTGGAGAAGCATGTGAAAAAGATAATCAGCCGCCCAGTGGACTTGTGCTAATTAGAGCATATTTCTTTAAATTGGATGAGTGTTTCAGTTCCAGCATGGACTTTTTGGACAACTTTTCCATCCCAGCATGACCTTGAGAAAGGTCCCTTCTGGGAAAGAAGCGTTGATCCCATGAAATATTCTTTATTTAGTACATATCCACTGGAGGGCTGTTGCAGATTTAAATGACAGCTCCTACCCACACTTTCCTCTGCTTTACTGGTCCCTTCTGTTTCTCAGTGTGTTTGCTTAGTCAAATCAAAAACTGGAGTTGTGGAGTCTGGGAAGGGTGGCAACACAAAGAGGTGAATTTTGCGTGTCTGCATGTAGATGGATAGATGGCTGTACAGAGAAAGATCTTCACCTAAAGTAGACACAGTTATTTGCAGCAGATACTTTCTGTTTCAAGGTAGTAGTAGGCTGTCTAGAAGATATTGCAAATCACTTTTGTGACCATAATGGTTGAGTGAGATTCACATGCTAATTCCGGGACACAGGTTTTCAGATTTGTGCTCCTCCTTCTCAGGTTGAAGTAGATAAGAGGCGAGATGAGCAGAGAAAGTTTGGTGTTTTCTTTGACGATGACTACAATTACTTGCAACACCTCAAAGAGACCTGCCCCGGAGAGCTCGTACCCTCTGGGACCCCCCGTGCACAGAGCCGGCTCATAGTAGCTGAAGATGGAGATGTAGAAGAGGAGGTTGAACACATCATGGTAAGATCTCCGTGCAGCTTGGGAGGGGTGCATCTCTAGAATTGCTGCAACGTTTTACTCACAGAAGAGACTTAGTGCTCACTCTTCCCTCACCCCTCTCTATTACCCACACTCTCTCTCCTCTCTCTCTTTGCCCCTCGCTCCCCCCCCCCCTCTCATTTTTTGCGCCCTGTGTGTGATTTTGTTATGGGCAGGTGTGGTGGGACTGCAGCTTTAAATCACTGTCTGATTTTGTCTTTCCATTCGTTTAGGCCCCATCCATTAACTTGCCTTCTTCAGTGTTTGCGTCTGAATTTGAGGAGGCTGTGGGGATGTTAAACAAAGCTGCCCCTGTTCCAGGTACACTAACCACTTGACATGTTGATTCCTTCGTTATTTAGCATTTAAAGGGCAGTTCTGCCCAATATGACTTTTTTTTGTGATGCCATTCACAGCAGATTACCAAATCTTATTCTCATTTGTTTCCTAGCTCTTTCTGATTTTCCATGATCCTTTTTGTCATTTATTTACAAGGCCCCAAAGCCTGCAGTAGAGTGTTCGCATGGAAACGCCTGCTGTCTTTTCACACTGGCTCCATTCCACCAGGCAGCACAGAGTGGTTTCCATGCATGTAATAATGGTGTGCCTGCACACAAATATAGTCAGTCTGAATATTTATTACTGATTTAAAGGAAGAAATAAGTTATTATTGTCAGTATAAAGTACACAAAATATATATTTGTTTTTCTCCACACCATTTTCCGCTCCGGGGATCCATTGGTTACAAAAATCCTTACCAGTATTAATTCCTGGTTTTTAAAGGGGAGTTAAAAGGTTGTCCAGTAGGACGTCGCAACCAATGACGTCGCAGGTTCCTATTTACTCGAGATATGACTGGGGGGGAGACTTTGTCACATTTAAGATGTGCCCTTCTCACCATTTTCTTCGCCCACAGTTCAGTAGGGCTCGTTCATCTGTGAAACATGGCTGAGAGCTGTGTCTGAAATGTACATAGACCTGCAACGTGTGTGCGTCAGTCACACTTTTCCGCATCCTGCTTTGTCTTCAGGTCCGCGTCTGGACATGGACCCAGACATTGTGGCAGCGCTGGATGATGACTTCGACTTTGATGATCCAGAGAATCAACTTGATGATAACTTCATTGTACAGGCCAACGATCCTGACACTGGGGACAATTTGAGGTACGTAGGGGTCCATTTGCATCAAGCTCTGCTACTATGTCAGTCCTTTTGATGTGGGGACGGCAGCACATTGCTCTGCTATTCTTTAATGTACCACTTGTTTCTCCAGGTCGAAGTGAAGGAAATACAGCTGTTTTTGGGTGGGGATCTATTTCCTCTAATATTTACTGTTATATTGGGGGCACTCGGCCCTGCATTGTGTTATTCACAGTATTCTGATGTCTGTACTGTTATCACTGTACAAATAAAATATATCTACATACACTTATATCAAAAGCAAGAGCAGTTTAGTAAATGTACCTGGTGAATGCATCAACGAAGGAAATTTAGTCTCGTTTCTGAGAATATCCAAAGATGTTTGATTTTATGCCTTTCCTAATTCAGATCTGTGGAAGAATGTCTCCTAACCTATTGTTCATCACTAACAATGCAGATTAGTGCAGAATATTTGTTTTGGTCAATATAGGTTGAAAGCAGTACCAATATTGAATTATTTTGAAACTCCCCACTAATTATGTCTGCTACGCAGCACTGACAACCCCTAATAACGGTTAAAAAAAAAATGCAGACTTTCATTTGTCTTTTTTGGAAGATGAAGCAGCTGTGCTTGGCTAGAGATGTGTAAGGGAAATGTGTGGGCGTATTAACAATATTATTATTAATAATACGGGTCAACCCCCTTATAACACTGGGCTTGGGATCCAAATAATCACATCGCGTTATAAGCGGATCGCGTCAGAAATAATGTACAATTGTATGGATTGTACAATAAAGTATTTAAAATACCAATAATCGTGTTGTAAAGTATTCATAAACCCGAAAATTGGGAGCCACGCTTGCATCGCGTTATAACGAATCGCGTTATAATGAATCGCGTTGTAACGGGGTTGAGCTTTATTAACCATTGCTTGTATTTTGACGTTACTCCACAGAAAGCCCCATGGGACAGATGACGATGATTGGGAAGATGTTGATAGCGAGGATGGCACTGGTAGCGAGGAAGGCGACTTTGACTCGGACGGCCCCGTTTCAGACGAGGAAGACGGCAGAATGGCCGGCCCCATGAAAGAGTTCCTGTTCATGCAGGAAGAGACCAAGAGTCGCTTCACGGAATATTCCCTGACGTCTTCTGTCATGAGAAGGAACGATCAGCTCAGCCTCCTGGACGAGAGGTTTGAAAAGGTGTGAAGCTCGGGGCCTGGTTAAAAAAAAAGGGGGGGGATTTCCTGGAGAATAAGACATTCTTGGCCTGATCAACAGAGGAAAAGCTGCTTAGAAATTAAACATTTATGGTTCTAAAACACAAGTAGGAATAGTCTTGTATCCATAGTACCATCACCTTTCACTTGGCTCCTGCATTCAAAAATAAGTGCTTGGGTTAAAACACGTTACAGAAAGCTTTATCCCAAGCTCTGATTGGAACAGATTGCTTATTCACTGTTCATCTTTAAATAAAATATACCAAGTGTTGCTGCAAGTCACGAGTGTGCTCTGCAGCACAGTTATGCAAACTATCATTATTGGAGGAGGGGGGGGGGGAAGATATGCCAGCCAAATACGTTCTGACAAAACGTAACTAAGGTCTGCAGATCTGCGATCCTCTGACCCTGAAACCGGTCCTTAAGGACGGAGAAATGATGCTACATGGTGTCCCACGTATACCAGTGTTGGACTAGGAAGTTGGTGAGTTGGATAAATCACAGAAATGGCAAGAACCTGACTCGTGGGGAGCAGAATATGTTACAAACCAGGAAAGGCGGTGTCCCACTGGTAAAGAATACTTGTGTGGAAGGTGGAGAACCTAGTTTAAGTATACGCCAGCTCTAGCATTATAATTAAAACACGTTTACCCGCTTTGCTGCAAGAGGGAGCTGCAAGGCATTCTGCTTTAGCAGCGAAGAGTTGAACAGGCAGGCCCGCCTAGGAGAAAAGTGTACAAATGGCAATTATTTGCCAAAAAAATGGCAAGCGGGTCAGATTTTTGGGGAAGAAAATGCATGTATTAATATTTCTAGAAATGTTTACTTATTGATTTCTAGACTTTGCGCTAGCTAATTCTGTGTTACTAATTCCAGTGACATATTTAAGGGGGTTACATCTGGGGTTTTGATGCTTTTTTAAATGTATTTATCCAAATTTGATGCACCTGAATGTTTATTTTTTTTTAAAGTTAATTTGTGAACATGGTGAGCTGAGGATGGGGGGGGGGAGAGTTTTGATTTCCTCTGGCTGTGCCCTCTGTGTGTGATTTCACTGTGTGATCAGCTAGTGCATGTGCAGCCAGGCCCCCCCCCCCTCCCCTCCCCTCCACACACCACGTTCTCTTTATTGGCTTTCTGATAAGGACAGGTATGGGATAATAGGTAAAGAAAACACTGACAAACACTTCCCCATTTACAGGCCCGCTCGAAAATGCAAATTGTAATTAATTTCTCGGAAAATTAGAGCAGTTAAACCTGGGTTATTGACCTGTGTTTTGGTTAATGAAGCAAATGTTACATTTTTCACACATGGTTGTTTTCTGGCCAGTTAGATGGGATTGCACCTTTAAAGCTGCAGTTCAAGCTGTCATTTAAAAAAAAAAAAAAAAAACTGAATTAAATATGTGCATCAATAAAATCTACACACCGACAAGTGATGAGCTAAGTTGCCAATCGATCCGTTCTCATGCGATCGATCGGCGAAGATTCGGCTCGGGGTTCACTAAATGTATCTTGGGTCCTCTTCTGCTGCACTGGTAGCCACATTTCTGTGAGGAAGATCATGTGACCAGGCAGGTTCATTGCTAGAGAGAGGGCAGGGCTCAAAAAGGTGATGCTGTTTCAGAAGGGTTGCTATAGGAACAAAAATGCTTTACATTAGAATACATGAAAAATATCTTTTAAATTGTTTTTTTTTTTTTTTTTTTTTTTAAATGCTACAAGTATTTTCTCATAGTACAGAACTGATTTATTTAATAAAACAAACAAAAATAACACGTAGGATGCTGCTTGAACTGCAGCTTTACATGAGGTCACTAACTCGCTTTTCTTGTCTGCTTGTAGTTCTATGAACAGTTTGACGACGTTGAGATCGGGGCCCTGGATAATGCGGAGTTGGAAGGCTTCATTCACGCAGACAGCAGCCGCCTGCAGGAAGTCATTAACGACTACTTCAAGCAGAAAGCAAAGGAGTACGTGTCCGCCTCCCGTCCTACATCATGCTCTGGGAATCCGGCTGCAGACACTTTGCATCACAATCTCCCGTTCTCTGAACACTGAGACGCAGTAGCTCATAGGAGTGACCTGCGTATTTATTAGCACGTATCCGTTTTCAGTAGGCTCTGCAGATGGCTGGACCATGCTTTGCAGTAACCCATAACTGTGCCATGCATACAGTGTGTAATCTAGTTGCTTTTGCATTTACTTGCTATTTCGTTGGCATATTCTCGGGATCTGGCGCTCCCTGACTGTAGACATGAGAGCCACTGCAGTTTGAAGCGCAAACAAGGGTTCATTATAATGAAAGAGAATGCAAAGCTCTTTTCGGATTACAAGATGAAGTTTCTTATCGTCAACGAAACTTTCCACCGCAAGGTTTAAAGCCCAGTGTCTTCTCATCTTGTGGGCAAAGTCACTTTATCATCCTATGGCTCTGGCTTTGAAAGGAGAAATGCAAAAGAGTATGCTGCACACCAACATATAAAAGGAAATTGGTAGTTACCGGTGCTCCTGATCTCAGGGAAAACCTGTCGGTAATCCAGAATGTGATCCAATGCAAAAAGCGAATCAAGGCATTGCGGATTTGCTCGAGAAGAATGAATTTATTAAGCCATGAAATACGACGTTTCTGACACTTCACATGAAAAAAGCCGATAGAGCGGCTAAAACGTCGTATTTTTTATGGCTTAATAAATTCATTCTTCTCAAGCAAATCCGCAGTGCCTTGATTCGCCTTTTGCTTTTAAAAGGAGCAATCCATGCAATATCCTTTTTAATTAATCGGTTCTGTAGTATTAGATACTACTTTAAAAAAAAAAAATCCAACTCTTAAAGCCATTTTTAATACACTGCTGGGCATCCTTTGATTTCTATAGCAGGTTTTGGCCCACCTCCCCAGCAGTGCAAGATCTTTGCAACACTTTCCTTTTTGGGATAATTTGTTGCCAATATTCCCAGCAGTTTGAGCTGCAAACTGTAACAATAGCTGTTACCGTAGTAAAATAAGGATACATTGTAGCTGCTGAGTTACACTGAGAGATGGATTGATTGAAACTGAAAGGCGGCCATTAAGTGAACCGTGGGAAGCAGGATTTTGCTGATTGATCACTGGAGAACTAATTGGTCGGCAGCTTAGTTAATTAGTTTTAATAAAGGTAATCAAAGGCTGCATATAGTAAAACAAATGACATTTTTTTTTTACGTGCCTCTAAGGCAAAGATTCATTGGGCTTGTTCATTAAGATGCAGTTTCCCAGTGATCATACAGAGTTCTGTAGCGACTTAAAGACAGGCCCATTATGCTTGTAGAATCATTTTCAAACGCGGTGTGTGCTGCAACACTACATAACAAATCTCTTTACCTGGAAACTTTTGAAGTAAGTTTAAAGTTGAAGTAATGCTGAAGGTTGCACAATCCATTTGTAAGCCTGTGTCTGATGTGCTTGTGTACTCTGCATCCTTCTTACCTCTGCAGATGTGTCAAACTGGAAGACCTGGAGCCTCGAAAGAGGGTACATTTTCGCACTGAGGCGGATGAAGAGCCGAAGGAAGCAATGCAAACCATAGTTATCGAGGAGCCTGGGGAGAAGTGGGACTGCGAATCTATCTTGAGTGAGTGTTTGAACGTTGTGTTGCCCTCCGGGAGGAGGGAGGACAGAGCACGTCACGCATAATAGGCCAGGAATAGGCAACTCCTGTCCTCAAGGACACCAACAGGTCAGGTTAAGGATATCCCTGCTTCAGCACAGGTGGCCCAGTCAAAGCCTACTTGATCAGTAAAGAAATGTAGCAGCAAACATGCCTTGCAAGAGACCACAACAATTGGTATATGTGGCTTTACATAGTGGGACTTCACTTTTTAAAAGGAGTCTACAAAGTGACAATTAGCTGGTTGATCCAAGGTTCCACAAATGTATTTTTTAGCGATTATACCATTACTACCCACACCTAACGTGGACAATTTTTGTTTTTATATTAAAAAAAAAAAAAGCTAGAACTTTTACAGGACCCTTTGAAACTAAAAACATTCATTTTAACAGAACAAGTACAATGATGAGGGTGGTTAAATCTCCCCAAGGGCATTAATTAAATAACACAAAACATGTCTCCCATACCCCCTTGAAAAAAACATAGATTTTCTGACAAAAACAAACAGGTCGCCTCTCTCTAACACATCGGGCACTTTTCAATTTAAAAAATAAACCTGTTCTGGGGACTCCATCAGCACATCTTTGTCCTTTTGTATAACTCTTTTACACTATGTTGTAATGTGATAAATCTTCTTTTACCTGTATTTTGTTATCTGCCAGAAAAAGATGTTAACATTGCCGTTTATAGAAATACTGCAGCAGCTGTGTCCCTTTAAAATGTAGTCAGAGAGAGGAGTACATGCACACTGCAAGATGGTGCTGGAGGGGGGTTCTTATCTGCCGGTCCACTGGGTCCACGGAGGTCCAGACGTGCCAGAGGAGAACTGTGTAGAAAATGGAAGCAGGCACACGGTCTTATGCAGAAAATATTTAATGTGCCACCAAAAGGTCTAACGTTTCGGCAGAGAACTGCCTTTATCAAGGCAATTCTCTGCCGAAACGTTGAACCTTTTGGTGGCACATTAAATATTTTCTGCATAAGACCGTGTGCCTGCTTCCATTTTCTACACAGTTTCCCTTTAAAATGTAGTAATGGTTTGCAATACATTTCTCTTGGGGGGGGGGGGGGGGGTTCCCATTTTCTTTTCTATTCTAATTTCAGAGATTTGTTGTTTTCTGAAACGACCTACAGTATTTGATGCTCTGTAATGAATTTGACATTTAACTGCTTTTTTTCTTTTTTTTTTTCTTAACAGGTACATATTCTAATCTATATAATCACCCCCAGATTATCCAGGAACCACCGAAGGTATAGGATACTCAGTGTCTTTTTAACGATGTCTAACATTTTCACCATTATCACATTGGTAGTTACACAGCTATTTTTTTAAAATAGTGGCGTGTTATGGGAAATAATAACACTCCACGTAAGAAGCTTAGGCACGAGCGAGAACCTGTTAAATCTCTGCATGACGACCTTGTGATTTTAGCAAGTCACATTGTAGCAGAGAAGGGACAGATTGGTCTGTAAAGCACTGCCAGCTTAAAGTAAGAGAAAACCATGTAGATACTGTATAATACTGTGCTGATGTTGAGTCACTTATGAATGTGTTACGTATGCACTTTTCGAACAAAGGAATGTGCGCTATATTTACTAAGCAGTTTTAAGCTGTTGTTTACCTTCTGAACCATTCAAGTAAATGTCTTTAGCACGGCTTGGTAAATATGGGCCTGTATCTCTTCTAGACAAGGAGAACTGGCTTGAAACCGTTTTCGCGGAACTTTTTGTTTCATTTTTCCATGTGGCTAAGATCTCAGAGTGGTATGTGTGGGTATTAAAGGAGGAATCCAAGCCAGAGAATTATTATTTTTTTCTAATATAGAATTGAAGCAGGGGTCTCCGGAGCTGATCCCCGTTAATTTAAGCTCCGGGAGGCCCCATACTTCCAGAGATTCTTGCCTCCGAAATATGTTCCAGTAGCTTCTCCGGCTCAGCAAGCAGGGTTTTCAAGTTTAAAGCTCCTGCGTCACATGGTCCAATAGGGAGCCGCACAGATGACATCACGGCTTCCTATTGGTCCGCAGAGCAGGAGATCTCTGAACAGCAGCCATATTGTGAACCCTGGAAGCAGAGTGGAGCAGGTAAGTATCTCCGAAAGAATGGGTCCCCGGAGCTGAAATTAACAAGGTTCAGATCCGGAGACCCCCTGCTTCAACTCTATATTAAAAATAATCATTTGCAAAAGAATTCGCTTCCTTGGATTGCCTCTTTAATATTGCCCTGCAATCTGATGTGTCCATTGACAGCACTTAACCTCCTTATAGACAATAATATATTATCGTTGGGGGGGGGGGCAGATTGTGCTACATTGGACCAACAGACATGATAAACATAGGGAAAAATTCCTTAGTGTTATTTTTATTTTAATTAAAATTCTCTACCCCTCTCTCCAATGTAAAAAAATAAATTGTACTGTATGTCTTAGTGTCTCCGTTAGAAAACACTGAGCTAACGAGAAAATGTGCTGATTTAGTATGTGTTCTTCAGTCCAAATTAATAAAGGTGTCCGTCAAAACTGGGATTCCCCTGGACGTCCTGCCTGCGAGGGGGCTCACCAATAAGCAAGTGGAGCGCATGGAAATGATTAACGACAGTGACCTGCCCAGAGTCTCAACACAGCTGCGCTCTAAACATGAAAGCACGGAGGAGCGCAAGGCTAGGAAGCAAGCCGTGAAGGAAGAGCGCAAGGTGACTCCGACAGGCTTCTAAGTGTATTTGTTTTCCACGTTGGCAAATAATGAGATCATATATTCTATTACAATTCCTAGATATTAATGCAGCCGCTATTGTTCTGAACTCACATTTCTTGTGTTTGTGGTCTGCTTGGCAGTCTCCCAAAGTTACATTGGAGGAAAGGTACAGAGAGCTCATTTTCCTGAGGTCACACTCGGTGGAAAGGGCCTGGGGCTAGAAAGGAACCTATGGTGTTTTTTTATATTGACGGCGACATAACTATTACACTATACGTCTTCCTGAAATGTACAGTTGTGGCCGTTTTAGCTGTTCCGTGTTTTTTTTTTTTGGGTGGTTGTGTGCTTGTCTATAATACACTATTCTATATTAAAAACGAAGTATCTCAAGCCCTCCTACTTTTTTGGCTTTATAATTGACTCTGGATTATCCATCAGGATTACAGGAAAGACTATTTCACCAGCAACAAAGCAAAATGTAGATATTACTGCTATTGGAAACGGAGATGGCAGATACAGCAAATATGTTTAAGATTAGACTTTATTTAAAAAAAAAAAAAAAAAAAGGAAAGGTGTATGGTGGTTGGAAGGCCTAAAAAAAACCTATAGGCAAAGCAATGATCATGGGTGTTATTTTACTGCCATTTACTTATTGCACCAGTTTTTCCCTTGTGATAAATAATTGACCAATATGGCACTGGAGTTTGTGTGCCTTCCTCTGGATCAGTATAAATCATTCACAATACGAGTGTCTCAAACAACTAGAATTTAGCAAAGGTTCAGCTTGATGGACCCATTTATTTTCTTCAGAAAAACCTATTTTCAGATCATATTTATTAGAACATGGCATAACTTTTCCAGATTCTGAAATCCATTGCTCGATTTGTCATTTAAGATATTTACCACATGTCCGTCTGGAAATTAATACATTAAATGCCAAGTGTTGGCCAATAATATATATATATATTGTTTATTTTCTGTACACTGTACGGTGGATGGTTTTTGTGTTTTCTGGCTTTGCACTTTAACCCAGGCTGTGCTGGAAAGCTTGTAATGTGGCAGGCATAAGCTTATAGGAGTCCATGTCCAAATGAATTTGAGGCAAAAGGTTACACTGTGCTCATTTGCATATCATTTCCCAGAATCCCTTGCTGCAGTGGAAGCACTAGTTTTAGCATTTGGTAGCACGTACAAAATAAGACCCTTAAACAAAAATATAACCGTACATGTGTAGGAGTGTCGTGGATACACAATCATTCCATTCTGGTCAGGATGATTTGTAATTGCCTTTGTTAAATAAACTGCGTATCACAATGACACGATCACACAGTAGTAAATGAAGCCGGCCTTTCACGTCTCATGTCACTTAATTTCTAGTTGTGCAGTGAACATACAGTATTTATGCTCCGCCTGGAAGTGAGATCACAAAGCTAAACCCTTATCTATTCTCTTTCCAGGATCGTAGAGGGGAGAAAAAAGCCAACAAACTGGCCTTCAAGACAGAGAAAAGTAGACAGGAAAAGGAACAGCTGAATCTGCGACAGAACCTTCAAGGCCTCAAGTTGTCATAATCTATACGCCGAGCAGGGCTGATCGCAGCCTAGGTTTCCAAACCGTGGCAGCTGCGATCAGTACAGAAGAGGAGAACTTCATCTTCCGGGCCTCATCTAGGGAGGGTGGGGTGAGGAGCCCATGTCATACCACACCGGCTTGTCTTGTGTGTGCTGCAAGACGAACCGCAATTACACGAACGTCTCAATTTAAATTACAACTACAGGAGAGTAATGCACAGGATTAACTTGGCTCTGTGGAACTGTTCGTTTACCAGGGTGTTTTTTGTTGTTGTAAGTTACAGACCTGTCTGTATTAAATTAATTATCAAATGAAGACTAAGCTTACAGTGCAACTACTGTACATGTGTTCACCTTACTATTTATTGCTTTGCAATAAAATATTTCTTGCTGTGAAATATGAGATGACTTGGACAATTTGCCATTAGTCACAAAGTCAGTACAATATGTTTTCACCAGTGACATATTAAATAAATCGTATTTGGGAGTAATTTGGCATCGTTTTTGTTTATGGGTCTTTTCTATTCACTGTTTAACACATTATCTAACCTCGCTATATAATCTGAATCCGCTTCCTTGGGTTGGGTGGTCTCTAAGAACTGTAGTGGTGGTCCCTGAAACTCCTTACAATACATTTCAGGCAGTGGTTGGCATGTGGGTGCCGTGCGGCATATTGAGTACCACTGCGTTTTAATTGACATCCCCAGAATTCAACTACTTGTTTACTGACACGACTATTGCCTCCTTACTAATTATTATTTCTTTTATTTTTTTACGGAACACTTTCTGCCTTTTTTAAGGTTTCATATTTTATGACACTAAAATATTGTCAAAAAAAAAACCTTTGTGGAGGATCTCTTCTTTTCTACTGTATCTTACGTGAATAATAATAGAAATATCGCTCTTTCTGTTCAGGAAAATTGTAACAAGATGCACTTTTTGCATTTGGAACCCTTGATAATCAACAAATAGGAATTGACATCAACTTTCTTTAATAATGTCTAACTATTAAGATTATACTAGTAACCATGCTAGACAATATTCCATTGGGGCACTTTCTCCGTATTAGGAGGATCTTCTCCAATGAAATAAAAATTTTGGAGCAATGAAATACTCTAAAGAGGAGGTTTTTGGGTAAGACTTATAACCCTGGGATATTAATAAGGCCCTATAGAGGAGTATAGCTACAGATAGAAATACTTTACTTATCTTTACTATATATTTCTGAAAGCATTGTATGTATGTATGTTTCCCTGGTGTGTTCCCTGTCCCTAGCGGCAATCTCATTGGTCCCTTGGCCCGCCCGCCCGCCCCCGCACACCTCTCATTGGCCTCACACACTCACACCACTGCTTCAGGCCCCCTTGGCACACCTCTCATTGGCCTCACACACTCACACCACTGCTTCAGGCCCCCTTGCAGCTCACCTTCCCCCCCTCCCGGTGGCCGTCACTCTCCCCCGTCACCCGGACCGCAGCTCACCTTCCCCCCCCCCGGACAGGCCCGCACCTTCCCCCCTCCCGGTGGCCGTCACTCTCCCCCATCACACGGACAGGCCCTGCACCTTCACTGCTGCACGTTTCCCGGCGGCTCGCGCTCACAGGTGCAGAGAGGGGGCGTGAGCGCAGCGCTCCCCGTACGGGAGGAGAGAGAGCAGAGAAGGGCCAGGCGCGTGACAATCGGAGGAGCGCGGGAGAGAGGAGCGGTGCTGTGAGTCCTGGCAGAGGTGAGGGGGCTTTGTGTGTGCGTGGGGAGAGGGGGGGGCAGTGTGTGTGGGACACCGTGTGTGGGGGAGGGGGGGACAGTGTGTGTGTGGGGGAGGGGGGGACAGTGTGGTGGAGGGGGGGACAGTGTGGGGGAGGGGGGGACAGTGTGTGGGGGAGGGGGGGGACAGTGTGTGGGGGAGGGGGACAGTGTGTGTGGGGGAGGGGGACAGTGTGTGTGGGGGAGGGGGGGACAGTGTGTGGGGGAGGGGGACAGTGTGTGTGGGGGAGGGGGGACAGTGTGTGTGTGTGTGGGAGGGGGGGAACAGTGTGTGTGGGGGGGGACAGTGTGTGGGGGAGGAGAGGGGGGGACAGTGTGTGGTTGGGGAGAGGGACTGTGTGGGGGAGGGGGGGACAGTGTGTGGGGGGGATGACTGTGTGTGTGTGGGCAGTGTGTGTGGGGGAGGGGGGGCAGTGTGTGTGGGGGGGGGGGCAGTGTGTGGGGGAGGGGAGGGGCAGTGTGTGTGGGGGAGGGGGGGCAGTGTGTGTGGGGGAGGGGGGGGCAGTTTGTGTGTGTGGGGGAGGAGGGGGACAGTATGTGTGTGGGGGGGGGGGAGGGGGGACAGTGTGTGGGGGGAGGGGCGGGACAGTGTGTGTGGGGGGAGGGGGGGGACAGTGTGACTCCCGGGCAACGCCGGGTCTCTCAGCTAGTTCTTAATAATATTAGGGATCAGGATGTTTTAACGGTCATATACATAGTAGTGTAAATAGAAATAATACGATAAAAAATAACAGAAACAACAAAAAGATTTAATTCCGATAAAGGACAATATTATTTTGTTACTGTTTTTAATCACGTTGGTTCAAGGATAAATTCAGCGATGGGAAACACTGGAAGATACAGAAGTTGGACCCGGCCCTGACAGATATTAGTGAGAAACCTAGTGCATTCTTTAGAAAGGCAAAATCCTTTAAAAAAATTAATGTCCTGGCCCCATGTTTATTGAAGGGATATGAGATCTTGCACCTCAGGGGGATTTTCGACAAAGCCTGTTGTGAATTTTAATTGTGGTAACTGAAAAATGTTCTCATATGAAATAGTGTATTTGTAATGGTGCTCAATAGTGCTGGGACTATGTGAAAGGAGGGGAGTGTGCTGGGTGATAATTGTATTTTGCAATAGTACTGTGCCTTTAAATGGGCATAAGGTACCCTGAAGGTAGGAGTGGGTTGCCAAAGACAGCCCTCTCTTTCCTCATTAGGTAGCCCCAGGTTAAGTACTCACTGAGTCTTCTTTCTTCCCCAGTCTCCCCTCCAGAGCGTGCAGCTGTATTAGGGTGTAGATCCAAAGCCAGGGTGTGCAGCGCACAGCAATAAGGAGGAGCAGGTCTTGCAGAAAAAATAGTCCTTTATTTAATTCATGGTGTGGGACAACAGCAAACCTTCAACGCGTTTCGTTCAAGGAACTTTATCAAGAAGTCTTGATAAAGTTCCTTGAACGAAACGCGTTGAAGGTTTGCTGTTGTCCCACACCATGAATTAAATAAAGGACTATTTTTTCTGCAAGACCTGCTCCTCCTTATTGCTGTGCGCTGCACACCCTGGCTTTTGTTCTCATATGAAGAAAGATAAGGTTAGTCCTAAGGCAGTCCTCGGTTATCCGACACAATGCGTTACTCAAAATGGCGTTGGATAGCGAAACGTTGTAAAGCGAAACACTTTTTCCCATAGGAACACTGTTTAAATGAAAGGTTCCGTTCCTGAAGGCATTTTTAATGCTAAAATACACAAAATATTTTACGCAGACAATAAGATATGCAGCATACACATAAATTATACAGTGTATATAATGTATTATATATATAATATAACATAATATATAATATAATATAAAAATATAAAATATTATATAGTATAATATAGTATAATATATATATTATATACACATAAACAACTTTGCAAAGTGTCGTAAGAGCGTTGGATAAGCCGTTTTGGCGTTGTAAAAATGAATATAGGTATGCATTGCATAGTGTTGGATAAGCCATTCGTTGTAAAGCGAAGCGTTGTAAAACGAGGACTGCCTGTATTTGTTCTTATTCTAATGAATATGAAATGGCTGTAAAAAGATTCATTAATTGTTATTCCACATTTGTTATGTACAGTATGTGGCCAATTGTTCCTTTGGGACGCAGTATATAGGGAAGATGATCTGTCCCCTTAATGTTCGGAGGAGAAAGCATATATATGGTAATTAAAGTGCCCCTAGATTATTATCATTAGGCAAAACGGTTCCAACTTTTATAAACACTTTGCAGAGAAACATGTGCTTTTGTGATCCATCTACTTTTACATTTAGGGGTCTAGAAATTGAAGCGAAATCTATCAGGGAAGGCAATAGGGATGGGGTTCTGACTCAGAGAACAATTGTGAATCTTTACTGTACATACTCACATTCCTGCAGGTTTTAAGGAATCTGTGGAGACTATACCTTTTCTTAAATTCTGACCTGGTATAAATGATATGGTATGTTTATATATAAAAATGTATGCTATAGAAATGCTTCATAATCTGATATAGTGAGTATAGGGTGTTGATACTGTGACAAACGGCATTCTCCGGGGCTCCGTCGTTTGTCCGGGACTGTTTAGAACACGGTCTTTTAGGGTAGGTTAAATGATGAGGAGTCACGTACTGTTCTTTTAAACAGGCTATGCCTGGTTTATTCAGTCCCAGGCACTGAGACTGCCACAGTGCATACAACAGAAAACAGATCAAAACAAAAGCTGCTCACCTGAGCGATAACTTAACTTAGATATCCCTGACTCAGGGTTGGAAGTGGCTTTTCCACTTCCAACATCAAAACACGGTACTTTTGCAGTCTTACACAAATGAACAGAAAGATTGAACCTGTTTGGGGAAGAGGCTTCTCCCCTCTGTAGTTCAGCAGCCTTCCAGCCTCCTGGCTCTTGTGGGGAGCCCAGAGCAAACAGGAAATCAGTCTTTCATACCTGATTCCTAATTAGCATGACAGGTGACAGAAATCAGGCAGCAGACAAACTCTGGTCTGGATCTCTCATCCCTCAGTTCCAGCGCTTACCAAACTGTGGGATGGAGTGTATGTATTATAAGGCTGCACTCCCAGGCCAAACAGGATAGAAACTGTCTAGTATCCTGGGAGCCCTATATACGGAATTTATTACCATCCCCTGGTTTCTGTCACATATCCTCCCCCCCAGCTCAGACCTCGAGGGATGAGCGACCATGGATATTAGGGAGTGCATCCTTGACAACCCGTCAGCATTGCCATGTTTGTGCCCTGACCTGTGTTCCACAGAAAATTTAAAGGGTTGTAGGCTTAGGAACCACCTGGTCACTCTAGCATTCTTTTCCCTGTTTTGACACATCCAGGTAAGGGGTGCATGATCTGTGACCAACCGGAATTTTCTCCCCAACAGGTAGTATTTGAGCGTCTCTACAGCCCACTTTATTGCGAGACACTCTTTCTCTACTATGGAGTAATTTTTCTCCTGGGGATTTAGTTTCCTACTTAAATAAAGGATGGGGTGCTCCTCACCTTGAGACTCCTGGGAGAGTACCGCCCCCAGCCCTACCTCAGATGCGTCGGTTTGGACTACGAACTCTTTGGAGAAGTCAGGTGTGACCAACACTGGTTGGGCACAGAGAGCTTCTTTCAGGCTTCTAAAGGCCTGTTCGGTTTCGGGGGACCACTTTACCATTAGCGGTCCTCTTGCTTTTGTGAGGTCAGTTAGTGGGGTTGCCTTAGTTGCAAAATTGGGAATAAACCTTCTATAGTACCCAATTAACCCCAAAAAGGTCCTTACTTGTTTTTTTGTAACTGGCCTTGGCCAATTTTGTATCGCCTCCACTTTGAGTGTTTGGGGTTTGAGTAAACCTCTGCCAATAGAATATCCCAGATACTTGGCCTCCTCCAGACCAATAGTGCATTTAGCGGGGTTAGCAGTTAGTCCAGCAGACCGGACTGCGTCAAGCACAGCTTGGACCTTTGGAAGGTGGGATTGCCAATCTTCACTATGGATTACCACATCATCCAGGTAGGCGGCAGCATACCGAGCATGTGGTTTTAAAATTTTATCCATCATTCTTTGGAATGTGGCGGGAGCTCCATGTAAGCCAAAAGGCAACACCTTATACTGAAAGAGGCCGTCTGGGGTTGAGAAGGCTGTCTTTTCTTTTGCCCTTTCTGTGAGGGGAACCTGCCAGTACCCTTTTGTTAGGTCTAGGGTTGTGAGATATCGGGCTTTGCCCAGTCTCTCTACAAGTTCATCTACCCTGGGCATAGGATAAGTATCAAATTTTGACACCGCGTTTAGTTTCCGGTAGTCATTACAAAACCTAGTTGTACCATCTGGCTTTGGGACTAAGACTATAGGGCTGTTCCACCCACTTTGGGATTCCTCAATTACACCTAGTTTTAGCATTTTTTTAACCTCTAAACTTATAGCCTTTCTTTTGGCCTCTGGGATTCGGTACGGTTTAAGGTTAACTCGGACCCCCGGTTCAGAGACTAGGTCATGTTCAATTACGCTAGTTCTACCTGGCCGTATAGAGAAGATTTCTTTGTTTCTTTTCACTAAATTCTGAACCTCTCGTTTCTGATGAACAGACAGGGTTTCAGCTATGCTAACCTCTGGGTCAGTTTCTTGATTCTCTGACGGACCTGGGGGTACTAGGGTTAACAAGACTTCTCTATCTTTCCAGGGCTTGAGTAGGTTTATATGGTAAATTTGCTCAGGTTTCCTCCTACCTGGCTGTCTTACCTTATAATTTACTTCTCCCACTCTTTCCAAGACCTCATATGGCCCATGCCATTTAGCAAGGAATTTACTCTCCACGGTGGGAACCAGAACTAGTACCCTATCACCTGGAGAAAAAATTCTGACCCTAGCACCCTTATTATATGTATTCCTCTGTGCTTCTTGAGCTTTCTCCATGTGTTCCCTCACTATGGGTAGGACTGCAGCAATGCGGTCCTGCATCTGGGCAACATGCTCTATTACACTTCTGTAAGGGGTAACCTCGTGTTCCCAAGTCTCTTTGGCTATATCCAGTAAGCCCCTTGGGTGTCGGCCATACAATAGTTCAAACGGGGAGAAGCCTGTGGATGATTGGGGAACTTCCCTAATGGCAAATAACAGGTACGGTAACAAACAATCCCAGTTTTTCCCATCTTTATCAACCGTCCGCCGTAACATGCTCTTTAAGGTTTTATTGAACCTTTCCACTAAACCATCTGTTTGTGGATGATAGACTAAGGTTCTGAGATGCTTGATTTTTAGGAGTTTACATAGCTCTTTCGTTACTTGGGACATAAATGGTGTTCCCTGGTCAGATAGAATCTCTTTAGGAATCCCGACCCGGGAAAACAGAACTACTAACTCTTTTGCTATGTTTTTAGCTGAGGTGCTACGTAGGGGAACTGCCTCCGGATATCGGGTGGCATAATCTAATATTACCAATATATGCTGATGTCCCCTAGCAGACTTTATTAGGGGTCCTACTAGATCCATAGCAATCCGGTCAAATGGTACCTCTATTATGGGAAGGGGTACCAATGGGCTGCGGTACGCCTTGAACGGGGCGGTGATCTGACATTCTGGGCATGAGGAACAATAATTCATAATTTCTGCCAGAACCCCAGGCCAATAGAAGCTTCGGAGAACCTTTTCTTTTGTCTTTTCCACCCCTAGGTGTCCCCCCAATGGATGACTATGTGCGAGGTGTAATACTACGTTACGGAATGTCCGTGGTACCAACAATTGTTTAGTTGTAACTGATTTCCTTTTATCAACCCGATATACTAGGTCGTTCTCTACCTCGAAGTAGGGGTAAGCAAGTGACCTATCTGGTTGGCCAGGAGTACTATTCTGGTCCCGTATATTTCCCCTTGCTACCGCTAATGTGGGGTCCTCCCACTGGGCCTTCTTAAAACTCCCAGGACTGACCTCTAGGTCAGCGAGGGTCTTATCCGGTTCTGGGGTGGTAAGTGTCTGCTCAACATCTTGATTTGGGGTATTCCCTACCAAAGTAGTGATGGGGAAGGGAATTTTACAGCACTCCTCCTTTTCCCCCTTCTTATTTGGGCCCTCGTCAACCTCCATTTCTGAAAAAGGGAAAGGATTTGTTTCTTCTAATACTTCGTTATGGTCCGCTATTGAACTCTGGGCGCTATTCTGAGCGGGGGACCACATTTTTAGAAAATGGGGAAAGTCGGTCCCTATTAACACATCATGTGCCAGTTTGGGTACAATACCCACCTTGAAATCTAAAGAACCAAACTCTGTTTCAAAAAAACCATCAACAGTGGAATATTCATGATTATCCCCATGTATACAACAAATTGCCACTCTTTGTGAACTGTTTCCCTGTTTCTTCTTAATGGGCAAGAGGTATTCGGACACTAGTGTGACCATGCTCCCAGAGTCAAGAAGTGCCCGAACCCTCTTACCATTAACCTTTACAAATGCCCACAGATGGTTATTCAAGGGGTCCTCTGGGCTAGGGCCCATACATTGGGACAACAGCGAATAAGGTTCCACGCTGTTGCATTGCATGGGCTCATCATTTAGTGGGCAGATTTTTGCTGTGTGGCCCCTCTCATGACAATTTACACATTTAGGTACATAGTCTGTGTCCCACTTAGAGCCTTTTCTCGGCTCCCCATGTTGGCTATTGCCCTTAGTGTGCGAACCACTGTTGCTGGTGCTGCGTGAAGGTGGTCGCCGCTCTTCAGCGCCCCTTAACCCCGGTACCCTTTTACCGTCTCTGGAAGAGTCCTGGAACCTCGGGTAGTGGGGTTGCTCCACGATTGTGGGTTGCGGGTGCTCTTCTGCTGCATTGTACCTTTCTACGAGGGCCACAAGCTCATCCGCATTGTGGGGGTCACTCCGACTGACCCAACGGCGTAAGGCAGAGGGAAGTTTCCTCAAGAACTGGTCCATGACCAACCGTTCCACGATGTGGCTGGCTGAGTTGATCTCGGGTTGTAGCCACTTCCGGGCGAGGTGGATGAGGTCATACATCTGGCTTCGGGTGGCTTTATCCATCGTGAAGGACCATGCGTGAAACCTTTGGGCGCGAACAGCCGTGGTTACGCCGAGGCGGGCGAGGATCTCGAACTTCAATTTTGCATAGACGTTAGCTTCGGCTGGCTCTAGATCAAAGTAAGCCTTCTGGGGTTCGCCGCTTAGGAAGGGTGCGATTAGACCAGCCCACTCAGCTTCTGGCCATCCCTCTCTCTGTGCCGTGCGTTCAAACGTGAGAAGATAGGCTTCCACATCATCCGAGGGTCCCATCTTCTGAAGGTAGTGGCTTGCCCTGGTCATTTTCGGAACTGGGGCTGCCGCTGCCAGTGGAAGGTTACTGATAGTCCCCCTCAGGATCTCGAGTTCCTGCTGAAAGCCCTGAGCGAACCGCTGTTGCTCCTCTCTCAGCAAGCGGTTTGTCTCTTGCTGGTTTGCATTCGCGTTTTGCAGGGCTTCATTCGTCTGTTGCTGGTTTGCATTCGCCTGTTGCTGGTTGGCATTCGCCTGTTGCTGGTTGGCATTAATCTCTTGCTGGGCTATTAGCAGCTGTTGCTGGGCTGCATTCGTCTGCTGCTGGTTTGCATTAGTTTCTTGCTGGGCTATTAACAGCTGTTGCTGGGTTTCATTTGCGTCTTTCTGGGCAGCGACATTGCGTACCAGCGCACCCACCACGTCTTCCATCTTGTTTGCAGAGGATGAAAAAAACTTTTTTTTTTTTTTTTTTTTTCAAAGTTCTTCAACCCGCAGACCCCCTAGTGTTCTGCCCGCATTCTCCACCATATGTGACAAACGGCTTACTCCGGGGCTCCGTCGTTTGTCCGGGACTGTTTAGAACACGGTCTTTTAGGGTAGGTTAAATGATGAGGAGTCACGTACTGTTCCTTTAAACAGGCTATGCCTGGTTTATTCAGTCCCAGGCACTGAGACTGACACAGTGCATACAACAGAAAACAGATCAAAACAAAAGCTGCTCACCTGAGCGATAACTTAACTTAGATATCCCTGACTCAGGGTTGGAAGTGGCTTTTCCACTTCCAACATCAAAACACGGTACTTTTGCAGTCTTACACAAATGAACAGAAAGATTGAACCTGTTTGGGGAAGAGGCTTCTCCCCTCTGTAGTTCAGCAGCCTTCCAGCCTCCTGGCTCTTGTGGGGAGCCCAGAGCAAACAGGAAATCAGTCTTTCATACCTGATTCCTAATTAGCATGACAGGTGACAGAAATCAGGCAGCAGACAAACTCTGGTCTGGATCTCTCATCCCTCAGTTCCAGCGCTTGCCAAACTGTGGGATGGAGTGTATGTATTATAAGGCTGCACTCCCAGGCCAAACAGGATAGAAACTGTCTAGTATCCTGGGAGCCCTATAAACGGAATTTATTACCATCCCCTGGTTTCTGTCACAATACATTCTTATATAAAAAAAGAATGCAAGTATGTGTAAGCAATGCTTAGCGAGGTGTATATGATTGCTGGTTTGATATAGTTTTTGTGATGTTAATATGCGTCTCTGCATATTTGGGCTCTTTGTGAATATCCTGGATTCTATGATTATTATACTGATGTTATTTTATCTAGTTTTATGTTTTGATATGTAGTTATTTTTCTTTATTGTACTAAATATGAAAGTAGCTGGATACACTGTGGTCCCTCCTAGAAAGATAGCTCATCTTTATTCTTCATCTGAATTGTCACTTCAGAAACTTTACTGTACCTTAGTTTTTCTGCATACTGCCAGATGTCACAATCATTCATTATTAGGTTATTGGCTGCTGAGTTTTCTGCTGCACACGTGTATTATTGTTGAATAAGCATGTGGTTCCCCATGTCACCTGAAATATACAGGTATCTAGGAGCAGGATACATCAGGTAACAGCTTTGCCTGGGGACATGAGTTTGAAACCTGCTGTCAAGAATGCGCCGGAAAAAACAGGTGACTACTATAACCTGACTAAAAAAGGATGTAGATATGGACTTCCACTACTCATGTAATAGGATATATCTTTTAGATACACTTAAGTTGGTCATAGGGTTAGCCAAGAAGAATGACCAACACTTCCTTAGCAGTACCCGTTGCAATGCAAGGCTCTTCACTGCATACCGATATAGAGTGAGCGATGTCATAAGTGTTCCATTGTGATGTTATTCGGGACTTTGATTTTATGCGGATTGTATTATTAGGTGGAAATGGAGATGGTATTACCTATAGACACAGGCATGTCTGTTTTGAAATACATTTACAAAACATAGCTCAGCCTCTCCCTCTTCCCCCCTCACCACCAAAAAGAAAACAGATTATAGTTTGGGTAGACATTATTTCTTTGGAGTTAAAAGTAAGTGAGGTGGTACTGAGATGATTATTTTTAACCTGTTAATTGCTAGAAGGGCTTTCATAAGCAAGCAACTCCAGCACTTACAGTTTTAAGGTTATATTTACCAAGCAGTCTTTTGCCACGAGACATTTTGTGGGGCTCAAAGACACCTTACAGTCCATTGAAGTCAAAGACTGCTTGGTAGGTATGGCCCTTAAGGCTATTTGGGAGTAATGTATTCTTGTCATTGAATCTAATTGGGATTCAGCAACTACATGCAGAATGATCAATATTATCTCTTCTCTGTTAGAAAGACCTGCAATGTTGGCACAATGGGCCTGTGCATTTTAACATCCACATTGACGGCTAGAAATGGCCTAGACTGTAGGCCATTTCTAGCAGTCAATGTGGATGTGAAAATGCACAAATGCTGTATATTTATGGCAAAGACCTGTACACAGGGATTCAGAGTGTGTGACTTATTTGCATATGGAGTATATTTTCACAATATCAATTCTGTCACCTTCACAAATCGATTTTTTAAAGAAAGGAAGATTGTACAGTATTGCATCTTCGCTATCCCGCATCTTGTTATCAATGCAGCAGTGCTGATTGATTTATTTGAGTGCACTGTTCAAGTTACTAACCCTGTCAAAGGGGCCTGTGGTTCCCATTCAGGACCTGCCGGCACCAAAGGGGATAAAAGCAGGGAATCTTCCAACCAGGGAGAAGCTCATGAATATATACAGTATATTATTGTCTGAAGCAGTTCTGATTATATTTTGTGTGTCATAGTTATTACACCACCTCGTACACATACATTATACCGTTGTATAGATCATTATACATTTACATACCAGCACATAAAAGTGCAGTAGAGAATTAGGTCGGTTTTGAAAGTAAAGATAGACAAATGACACTAAAGTGTCCATCCCCATTCAGAAAACCATGGGTAAAATTAGCACATTAGGGCCTGAAGTTACTAAGCCTTACTGAACATTAACTCACAATCCCATTGATCTTAATGGGTGCTCAAATCTAGCACTATTTAGTAACGGAGGCTTGTCAATTCAACTGTGATAATGCCGATCAGGACAATAACTCATGGAAACGCCCATTGCGATAGTGCTGAATCGTCTCTCTTGCACTTTATAGAATAAGCGCTTAAGGTATTCATTGACAAAGGCGTGTTAAAACCTGTAGGCCAGGTCAGAAAAGATTCCACACATGCAATTTTTAGGGTAAACCAATCATTGAGTGCTTTTATTCTCCACAAAAACCACTAAAACATTGGTGCTACTGCCCCTTTAAGGCAAAACATAAGTCATAAAAGAAACACCTATTCCCTTTAGGGAAACTAAATAAACGTTTCTCCGGCCCTTTCTTACTGAGTCGCCAGCTAAGCTGATTACCAAACCCAAACAATATTAACATGACAAGGAACAATATAGAAAGTCTTATCTGTGGTTCTGGTCTTGTGTCCCAATTTCTCTGGGCACTTTAGACATAGGTGGTGAAATCCTGCTGCTCAGAGTAAGTCATTTTGCCCTATCTGTGCAGGCTTCTTTCCTGTGTAGGGCTTTGGGATCCCCACTGTTGCCAGACAAAATCATCTGGTCAACAAGCCTGGATCCCTGTGGGCGTGAGCTCTGTTGTCTGTGATCCTCTCACAGAGCCTTCAACAGGGACACTGACAGGTTCTCATTTCCTGCCTTTTATACCTGTTCAATCAGGAGTTTCCCACATCACGTGCATGAAACCCGACACCAGTGCAGTCTCCTGATGCTTGCAAACCTCTTCACTCCCTTACACACAGTTAAAAGGCAAAGACTTGTTGGTGACAGTGCCTGCCATTATGTGAATCTCTTCCTTGAGGTGGTCACTACTGTATACCACTATTATCTGGTAGACATAACATCTACTGATTGAGCTCTTCTTAAAGCACAAAAGGTAAAAAAAACATTATTTTTCCTCTATGGGACTGTGAACTATTAGTATAACATTAATGACAGATTTATGGTGAAGTGGCTGCTCTATGATTTCTCTTTTGTTTTGTATGCAGATGAGGAACAGATTTTGCAGCCTTGCAAGACCTGTGGTAGAACTTTTGCGGAAGACGTGTTGGTAATAATATGTTACATTGAACCCTGGATTCCTAACTGCCATCTCTTTCCATTTACACAACCAGGAAAAACATAGGTGCAGGGATGCACCAATATAGGTGCTCAGAAATGTGTAAAAGTTGCTGGAGAAATGTCTCTTCCAAGTATAAGTTGTAGGCATAGGGCAAAGCTGACAGGGCGCCAGGGTCTCTAGCAATGATGTGGCTCCCCAAGAGCACTATAATAAAATGTTATGAGACTCACCCTTGACCAGCTGTGGATGCCGTGCCCGTGATGGATGTCCCGGTGTGTAGCACCGCCAACCCTCGAACGACTCGTCCGTCGTGAGGGCGGTCAATGACCGGCGGTGTGTTGAGTGGTCTCTGCTCCAGCAACCCGGCGTGCGACCGAAAAATGGCAGATAGGAGAAGACGCCTCACAAGGAGGAAACACGCGATGCACCGCCGTCAGAACAAATGGAAGGCTGGTCAGCTGACTGTGAAAAAAACTTTATTGCTCCCAATGTAGAGCTAGCACACTTTGACGCGTTTCAGCCAATTGGCCTTTGTCAAAAAGTGAATAGCAGCTCACAGACCGCACATGATATAGCGTGTTCAATCATCTACACCTGTCACTCCCTCGTCACCAAGGTGAAGAGCCGGTGTGTGATGAACACAGAAATATCCACTAACACATTGAGTGAGTTAAAAACATATATACATAGTGGATATTTCTGTGTTCATCACACACCGGCTCTTCACCTTGGTGACGAGGGAGTGACAGGTGTAGATGATTGAACACGCTATATCATGTGCGGTCTGTGAGCTGCTATTCACTTTTTGACAAAGGCCAATTGGCTGAAACGCGTCAAAGTGTGCTAGCTCTACATTGGGAGCAATAAAGTTTTTTTCACAGTCAGCTGACCAGCCTTCCATTTGTTCTGACGGCGGTGCATCGCGTGTTTCCTCCTTGTGAGGCGTCTTCTCCCATTTACACAACCATGCAGAAAGTAGGGCTTTCAGTTCTGTATTTTCATTTTCAGTAAGGTGTTCAAATACCTGGTAAGAATGACTTTCCTAGTTCTGTGTTCTGCTACATTCAAATGAATGGGATTCAGAAATGTTCTTCAGCACAGGGAAGTTGCTTCTCAGCGTTATGTACAAGCGGGTCGCCTGTTACCCACCAATGTTCCAAGCCATTCACTTCAATGGGGCATAAGGTGTCAACTGTCACCGAGAAGGTGTAACAGCACTGCTTAATAAATATGGTCTTTTATCTCTGCTAGTCTCTTTTTTTTTTTTTTTTTTTTTTTTTTTTTTTCAACTTCAAATTTTTATTGAATTTTTCATATCAAATAAAACATTGCATATTCAGAAATTTCAAACGTGGAATAAAAATATTCTTATCAAAATTGTAACATGTTATCTGTTTGTAAACAAACAAACAAAAAAAAGGGGGTGGGGAGAGTGGGATAACAGGTGTGAGATCTCTGCTTTTGTTATTTTACTATTACTCCTTTGTGAACTCTCTTCAACGTTTGTGTGGATGACTAACGTCCTTATTATTTTTCTATTCATTCTTATATTTCTTATTTCACCCTTGAAGGCCTGGCTAGTCTTATTAAAAGGTGAAAATCTTTGCTAGTCTCTTATCAAACCTGCCTCAGCCTGTGTGTCATCAAGCTACCACTGCGAATAAGATGCTGTGATAACGATCTCTCGACTGCAAAGCTGGACTAAATATTTGCCTTGTCTTCAAAATGAAAACAGTTCATTATTAGATGCTTGGCACTACCCATGACTAATGATTTTTAAATGAACCCCTTTATTTGTTTATCGTAAAATGTCGACACTCACCTGATTTTTAATAGTTTCCCCAAATTCCAATCTGCAGCTGCATCCCAGCTGTATACCCAGGATCCTTTGCAACAGAACCTGGAAGCGTTTCATTCTAGTATTTGTAAACCCAAGTATGAAAGGTCTTAAGTCCAGTGTTAAAATGCTCGAGAAATTGAAGCAATAACCTGCACTGGCCTAAAGTTGATTTCCCTATCAGTTGACACTCAGTAGGATAGTATATAATTACAATCATCTCTTTTGTTTCTAGTTAAGACATGTACCAATATGCCGAAAATTCTCCAAGAGGAAGTGCGTACAATTTAATTCATTCAAACAGCGAGCAGAGAGCTATGGTCCTGTAACGAAGAAGGTGACAGGTGTGAGCAAGGTATTATTGTCATAGCAGCACATTGACCATCAGGAAATATCCCCTCAGTACTGAAGTTACTTATATTTGTTCATACATTTTAACAGCACAGAAATGCGTCACCCTGAGTTTGTAGGATTCTCCAAACAGAATCAGCGAATTGTTCTTTACTTATAGTGTGTCTATTCCAGTAGTATAAAAGTTAGGAGCAGCATTGGTACTGGGGAAAACTGTATTCTTTGCAGTCAGTGGAAAACTCTTGGTAGATCTTCTTATTTGTAGTCTGTTGTGACCACACACAAGCTTGGTGACAACAGTTATTCTGTACATACGATATAAGAACTGAAGCAGCTTACCATTTACAATTCGATACATCTGTGACGGTGTTCGTCTCCAATCAAGAAGCGGACACACAGGGCTGAGGTAGGAATGCAGAATAACTGACCAGAGCCCAAGGACAGAGTCCTGTTAGAGTATCCGTCGTCAGTAAGCAGGCAGAGGTCAGGGCTGGCGGCAGTGGTGCAAAGTCCAAGCAACAGGCAAAAGGTCAGGGTCACGGCCTGGGGTCAGCAACAAAAGAATCCAAACAGACAACAGGGAAAGGCGTGACAGCGAAGACCGACAGAAGCGGCAAAACGTAGAACTTTGCTCGGCGACTCCCATTGGAACTGAAGCCTTATATAGCAGGCTGCCAGTAACCAAAATGGCCGAACTGAGGAAAAAGGGAAGGCAACCTGGATAACCCGAACTGTAGCAAAACCCGGTACGGATCAGGCAGAATCCTTACAACAACCATTGCTATTTAGTCAATGCCTATCCAACTCCTTTTTTTTTTTGTTGCAAAGAGGGCTTTTTTTCTAGTTTTGAAAGCCCATGTATAACAACATTTCTTATGCTAATAAACATAAACATGATTACAATACATAGTCCAATGTTTTGTTTAGCTTTGTTCTACAGTAACTTTTTATTAAAAATTATTAAGCCTCACAGATCATATATACTGTATGTTGAATTTTTTGGAGTTGAGTGAAATATAGCCACTCAGCAAACACTACGTCTAGTTATAGTATATGTGACATGCGGGTGACTGGTCCGTCACAAAATCAGAGTCTTAATACAGTAATCACTAACAACAAAATAAGTGTATACATTCAGAAAGTGGTGCTGGTGCAGATTGAAATATGTAGTTTATTCTATGCTGGCTCATCTGTCATTTCTCTACAAGATCTTGCACATTACCACTCTTCTTTGATGTAGTGCTTTAAGCTTTAGAGCTGCAATTCCACCAATGTTATGTAGCCCTGCTTCTTATCGAATACAGTACGCTACCAATGCTGTGTAACCTGTTGGCTCGCAGGGCCTAAGCCTCCGCCACGGAGAGCCTGGGGCGACTCGTATGAATAATAATAACCTCTTACTTGGTGCAGCGCCTCCACCTGCGATGGCTCCCAGCAGAGTGGAAGTTGTTCCTCGCAGGACAATAATGTATATCACTCTACACACACAGCATGTAAAATAACCAATGACTTTACTAACACAACCATAACCTTGCATATAATCAACAGGTGTCCCTCCCTAGAGGAGACACTATGCTACTGCGTCTCGCAGGACGCGACCCCCTCCCCGTGTACCCACACCGTGTCCAGTATCCACACTCAATGTTCCCCACCCTCACAGTGAGATATATATGTGTGACTGCGCAGCCACTATGTTCTGATATAGATATCAGGTACACAAATGGGCAGGTGGGAGTGCTGCTTTCAGAACTCCAAATTCTTTCCTTCAGATGTGTATCTGAAGAAAATCAGGCATCACAAAGTTAATAAACGGTCACGACTGCTCACCACACACAAGGCGGAACTGCGAGGCTGAGGTGGGGATATTGATAGCCTCCGACAACAACCGAGCAAGCACGTTCGGAGTGCAGACTGGTAGTCGTGTAGCCGGGTCAGGGTAGGAGAGATCAGAGTGGTCTAGGTACTTGCCGTGGTCAAGGAGAGGAGAGATCGGATATTCGTTGATGCGGTGCCAGAGTCTATTGGTAGAGAGGTGTAACGGTGTTTCCCTGGGCCCTTCTGATCCTGACCCCATATGTGAGAAACTGCCCCAGTTACATGTCTGTGTGATGTGGTGCACCTGCTGGCAACAGGACTGCTGAGTCTCCCGCTCGTTGGTAATGGGAATTTCACCATGACAGGCGTCTGAGGTAGTGTGCTGAGTTCTACTCACAGTTGGTACAGCGCCTCTATCTCTTCCAAATCCCCACGATAGCAGGGAGGAGTTTCTGGAAGAGAACTCCTGGGGGCATCTTCTTGCTGAATAACTCCAGTCTCAGACAAGAAGGGTCTCTTGAACAATGGGCATCTTTATTTGCATAGTATCTGGCAGACTGCCCATCATAGCGGCCGACACTTAGCCGCACATTATCAGGTTGACCATCTTGGGAAAGGTTCCTTCTTAATTCTGTACTCTAATCAGATTTGTCTTTTCCACCTCTCCCCTAAGGGATACTACCAGCTGTGCCAGAGCCCTGGACACAGTGTGTGATCAGCTTGTCACTTGCACTTAAGCTGCACAGGCTTGCAGCTCTTGCCCCAGACACTTGCAGTGTCTGACTCCTAATCTGAACTACTAACTTTTGGCAGTACTGTACAATATATAAGCTCCAGAAAGATCCACCTCTGTGTCATTAACAGTGGACACAGAGCATGCTGTCACTTCCTTTGCTACAATCTTACAGTACACATCACAGGGGTTGAGGGCAAACCTCCATGATGACTACTGGCAAACCTGTCCACTTTACAGGGATTACTGCACAGCATGAGAGAGATATGTACACCAATTTTATACATGGCTACAATCTCCCCCTGGTGGAATCCAACGTCCCCTCTTGGACCTAAATTTGCGGAACCTTCCTTCAGAGGCAACAGCAAAACATAAACAATATACATTAGTATACATCTTCCCACCTGTACATATTAACATCATGACTTCCAAAACTACACATGAACTACTCCTTAGGAGAATTTAAGCCTCAGTAGTAATGCCTGGGATCAGGCTTTTTCACCTCCCTCCCATTAGCATCTAGCACTGATATGCTGTAACATCTAGGCTGTCCATTCTCTGGCCTGTACTCCATTTTGTACATGTATATGTTGCGCCCAACACTCCATACCCTCATGAGGTAGCAGATCCTTTCCTCTGTCCTATGCTCAATATGGCTCGACTTAGATTTGATGTAGTCCTCTATAGACTCCCTCAACCAAGCATCCCTATTGTCCTCTATTTCCTGCACAAGAGGTTCTGGTACATAGGGGTATTCTAGACCATGGGACCGTTTGTAGCATGCAACTATGGCCCTCTCAGCCCTGCTGATTCTGATTAACTTTTTATTTCCTGCCCTGCCTGGCAGTACCCACGACAAGGGCTCTTCAGGGGCAATCACATCATATAAAATAGAGGACCCCCTTGGAGTAACTAGGCCCTTTTGAATTTCATACCATCGTCTCCTTAACTCTTCCAGGCGTTCCTCCTCGGAGTATTCGCCCACATCCCACCAGTGGTCAACTACTTCTCCTCATCAATATGAATCGAGTACGATCCAGCCAAGCTTCATACCCCTCAAACATGGGAGCCCACCACTTGGTTTCCTGCTCTACAGCCTGCTCTCTCACGGACACTGCTATCTCACTTTCCTCCGGCTCTCCCCCAGAAGAGACACCTGATGTGCCAGTAGACCTAGAGGCCGACCCAATACGTTTAGGCCTACCCCTCCATTAGTATCACAATTAGTAGGACTCATTCTTGAAGATGTCCCAGATGGAATCATTTCCCTCCCCGATCCCTCATCGGACATAAAGCATTCCCCCCAGTCCATGGTTGACCCAGTCCTGTCCTCTGATGCGTCCCGTGACTCCCCAGACCACCCTTGGCTAGAAAGGGACCCAGAGGAAGACGTGACGGGGCAGGGGTTTGGGCAATGGCCGGGTGCAGGGCAAAGTGGGAAGTGTGCTGGCGATGCGGTACCACGATCTGTAGTTTGGCAATACCCCGGCCGGTGCCAGCGCTGGGCAAGTCAGGCTCACCCATCTTCTGCTTTCCAAGACTCCGCAGGGTCTGCCGGTACCTGGCCACCTCTTCTTCTGGCAGCCCAGTGCTGCACGGTGGTCGCGGTGACGCTGGTTGCTTCCAGCTGGCTCCGCTGTGTCCGCCGGAAGTGATGTCATTGATTTCGCGGGACGATGCGCCATCTTGGGTGGGGTCCCCCACCGGAACCTCTTCCTCCAGTACGACATCCGGCGCCGATCGCGATGGTTCGTTCCGCTGCTCCGCTTGGGCCTTGGCTGGGCTTCCTTCTCCGTCGCCTCCATTGGAGCCTGAGGGGAGTAAGAGGGTAACTCACCACTCCTCTGGCTTGCGATGAGGTCCTCTTCTCCTTTCACGCTGGGAGTCGCCACGGCCGTGGGACTCATCCGCTCCGGTCGCATCCGCGCAGGTTGTTGCGGACTCTCGAGACTCAGCTCCTCCACATCGCAGGTAAGGGCTTGCTCTTTTTCAGCACCGCTGTAGTGGTCCGCCGGTAGGCGCATCACCACCGATGTCGGGCTCCCTTGCTCGTCGTCCGACGCGACAGACTCCGATGCTGGTAGCGGTACCTCCGCCTGGGACCGACAGCGAGGTTCCGGCTTCTCGCTGCGGTTGCAGGCCCCAATCTCACTCTTTCCAGGTGCCACCATCAGCAGGGATCCCCATTCTCCGGGATCAGCCTTCTCCGCTTTCACTCTGGGCGAGGCTCCAGCCATCAGCTTGGCTGTCTCTCCTCCCGCCTCCGCGGCGTGCCCAGGCACAAATGACTCCACGGCCCATAGATAGTGTATGCCACACTGGGGGCATCTTGCAGTGGTGCTGGCTTCTCCGCCGGGTAACCTGCATTGCATGCACAGGCACTGCAGGGTCTCTTTTTCACCTGCTTTCACTACCAGGAAGCCTCCTGGCAATAGGTAGGGGTGTACAGCAATGTCCATTGCACTCTTAGTCGCACTGGTTAAGGGAGATACTCGGCACAGCAGTCTCTCCTGTTCACCAGCTCCTCGCAACTGAGGGGCAGGAAGCGCACATCCAGCTCCTCCCTCATCTAGCTCCATTCTCAATTGGCAGATACAGGGACCCCTCCCCCTGGTAGATATTAGAGGAGGGTCCCACAGGTTCACTTGGTGACCCAGAATTGGCTCTGAGCCTGTCACAGTCCAGGAGGGAGCGGCCACAGCTTTCGCGCCACTTCCCCTAGCAGGGTGGGGTTCTCTATTTCGCGCCTCTCCCGGCCAACTTCTTGCAACAGCACTGTTTGCAAAATTTTCTTCACACGGTCTCCCAGGGAAGCGGGAACCGCCATCTTGGATTACACGGCCATTCACATTAGCAGCTGAGGTAGTTTGTGTATGGGTCGCCGTCTAGTAATCAGATACTCCACTATTTCCATACATAATAGCAATGTTCTCAACACTTTCCTCCAGGGTAGCACCCCGGGATCCTAGGCAGGACAAAAACGGTGCAGCCACTGCTTTAGCGCCACTCCATAACAGACTAGCAAAAGTCCCTTCGGTAGTCTGTTCCTCAGTGGTACACACCCCATGTGCGCACTCTCCATCAGACGCAAGCCGCTATCTTGGACTCTCCGCACCACGCGGAACATCACTTGCGGTCGCCATTTTTTCTTTCTTTCTGCAATCGCACATGGTGCTCCTCTCTGCTGGGCAGTCGCCATTTCGATGCAATAAAGAATGCCACTGCACCTCTCCATTTATCTCGTGTGTTTCTTACTCATGTATGCACTACCTCAGGCTAGGCTCATTCTCTCTCTGTATGCTGTATCTGTTTTCCTCCAGTATGTGCTCTGTGGTAAGTGGTCTGGTTACTGGCTAGGGTACTCTGGCTTTTCCATGCAGTACTTGGGGCGTCAACCTACTCTTGGCTACACCTAGCGCAGACCCTCTCAGGAATTCCTGACCCATGTTAACCAGGCTATCCCCTCAGGCATCCTACGACTAGCTGCCTCAAGGTGACTAGAACAGCTATAGCCCTGTCTCCAGACCCACTTTATTCCATTCAAGGCCCTAGGGTGTACTTTGCGAGCGGGCCGTCACGCTCCTGACTACCCCTAAGTCCCGTCACTTCCACAGCACTTCCTGGCAGCATACATTCTCCTGTTTCCCAGTGTGCCTAGCAAAAGCCTGTCCTGACTATAGGTATCTCAGCAGCGCCTCCAATTGTAACGGTGTTTCCCTGGGCCCTTCTGATCCTGACCCCATATGTGAGAAACTGCCCCAGTTACATGTCTGTGTGATGTGGTGCACCTGCTGGCAACAGGACTCCTGAGTCTCCCGCTCGTTGGTAATGGGAATTTCACCATGACAGGCGTCTGAGGTAGTGTGCTGAGTTCTACTCACAGTTAGTACAGCAGCCTCCATCTCTTCCAAATCCCCATGATAGCAGGGAGGAGTTTCTGGAAGAGAACTCCTGGGTGCATCTTCTTGCTGAATAACTCCAGTCTCAGACAAGAAGGGTCTCTTGAACAAGGGCATCTTTATTTGCATAGTATCTGGCAGACTGCCCATCATAGCGGCCGACACTTAGCCGCACATTATCAGGTTGACCATCTTGGGAAAGGTTCCTTCTTGATTCTGTACTCTAATCAGATTGGTCTTTTCCACCTCTCCCCTAAGGGATACTACCAGCTGTGCCAGAGCCCTGGACACAGTGTGTGATCAGCTTGTCACTTGCACTTAAGCTGCACAGACTTGCAGCTGTTGCCCCAGACACTTGCAGTGTCTGACTCCTCATCTGAACTACTAACTTTTGGCAGTACTGTACAATAAATAAGCTCCAGAAAGACCCACCTCCGTGTCACTAACAGTGGACACAGAGCATGCTGTCACTTCCTTTGCTACAATCTTACACATCACAGAGATTGAGGGCAAACCTCCATGATGACTACTGGCAAACCTGCCCACTTTACAGGGATTACTGCACAGCATGAGAAAGATATGTACACAAATTTTACACATGGCTACAGAGGGAAGAATAGTTGAGTCTGTAGCAGTGGTCCAGAGGTCAGAGAAGTCGGGAGTACGGGTGCAAGCTGAGGTCAAAATACAAGGAACAACATGGCAAGGCAACAGGAAGCAAGGAGGTAAGCACATAAGTGAAAAGTTTATGCTCAGCCAATTTGCCAAGTCTTCAGTGCCTGTGTCCGTGCGGTATCTGCACATATTTCGCGTACGCTGTGCGCTGCCCATGTCATCACGGAGGTGGGGCCTGGAGACGGGCCCTGCGGTGTCACTCTTGCTAGCGGCGCAGCACCTGTGCGCAGGCTGTGGCTGACATGCGTCACCTGTAACGTCGTGGGATGCGTCACGAGGGTGGAGCCTGGGGACGGTCCCTGCCCTTCCAGCAACGCGGTGCCTGGGGGCAGGTTGTGGCTGACGCGCATCATTGGTGATGACGCGAGATGCGTGACGGGGGCGGGACCTTACGCTGATCCTCATAGTAACATATCTGTTGGGTATTTTTCTGTGAGGAGTTTGCTCAATCACAAGAAAGCAGTGGTAACATACAACACTTTATACCACGGGTGGCCAACACCAATCCTCAAGGACCACCAACAGTTCAGGTTTTCAGGATTTTCCTGCTTCAACAGAGGTGGCTTAATCAGTGACTCAGACATTTTGATATCCTGAAAAGCTGGGCTGTTGGTGGCCCTTGAGGACTGGAGTTGGCCACCCCTGCTTTATATTATTTCAGCAACAGCAACTTGTTACAGACACAATCTGATTTACACAGAGCTGTCAGAGGTCCCCTATTCCGAAATAGGAAAGGCCTGATGGAAGTTCTTAACCAAGGCAGGAGCGTGGACACCGTATGCCTTTGACCCAACTCCTCTTTTCAGGGCCGTACCCCTTCCTGTCGATCAGGTACTGGAGGGACCCTCTAGAGATACGGGACTAATGATCTTGTGGACACCATACTCCAGTTGACCGTCCACAAAAATTGGAGCGGGAAGGGGTAGAGTCCTGGAAAAACTGTTCCAGTTGGCCGGTTTCAGCAAGGAGACATGGAAGGTGAAGGGAATCTTGAGTGATGGAGGAAGTTCAAGCTGGAATGGATGGGATGGAATGGGAAGAGCCCACATGGCAGAGTTCGTGGCACCTTGGTTTGTGCGCACACCACACAGGCCGAGACAAAGTCCTTGACTTCGTATGGGAATGTAATCTAGTCTTAACATGCACAGAAACAGCTAGGATCCTAATACCGTCCCAAAGTATATGGGGTACAATGGATATTACACCAAGTGGGGCCCGGTTCAATACAAGTACAGTAATGCAACCAAGTAAATGCACCTACCTTTGAGTGTTAAGACAGGGCACCTTGGGAAGCACAGTTTCAATGAGTAACCAAGAATATTGAAAGCAACGCGCAACTAAGTTGAGTATGTGTGTGATGTATCCCCGTGTCTGAATAAAGACCGAGTTGTACTACAAAACTTCATGGTGCCCATCATTTTCAACCTTGCTCCCTCATCTCCCAGCCACCTGAATCTAGCACCCTGAAGTGAGATAGCTTACGCTGTGTAGCCAAATACTGCGCACCGATGTAGACTTCCTAGGAGCCGGGCAGGGAGGGTTACACAAGCATGAGTACCTTCCTTGCCTAGAAGCGAGAGCAACCAGGGGAAGAAGCACAGAGTAACTTTATGATTTGCCACCAGTTAATAAGTCTAACATGAAGTATGTCCTTGTATGGCGAGCCTTATAAACGGATGTGAATAAAGCTCTTATTGTACTATAAAAGTTCCAAGAGCCCATCCTTAATCTATCTGCATATCCATACCCATCGTGCTCCAACCCAGCACCCTGAATAGGTATGAAAGACTGAGTAATGCCATGTACAGTATATAGTTTAACTCAATGTAAACTCCTTTAGAGCCTGGGCAAGGAGGGTTAAAATGATACGATTTAAACTAAATAAGGCTTCTGAGGGGGGATTGCTGCTTTAAAGAAAAACGTGTGCATATTCATACAGATGCAGCCAGGTGGTTGGTCACCTAGTCTGCCAGGAAACCATAGATGTCAGCTGCCTGAATTACTGCATCCATGCTGAATCTCCGCAACCAGACTAATGGCTTAAGGCTAACCAGACTAATGGCTTATCAGGATTAACACAGCAGGGGTCCCTGCTTCTGAATGGGACTCCCGCAGTGTGAATCCTACCGGGCTGCATCAGTCTGCTTCCAGAGTTACAAGCCCCGGTATAAGGTGCCGATATCTCCTGCATGTTTAAATGTTCCAGTCACAAGGGTCATGACGCGGAAGTCCCATTCAGAAGCAGGGACCCCAATGTGTTAATCCTTATGGGCCATTCCTCGATGCTATGCACTTTGCCGTGAACGCTCCACGTTTGGTCAGCACTAGTGCTGTGGCAGGTTGTAGATACAACTGGCTGCATCTGTACTGTATGTTCAAAATCACACTGATAATGGGTTTTCTTACCTTTACTATGCTCTGCTATCCAGTCAAGAAGAAGTAGTTTTAAACTTTGTGTTTTTCACACGCAGCAAAGTGGAAGAAAGTATTCATGGAGAGACCAGCACGAGGAGTTCATCACAGCTATCAGATCAGCAAAGCAAGCTACAACAGCCATGAGGGAGGGACGTCCTCTTCCTCCTCCACCACCTCCATCCATCAATGCAGGTCTTACTAACAAAATTTCTTATAGTATTGCAGAGAATCTATTGAGACAATCTATTGGGACGCTGTCCCCTTCTATCAGATAAGAAATCAATGTATATGTCTGTGCCTAAAGACTGTGGATAATATTAAGTATATAGTAACCCTAAACAGGAATGTGTTGTTTAAACTTGGACCCAGGTTAGTTGGCCAGTGACAAGTAGAGAGGCTTATGCTGCTGTATAGTTAGTTTCCCTAAAAGGGATATGCTTTACTTTTATGATTTCGTTTCCTTAAAGTGACAGGCTGTATAACATATTGTGTCACTAATGTAAGAATAAACACTGAAGGTTAATGGCTGAGTGCCTCCAACATGTATCTGTTGAAACTGCAGTCACCTATGGGTACAAAATAAAACAGGCAGAAGCCTGAGTTACGTACTATAATGCTACGTCTTATCCTTGTGACTCTCTACATAAGCCCTAGAAGACCGTGGGGTTTATGCAGTAAGTGGCGAAATGGCAACTCTTTTAGCTGAGCTACTTTTAATGGTTAATGCCCTTCAATTTCATATTCTTTGCTTTGGTAGGCTGGACATTATTTGAAAAACAGACAAATTCTATTTTTGAGAATAAGTGGGGGTTGGTGGGGGTTAATATTTCCTAGGAGCGACTGCACAACACATACATCTTACATACTACATACTTAATTTACTCAAAATATCGGACCAGACAAAATGGCTGCCATGGTCAAAATGGATGACTAGTGATCCTTTCCTTGTCACAGTCCTGCTGGACCAAAAAACAGTCCTATGGTGCATAACTTGATTCCTTTCTGGCAATTATATTGTCCCAGTTGATTTCTTCTTCGGTCTCTTCTTCTGGGTGACTGCTGACATCTTCATCACAAAAAAGAGGCATAGCTTGGGTGGGCAATTGCAACACACTTTTGGACCAAAATTTTGCTGTACATAACACATACAAAGAGAATAATGAGTATGACAGACACACATACAAAAACATTCGCTAACTTCGGTCCCAGTGAAATAATCCAACCACCAAGTCCCAACGGACCCCATCCCTCATTTCTATCTTTAAACACTGGAACCACTTTTCCCAAATAACATAATCTGGTCTAGTTGCAGGGTAATACTCTATCTGTCCTTCTATCATAGAGTCAATAACTTCCCTAGCGCAAACTCGTATTTCTACCCCCTTCGTAACCAATTTCTTATATATGGTTCTACAAATATCTTATAACATATTGTCTTTTTCCCAAGGGGTTAAATATAACTCTCGTGTTCCTGGGGTGCAACCTATTGGGTATGGATAGTACATTGGGTTACATTGCACATAAGATATGGGCTTTGTTTACCAGGATTCTATTATATAACAAAAGAGTGTGCATCTATGCTATACACAGGACAATAAAAACAAAAGAAATATTACTAAACAAAATATTCCTGTCGTCTTCGTGTGTACACTGCTTATACAAACCTAATAGAATATACATTATAATTAAAAATAATAAAACTTGTAAAGAAAAAAAGGTTATTAAAAAGTTCAAAGTTCATGTGTTGAAGTCCGGATTTCTGCCTATGAACTTTTCTCCTCGTTGGTTAGTGCCGGGTTTTATTATGACCCAAAAACACCAACTGAAAATAGCTGTGTCTTTAGGCCTTCCCTCCTGTGTTGCGGTTTAACTTGAAGCGACTGTGGGTGCACTTGCGTAACATGGATCCAGGAAAAATACTTTGACGGAGAAGAATCTGGAATGGGCCTCTCCACTTTAGATAAAAAGCGCTTTTGCGTAGAATGTGCTTGAGCCGGTCACCTTTATTTAGGTGATGTTGTTCCATCTAATTGGAAGGACTGCACCTGGGCATGAGACACTCAAACAATTGCATTAGTTTCACACAATAGACGCTGGTTAAACCGTCTATTAGAGCAGAAACAGTTCTAATCAAACAAGCAAACTACATATAAAAAACATCAAAACACGCCAAACAAGCATTTGCAATACAAGCATTAATTGTCCCCCGCGGCGTCATTTGCCATGGCGGCGCGTCTAAGAAGCCGCTGGAGCCAAGGTAAGTGAGGACTACAGAGGCCTTCGCCACGTCCCCGGCACTTAATTTAAGCACCTTCGGGAAGCGCGTGGGGACTCTGTAAACCCTGCGCCCCCCACCAGTTTGCGCACCGCTGGTCTACATTCTTTTGCTTTTACTGCAAGTTTATTAAATGAAAATTGTATCTCTCTCTCTCTCCCTCTCCCTCTCTCACCCTCCCTCTCTCCCTCTCTCACCCTCCCTGTCTCACCCTCCCTGTCTCTCTCTCTCCCCCCACACTGCAGCCCCCCCCCCACTATACACACAAAAACACTCTGCAACCCCCCCTCTATATACACAAACACACTCTGCAGTCCCACCAACACACGACAGCCCTCCTCCACCCTCTATACTCACAAAACACACACACACAGCATCCCCCTCTACAAACACACACTGCAGACCCTTGTAAAACCGCAGACACACGCACACTCTGCAGCCCTCCTCCACCCTTTACACCCACACACTGCAGCCCCCCTCTACACCCACAAAACACACTGCAGACACACACCAATAAAACAGACTGCTGCCTCCTCTACATCCACAAAACACACACCAGCAGCCCCCCTCTACACCCAATGCAGCCCCCCTGTAAACCCACACACTGCAAACACACACACAAAACACTCTGCACCCCTCGTCCACCTACAAAACACACACACAGACACACACAGACACACACAGACAGACAGACAGACAGACACACACACACACACACACACACACTGCAGCCCTCCCCCCCACTCTACACCCACAAAACACACACAGCAGACACACCAACAGAACAGACTCTCTGTAGCCCCCTCTACACCCACATAACGCACAAGAGACACACACACACCCCAACAAAACACTCTGCAGCCCTCTTCTACACACACAACACACAGCAGACAGACATACAAACCTTTCCCCTCACTCGGAGCTCTCTGCAGGCAGGATGGGGGAAGAGTCCGTGTCTTGCTGGTGCCTCCTGTCCAATCACCTCCCTTGTCCGAGACCTGATCATACTCTTAGTAAATGTGAACTGAAAGCTGATTGGCTGAAAAACTTGGCAGTGTGCCAAAAATTCCGGCCCATTCCTGATTGGATAATTCCCGGAAAGCAGGGATTTCAATAATGCCCGGAATTTACCAGTTTTTGCCTATAATTCTTCTTAAACCAAGGATTTTTGTTTTTCAAACGTACCAATTACCATTAAATGTATAAGGCAGGGGTGCAAAATTACAATCTTCAAGCCCCCACCCCCCCCCCCCCCGCTCCTCAACAGGTCAGGATTTCAGGAAATCCCAGCTTCCGCACAGGTGGCTCACTGCTTCGACTGAGCCTGTGATTGAGCCACCTGTGCTGAAGCTGGGTTATCTTGAAAACCTGACCTGGGGGAGGGGGCTGGGGAGGGGGTCTGGAGTTGAGTACCCCTGGTATAAGGCACCTGCAGTTAATTTACTGTCAGACAGATAAAGCCTTTCTCACAGGGTATTATGTGTATGTACTAGTTCAACTGCAAGGAAAGACTTGTAGGGAAGAATAAGGAATATCCTTTGTTATGGCCAGATTACATCCAGTGTCCATACTGCATGAGAAGGTTTAATGAAACTGCAGCAGAGCGGCACATTGTCTTCTGCAAGGACCTGGCTGCCCGTCATGCCTTCTCCAATCCTTCCAAATATTCAGCAACACGGCAGAGTTTAGCTACCCAGGTAATAAGCTCATTTCACATTTCTTAAGAATCCTCCCATTAAAAACTTAGACATGTTCTTATTTCTCTTTGTGTATATATATATATATATATATATACACATATATATATATATATATATATATAGATGGATATATATATATATATATATGGTGTGGTGTGTAGAGGTATCTGTACTGTGTTAGCCAAGCTTAATAATCAAAAACAAATACTCAATACCGTTCTGTGGCTAACGAAAAACTTTTATTTGTACGAGCTTTCGAGATACACTGATCTCTTCTTTTGGCGATGTTACAATGGATAAAGCAAGAGAAGTTTTAGTTTAAAACAGCCTGGGATGTTATCTGTTGATGAGGCCTTTCCCTCCCCCCACCTCCGCCCTGTGCAGTATGCGATTTATGACTTTACGTGTTAAATGGTCCCTGAATGTTTGTGATGTAAGAGTGTGTATGGGTGTGTGTGTGTGGATTTGTGTATGTGTGTAAATATAAATTTATAAAGCGCCCAGTGTATACAGCGCTTTAAAAAAAGGTGTGTGTGTGTGTGGAGGGGGAGTGTATACCAATGGTGCTGGTGTGTTGAAATCTGTAGTCGTGGCCGAGTGGTTAGGGTGATGGACTAGAAATCCATTGGGGTCTCCCCGCCAGGTTCGGATCCTGCCGACTACTTGGCTCTGATATCCTAGAGGCTTGTGTTTATGTGGTTAGCTTAAAGGAACGCTCCGACTGCAGGGCTCGGGCGACTTGCCCGCCAATAAGAAAGGGGACGTAATATAATGTGTGACCAAGGTCAGGGGGTTGCAGTTGTTGGGGATTGGAAAATGTAACATTGCACAAATGAGTTACTTAAACAAATTCTGCTGATACTGCACAAAGGGTGAATACATATACCGGACAACATGTCTCTCATGCGGCCACCCCTCCTCCATGTAATATTGTGTACAACGTGCTAAAAAGGGGAGAAGTCAATGGCCGCATGGCGACCCCCGACCCTTTCTTCTCATATATCAAGGGAATGTTATGCAGGGAACACATACAGGATTATAAGGTTTTCATTTTCGTTAATAATAATAACCCATGTAGGGAGACAAACCGTATATGATTCTACAAATTGTCACTGTTTCACTGTAAATTTTACATGGGGTGACACACATACAATAAACGACATGGCCAGGGTGTATCATATGCAGTTAAAAAAAATGTATAGTACAGCAGGGCCCCGGGCATGCGACAGGTTCCATTCTATGGGTCTGCCGCAAAGCAAAAATCGGTGTAAAGCGGAACCGGCGATTTTTTTGAATATGCGCAAACCATCAATCCCCCCTCCCCCCCCTTCTGCGGATGTGCAACCTCTGTTCGGCGCGCGCAACCGCCATTCTGCGCATGCGCGACCCTTGACTTCCCTGTTCTGCGCATGCGCAGACATGGCGGCCCTCTTCTCGGTACCGCCGTATCAGCGGATCGCCGATAAGCGGGGCCTTCCTGTGATGCAACAGCCTCTTACATTTCAACACCCACGAACACCATTGGTATACACTCCCCTTCTACACACCTTTTGTAAAGCGCTGTATACACTGTGGACGCTTTATAAATGTCTATTTACATTTTACACACATACACACATATACATACACACACTCATCTATCACAAATATTCAGGGACCATTTAACACCTAAAGTCATAAATCACATACTGCACAGGGGGGCGGAGGGGGGGGGTAACATTTCAGGCTGTTTTAAAGTAAAACTTTTCTTGCTTTATTCATTGTAACACCGCCGGAAGAAGAGATCAGTGTATCTCGAAAGCTCGCACAAATAAAAGCATTTCGTTAGCCACACAACGGTATTGAGTATTTGTTTTTGATTATACCAAGCTTCAAATTACAAAGCCAGTATAACCAGCCTCACACTGATAAGACCCAAAAGGTCGAAACAACTATCTGTGGGTAGGTTTAACCCAGGCTGTGCTGAAAAGCTGTGCAATGCAGCAAGCATAATCTTATAGGGGTCCATGTCAAAATGGATTTGAAGCAAACGGTGGCACTGTGTGCTCATTTGCATATCATTTCCTAGAATCCCTTGCTGCAGTGGAAGCACTGTATGCTGGGCGATAATGGTAAAAGGCAGTGTTGCAGATTTGTCTAAGACATGCAAATGAGCACACAGTAAGATTTCCATTTGATATATATATTTATATATACACATACACAGTGGTTGACAAATCACCAAAAAAATCTACTCGCCACCTAGTACCAAACGTGTGCTGCTTGGGCCAATATTTACTCGCCCGGGGGTTAAATCCACTCGCCCGGGGCGAGCAAATGTATAGGTTTGTCGAACACTGCACATACACACATAGGTTGTCCTCGCTATGCATCGATCCATTATCCGTTGAACAGATTATCCGACACCAGATAATGCATTGGAATGGATTATCCATTGCTCACCGCCGCAAATTAATATTGATCTGCAATCCGATGGCGGTTTGTGGGATGGATTCGGGCAGATAACTGAGGACCGTGTGTGTGTGTGTGTGTGTGTGTGTGTGTGTGTGTGTGAGTATGTATATACATATACACACACACACTTACAATAACGATGATGCAAAACTACATTGCTATATACTTACACAAGAGAACATGTGGAATGTACAAGTTTAGCACAAACGTCACACCTTCAATTAAACTAAATTTATGAAAAACTATAAAGTACATCAATGGCAAAACATTTTCATTTTACATTAACATCTTGTAACAGTGCCAGTGCGAATTCTCAGCTGTCCCATATCTATTTTACATTGGTAAAACGTTTAGGTAATAAGTCAATGGGAGTTTTCATGTAGTGGCGCTGAATCAGCATGATCAGACCTTATTAAATAAGCACCACGTTGTAGGGGTCAAATACTAGGGTTCTTCATAGATGAAAGGATATTGTAGAGAACTTTCAAATATCAATTGTACCTTCAGATAAACCTATGAGATGATGAAAGCTTTGTACACTAATTTAATCTATGACGAATTCTTGAATAGGTTCCCTAAGAGTTAATACAACCTGCAACAAAGCTACATTTCTCCTGGACCAATAAGGCGACGAGAACTTTGAACTAAACCGGAGTAACAATCAATAAACGCTGGTTCTGAATCAAGTGCAGATGTTTCACCTCCCAAATAAGAAAGGACTAAAATAGTACAAAAAAATTAGCCAATAGATACCCAAGTTGAAATTCCCAGTAAATCTGCCATCTTGAACCTTGCTTTATTCGTTTTTAAATGGAGAGTTTAGATGTGGTATGGCTGTTGGAAGATATATGCAAAGATTAACTCCTTTAGTGCTAGGGAGACTTGTGCAGTAGTTGAAGGAGCCTCTAAGACTGATGGGGTCCCAGGTCATTTAATTTTGGGTATATGTGCATTAGGCAAAGACCAGCTAATTAACATGTTGACATTGGTCCTTTAGCGTAATCCACAGGCACCAGTAGCTCAGAGGAAAGAGATGTCGTCAGCGTTGGATACAAACGTGGCGGGACATGGTAGCAGGACGCAGCCCACGTCCAACCTATGCAAAACTAGAACAGGTAAAGATGTAACGTGCAGCAGTATTCTGAATGTGACGCTGTACCCTGGGTTACAGCATAATATGCAAGGCAGTGTAATATGGGAAACCGCATGCATTAGTCACACTGACACATACTGATATCATTAATGAGGTCCACCCTAGCAGGAATTTAGAAACGTATTTTTGTAAGCTCTTTGGGGCAGGGACGTCCTTTTCCTAATGTCTACTTTTATGTATGAAGCGCTTATTCCTATTATATTACGTGTATTACTCCTGTAAAGCGCCATGCACATGAATGGCACTGTAGAAATATATATATATATATATATATATATATATATATATATATATATATAGCAAATGGAAATATTCCTGTATGCTCATTTGCATGTCTTAGACACGTCTGCAAAAATTTGCCGGACAGCCGAACGCTCATGCTTGGAGAGTTGGTTACGTCACCACTCAAGCATGAGCGCGGTCAGCAGCACAGTGGACGCAGCCTTAGCTATATAAAGAGGAACAATATGCACTAATAAATAAGAAAGACACAAATAATAATGTGTGGGTGCTCGCTGATCAGTCACTAGTACAGATCCATCATGATATGTAAATAATATACAAAATTATGCATACATTGGTAACGAATACTAACACTCCCGAGCCTTTTTCTATAACTTTATTTCATATGGCTCTTTTCTCCCAATGGGACTCAAAGTGCTTCACAATTACAGTATAGTGCGCAGTACGCAGCACACATTGTGGGAGTTTTACACAGTCCCAGATGGGCTTACAATCTAAGTTTTGGTGCATAGGTACATGCATGCCGACAGGGGGTGGTGCGGGAGGAAGAGCTGGGACAGCTGTCCCAGGCACGGTGGCTGCGGGGGGCTCGGCTGGCGCTGGAAGTTGGTCCCAGCCCCAGTTCCTGTGGGTATCCTGCCTCTCGCCCCCCCCTCTCTCTTTTACCAGTGTGCATCTAAAGCTGGCCCAGACTTATGTCTGGGCCCAGCTTCCAGCACACACTGGCGGGAGAGAGAGGCAGGATACCCGCAGCTGGAGAGATAACCGCAGGAGCTGGGGAGGGCAGGGGCCGGCAGCTTCAGACCACCAGCAGGGTAAGTATTTTTTTGCATTTTGTGTGTGTGTGTTGTATTTTGTGTGGGTGGGAGTGGATTTGTATGGGTATCAGGGGGGAAGTGTGTGTGGCGACAGTATGGGGGGGGTGTAACAGGGGAGTTACCCCTGTTCAGGAAATGTGCCTCTAATCCAGCAGTGTGGTGGTTAACTGCTGGTAGTCAATTAACCAACACCACCTGGCTGATTAGGTTTCTTAGAAAAAACTCCCTTTGAGACAGGAAGGGAGATTGTTCCTGAGTATCACAAGTAGTGGGACTGACCATAGGAACAGATGTCTTGAGCCTGCCAGAAGAAAAACTGCACGCTGCTTGCAAGACACAGGGGAAAGCACTTCTGAACCTGAATCCTGATATAGCCTGAGGAAAAAGGCAGCGACCCAGGAACAGAGAAGACTTTCCTCCAACTACAAGAAAACAGATAAGACTTTCCTTTATACGACTTTGTATCTGCACATATCAAGATATATGTTTGGGGCTGGGAGACATGCTAATCTAAAGGGAGTTGTGGACTGCATAGGTTTCACTAGACATACTCCCAAGTGAACAGAAGCTTTGTTTGACCCCTTATTTGAACATGTTTGGATGATTTTCTTATGTTAAGGAAACAGGCGCAATAAAAGCCTTATTTAATTTCACCTTAACAAGTCTCCCTTGCATACCTCTGCGCACGTCCTCCTACATATGGTGTCAGAATTGGGACTGAGGTGGCCCTTGAAGTTAAAAGGGGCCCCGGAGATTGCTTGTGAAATTTTTTTTTGTGCTTTTTGCCTACAAACAGCCTGAGCAACATAAACAAAGAATCTCATGCAGCAGAGACCAGAGTTAAAGGGATACACACCCAGGCAGGAAATCTACACTACACTGAAACCCACAAAACCACAGATAGACTCTTTCCCCCGATTTCAAGAGGAGAGAGAGAAACTGTGCTGAAGCAGGTAAACCTTATTTGCCTATCACAATAAAGTGTAATATGGTCATTGAAATAGGGGTTTTGCATTCCAGCCGTAGTCAGGGTTCAAGAAGTAAGTTAGAACTTAAAAGGGATAGGCGTTTGTTGTTTTCAAATGTTTCGCTGAAGCAGTGAATACAGATGGTGACCCACGAGCGGTACTGATTCTGCAAGTAAAGGCTGCCACACTGCATAGGACTACCAGCTGTGAGGGGAGTACACGCAGAAAAGTATGAAAATTGATGCAAGACTGTGATGAAGCAGGGGAATTTTCAGTAAACAAGTGCTGAGGGTAAAATTACAGGGGAAAAGAAATTGCTGAGCTGTGTAAAAGATATCCCAAAGTGTGAAGAGTGAATGCCATAATACCCAAAGTTGAGACTGAAAATTACTGAACTCAGGCAGAAAACCACATTATTTGGCTGAAGCGGAGGAATGTACCTAGCAAGTAAATGGTGTAAAGCAAACAGAAGTTTTCACCTAGCAACTGCACATCCAGTATACTTAATGAGAAATTAAACCTAGCAAGTAAATGGTGTAAAGAAAATAGAAGTTTTTACCTAGCAACTGCACATCCAGTATACCTAATGAGAGAGAATACGTGCACAGTACTGCTGATATTGTAAAACTTACCCAAGAAAAAGTCTACAGAGATGCCTGTGAGAGCTACGACCTCTACAAGCAAAATATGCCCACCTGTAGGACTACCACAATTGGGGGTTCTAGCAAATACAGTGGCAAAAGCTGCAATAGCGCCTCCTGAGGTCAGGAAGAAAATTACACCTGATAGCCCCAAAATGGAGGACAAGATGCAGCGTTCCTGTAATGAACCCTACCCCACGGAAGAGTGGCCCTTCCAGTCCAATAAAGAGGAAGACATCTCTTATGGGGAACCCGAACCGAGTCACACCCACAAAACACCCCAAGAATGGTGGGGGTGCCTGAACTCAGCACGAACCGAAAAGACCGCTCTCTATGATGACGAATATGATCGGCAGGAGAAAGAGCGGGAGCAGCAGATCACCAAATATTTCTGTCAGCTAACGCAACTGCAAGAAAAGCCTGGCATATACAATGAAGCTGCTGAAGTATCAAATGAAGAAGGAGACCCCAGTATTCCTGATGGGACAGAGTCATCCAAAATAAAAAGGCGGAAAAAGAAAAGCGTTTTTTTCACTTACCGTGGAAGGAACAGACACATCCGCAGATCCTGTGGAGAAAAAGGGGGACCGAGTTGCCCTGCAGCCTAGAGAAAATGGAGAATTCGTCCGGCGGATAACCGAATATCCAGAGGGCCCAAGGCAGAAGTTGTGTACCCCAAAGAAGTGTCTGTCTGGTGCCAACAGTGAGGAACCCTCAACCAACTATCCCAGGGAAGCGGAGCCGGAACCAGTGAGTGTCGATCCCTTGACCAGCCCTGAGGATGCCCTGAAAACTGCCAGGCATGACTGTGATATATTCCGTGAACAATTGAAACAAAAGAAAGATGATTACACAGAGCTACAGAAAAATAACGTGAAGCTACAGAAAGATGTGCTCACAATTGACTCTTTGGCCAGGACAGAATTGGACGACCTCAAGACTGAGCTAGATACTGCAAACGCTGCTATTTCCGCCATGGATGAAAAGCAGAGCCAATGTGATAAAATGATGGCTAAGCTGAAGCGGAAGTATGAGGAGGCACTGAAGCAGATGAAAGTCTTTCAGCAAGAGGTTCACACTCTTCGCGTAGAGCTGAATGCCTCACAACAGGAGGTCAACAGTGTCCGGACAGAGGTGGACGTATCTCAGAAAAAGGTTCATACACTCAGCAGAGCACTGGATGCCTCACATCATGAGACTAATAGCTGCCGCACAGACCTGGAAGTCTCCAGAAAGGAACTACACAGTCTCACTGAGGGGCTGGACATTTCTAAAGAAACTATTGTCAATCTTAATACAGATCTCAAAGTCTCTCAGAAGGAGCTTCAGACCCTCAACCTAGAGAAGGAAGTCTCACGCCAGGAGACTGTCATTCTCAAAGCAGATGTGCGTAAATGGAAGGAGGACTGCAAGGAGGCCCTGAATAGTACAGAGACTGAAAAAGAAGAAAATTTAAGATTACAAAGAGAAAACTTAAAACTGAAAGAAGAAAATTCTCATTTGACAGACTACGTCAAGGAAAATAATGAAAAGCTGCACAAGCTTAAAGAAATAAATAGACTTTTGGAAGGTGAGAAGTTTGAAGCAGAGCACCGACTGCAGAACCAACTGCAAGGTCTGCGTACGCACCTCCAGAAGTCCGAGGAGAAGCAGCAAACTCTGCAGGAAGACAATCTGCAGGCTACTAAAGAAGTACAAGTGCTGCAGGAACGTCTGATTACCCAGTATGTCCCCGCAAAGCAGCATGAGAAACTGAAGGCTACCCTGAGCGTCACCAAAGCATCGCTAGAGGCCAAGCTTAGAACCCAGGTGACTCGTCACAAAAGGGAGCACAAGAAGGTCCAGAAACTGAGACAAGTAACTGTGGCCCGAGCAAAGAAATTCACAGTGCTTCACAATACAATGAAAATGTGGAAGCAAGCTCAGAGAAAGCAAAGTATGCAGATAAATTCCTGAGAAGAGACTTGCAAGACGCACTCAAAAAACAGGGATCTCTCGCGGATGAGATTACAGTTCTACAAGGACAAGTATTGACCCTGACAAAGCGTCAGTATCCCACAGCCACAAAAGCCCATGAAGACAAGGGTACAGTGAGAGCTGGGAATACCGCTCGTCTGAAAAACAAGGTTGCAAAATTTGAACCACCTAAACAAGCACTAGCAAAACCTTCAGCCACCCAACAGGCAACAAAAAAAGGTACACGTGCTGAATCAAAACCAGAAGAATCCTTAGCTGATGAAGCTGAAAAGATGGGACATTCTCTGGAAGTGGATGTGGAATTGCAACTCAATCCCAAAGAAGCTGAACTAGCAACTCCATTGAGTGGAAAAAGTGCAGAGAGACGGCTTCAAGAGCGGAAAACTCAAAGGGCTGTTTTTAAACGCTCTGCAACTGTTGCCATACAGTCTGCCTACAATAAGACGAGCACCCGACGCGAGGGAAATCTCATGACCGCGCACGCAGCAAAAAGACTATAGTTGGAAAACGTCCTCCTCGAGCGACTGAGGAGTGCTGATCTCAAGCACCTTCGGGAGGAGACACGAAAAAACTGGAGAAAGGGCTCCAATCCCAGCGGGACTGAGGGTTCTCTTCCTCCATCCACTCTCATTCAAGTCACAGAGATATCTAGAATGAGAGTGGAAGGATGGGCTTTGGCCGTGGCAAGCCCGAGCTTCCCACAAACAGGGGAGGTATGTAACAGGAGAGTTATCCCTGTTCAGGAAATGTGCCTCTAATCCAGCAGTGTGGTGGTTAACTGCTGGTAGTCAATTAACCAACACCACCTGGCTGATTAGGTTTCTTAGAAAAAACTCCCTTTGAGACAGGATGGGAGATTGTTCCTGAGTATCACAAGTAGTGGGACTGACCATAGGAAAAGATGTCTTGAGCCTGCCAGAAGAAAAACTGCACGCTGCTTGCAAGACACAGAGGAAAGCACTTCTGAACCTGAATCCTGATATAGCCTGAGGAAAAAGGCAGCAACCCAGGAACAGAGAAGACTTTCCCTCCAACTACAAGAAAACAGATAAGACTTTCCTTTATAAGACTTTGTATCTGCACATATCAAGATATATGTTTGGGGCTGGGAGACATGCTAATCTAAAGGGAGTTGTGGACTGCATAGGTTTCACTAGACATACTCCCAAGTGAACAGAAGCTTTGTTTGAACCCTTATTTGAACACATTTGGATGATTTTCTTATGTTAAGGAAACAGGCACAATAAAAGCCTTATTTAATTTCACCTTAACAAGTCTCTCTTGCATACCTCTGCGCACGTCCTCCTACAGGGGGTATGAGTGTGAGGAGGGGATTGTGGGAGCGGGATTGAATGAGAGGGGGTGAATTAAGTGAAAGTGGGGGAGGGGGAGAGTGAATAAAATACACTGGGAGAGGGGGGAGAATAGAGGACGTGGCTCACGAGGGTGTGAAAGGGGTGGGGCTTGCAAGGCCACCAACGTGAGGGGGCTCCAGACGAATTTCTAGTCCTAGGGCCCAAGAAATCTGTCGGCGGCCCTGGAGATTAAGTGACATGACCAAGGTCACAAGGAGCTTACACCGGGATTGGAACCAGGTACCCCTGCTTCATACTTGGTGTCATTGTTTTCCGCCAGTGTCTGCCACTATAGTCCATCTTCATTTTAGTGCAAAACAGGTTGTTAATGAACTTCCAGTCACAGCAGATACTGCACAAAGTGTAACTGTGTCACATGTAGGACCAAATAGTGGAAGTGTAGTAAAATACTTTATCATTTTATCATCGATCGTCATTTTAATTGAGACTAAATATAATGCATCTTGCAGAATATACAACAGATGCTGGTTATTATAGAGACTACTACATTTAGGAACTCATATCCATTTCAGGAAAAAAATGTTGAAGAAATGCCAAACTTGAGCTTACAGATAACTGCTTTATTAGAAAATTCCCCTTGGGTGACCATACTTAGAAATCACTAAAACCGTAGTTTATAAAAATAAAATAAAAATTGGCACTTAAAAAACAAAATCGGAAGAATTTCAAAAGTGTTAATGATCTAGATGGAAAGGGAAAAATAATTCTGATTTGCAAAAATATATGTTTTTCGGCCAAGTAAATAGAAACGTAGGCTTGCTCAATGTACATGTTGGTCATGTCAAGAGATATGAGGTTGTTATAAGAAATTGGTATAGAACAGTGTAAACATGGGAACCAAATGATCAAACATTATTTGGGGCTATTTTATAGCATATTTTGTATATAATTAAATAAAAAATATATATATAATTTTTTTTCTTTTCAACATCCTATTTAATATGTTGTGCTCAGGTGATTTTCAGCCACATTCAAATGAATAGCACTTAGCACTTACAATCATCCTGAGTAAGGGGGAAACATCTTCAGAGGAAATTATAATTGGGGTCTATGTTGGAGCATATGTGGAAATACACATTTAGTTTGCCTTTGTTGTCAGATGAATGTTATGGGTTGGGCAGCCAGGTGTATTATGCTTGTCTAGTTAAAGGAAGAAACACTAAACAACTTGTGTTGTCTCTAATGAAGAGGTATCGGATAACAGTTCAGAAAAGGCTATAAAATCAAAGCAGACTTTGTCCAGCTGTGTGCCGCCTGCTGGAAAACTGGCTCCTCTGACCCACAGGTAAGAGAGGTTTATTACATTAAACGTTCCTCACTCCCCTGCTCCGTCTCCATGCTAGTCTCTTGCCCCCCCTCCATGCCAGTTCCTCTCTCCACCCCATACAGGGTTGCCAACTTCTACTGAATAATAACCCGGAGACTTTAAAAAATACAAAAAAAAAACATTTGAACGTTTTCTAAATGGATATATTTAACTATATTTCTTCGGCGGATGCATCTCCCCCTGCATGAACCCGTTAGAATGGCTCTGCGATGTCACATGGCATCACGGTGCCATGAGAAGTCCCATCATGGCAACGTGGCGCCGTGCCATCCCGTTGTCATAGCAATGCGATGGCATTTGTCATCGTGGAGCCATTTTGACAGGTGCATGCAGGGGGAGATACCGCCCGAGAAGTCAGCAAAGGCTTCCGGGTCGGACCGCTGTGGTGCGCTCCTCCCCGGCCGTCCTCCTCTGCCGCTTGGCTTTGCTCCCGATGTCCAACTCCTCTGACTGTCGCCCCGCGCCACTCTGGCAGACCTCGGTCCTCTTCTACCAGTTTGCGCACCTCGCCCGGAGATTTTAAATGTAAACCCATAGCGAAATCCGTAGTCTTCGGTCAAACCCGGAGTGAGGCAACCCTGCCTCAATACCAGTCCCCTCCCCCCCCTCCCCGCCAGTCCGTCACCCCCATCCACACCAGTCCCTCACGCCTCTCCATGCCCAACCCTCATTCACTTGCTCCCACTCCATGTTATATGACTTATAAGACACAGAAATGCAACATTCAGGTACAGGTTCATTAATATCAAAGTGTGTGTGTGTGGGGGGATTGCAGCTTTAATTATTTGAAAAAAATGCTTGGTAACTCTATACTTATGTACAAAACATGAGGAACACGCAACTGTATAAATTGCTGCATATATTAAATGTCTCATACTTTAGTGTGAAATAGGATCTGGTAGATGTGGTAGTTTATATGCAATTATATAAAAATGAATAAGGCCGCGCTTATAGTGCCGGCGACGGCGCCCGAAAACAAATACATTGCCGCCGCGTGCGCTTATAATGCGCGCGACAAAGCGACGGAGCGACAGAGCGGAAACTGGAAGCCGGCAAAATTTGATTTTTCAAGGGCTGTCGCGTCACATGACGGCCCTTGAACAAATCAAATTGCCGGAATCCCGTGACACCGACGCCCGGCGAAAGATGGCGACGGGTGACGTCACCCGCCGTGTCGCCATCGACGGCACTATAAGCACAGCCCAAGTACAGATGCAGCGAAAGTTACCGCAACTGCTCTCGCGCTGCAGCAGGATATACACACTCGCCCGCGGGAGAAGCCGACGTAGTTTTGAATATGACTCACGCAGGAAGGTGGGCGAGGCTTCTACCCTATCTAACCCACGGGGGCACGCCAGCAGATGCAACAACATTGGCATCTGTATTTTAGTAATAGGTGTGATACCTTTTTTTTATTTGGACTAAGAATTTATATTAAAAAGAAGTATTCCAGACATGGCTGGATATTTAAAATATAACATTTTAGTCCAAATAAAAAAAGTATTACCCTACTATTGAAGTGCTTATTCATATTTTTTTTTTGCACAGAAGTTTAAAGTTGAGTTAGGTATATGAGTTTTTATATTTAGTGTGTTTGTCCTTTTTTGGCTATTATGCCTAATTAATAAACTCTTTTTTTGCATCAGGCCCTTTTCATTTTCCTTTGGCAGTGCTCTGCTCTTCCATTATCATTAGGTATATGTAGTATTGTATGTATTTTTAAAAATAACACTGATAATGTGCACAGCACTGTACATTACGTAGAGTTTCTCGGGCACAATAAGAAGAGCTTTAAATCTACTTTTGGTACCTGAGGCACAGTGAGATAGAGTGACTTGCCCAAGGTCAAAAGCACTCTGATCCTTAACCCTGCCATCTTGTCTTATTATTAAATACTAATTACATAACATATGTAGCCCATCGACACCCTCCCCCCCCCCCCAACATCATATTGGGTACCCTAGGGTGTCTCTTGGTCTGGCTATGTGTCTGAGTGTGGTGCATACCGGCTGGCAACAGGAGGGCCTGGGTCTCCCACGGTGACATGGGGGACAACAGGACAGGTTTCTGGGGTGAATGCCTTCGTTCTCCTCTAAAGGTGCAGCGCCTCCATCTGTTGCAGGGCCCAGGGATGTGGGGTGGAATCCCTACAGCAGAATCCCCCTCCCAGGGATGAGAGATTCCAGTCTCACACACTGTCTCTTTAAATAACAGCAGCTCTTTATTATTATCTTACTTCACTTCAGTAGCAGCATGAATAGACACAGGGTATACACAGCCAGCTGTCCTCTTTCAGGATGTCCCCTGCCGCCACTCTGGGCCTAGGGCCACCCAGAGTGGGACTAGCTCTTCCCTCACCCCCTATGCAGGGTGAGAGGTATTTGGTCCACCTAACTAACCGCTCTACTCATCAGTTGGATAACTCATCCTCCTAGACTGACACTACTCCTTTTCTCTCTCTTGACACACACACATGCACACGCGCACACGCACACACACACACACACATAAACGAGAAAAAAATACAGACTTTGTCTTTCCAATAAAATAGTAACCCATTTAGTACAGGAGGGGCCATATGAAGCAATGAAGAGGTTAAAATCAGTGTTTGATGATAATAGTGATATAGCACAGTGGTCAAGCCCCTCCAACGGATCAGGTTTTAAGGATATCCCAGCTTCAGCACAGGTGGCTCTGTCAAAGACTGAGCCACCTGTGCTGAAGCAGGGACTGATTGAGCCACCTGTTCTGAAGCTGCGTTGTCCTGAAAACCTGACCTGTTGGGGAGGACTTTAGCACTGGAGTTGAGCACCCCTGACATAGCAGGTACTGAGAAAGAAATTTAACTTTTCTTTTCTGACGCATCCTTATAATTGGACCTAAATAGACCTTCAATCATTCAATCATTGACGTGGAACATGCCTTATTTTGTTTCTTTCTATCGCTTTCAGACAACCTCCCCAAAGCAGAAGGAAATAAGTTATACAGCTAGAGTCAGCTAATCAAAAATCAAGCAAACACTTTGTCCTTTGTCTGGACATTCATGTTTCCAAGTGACCAATATCTGAAAACTGAAAGAAAATTAGCATTAATGTAGACTCTTTGCTACCTGAGGGACTAGCTACATGTTGGATTAATGACTTGTAGGAGGATTAAACATGATTAGGAAATTCTTTCTGGAAAAAAAAGTTATTGTGTCAATTTGATGTAGTTGTAGACAAATGAGTTCTGCTCCTATTACTGAAACTCTTGCTTGATGAAGGAGGCCTGTGTAAAGAGACGTTTGGGGTTAAGTATGCTCCCATCATCAGACATTTGCTTAAGTTCAACTATGACTTACTACTTCTTTAGAGTGATACTCACTTATTAGATCAATGTTTCAGTCAGTTCCTGCAACAGTGATCCCAGATCAATAAAAAGATGTCACTAGAGCACAATGGGGAAAATGTATTAAAAAGAGGCAATGCAAGCTTGGTTTTTATTTTTTTCTATACAGGTGTAGCGCACTTCCCCCGGGGATATATAGAGGCTAGTGTGTATGTGCTGCTTTACCTGGGGCTCACAGGAGGACTGAGCCTCCGCTACTGGGAGCCTGGAGTGTATCTGATCCGTCGGTCGACAGCGCCTCCACCACGCAGGATCCTAACTGAGTGGGATAACCCCGTGCAGGACAATATAATAAAAAACACCAGTAGAATATAACAGGTTTACTAGACACACAGAACAATAACACTACAGACCACCCAGGCCTCGCAGGACCGTAACCCCTCACTGTGCCTCCCCAACACTGTGTCCACACCCTAGTAGGGTTTACCCCAATGTACTGAGGTGCCCCTGGGCACCCAACCACCCTGGTGTCGACAGAGTCAAACACCCACCCAAGTGTGTGAGACAGCGCTGCCCCACTAGCCCATGTATTGTTGGTGCACTCGATGAGGAACCTGCTGGGTGATTCCACACCTGGGCGCGCTGATGTCGCAAGATGGGATCCACGGATCCATTGAGGTAACCCGTGCAGCCTCCACCTCTACGTTGGGTGGGTCCCACGTGGAGTGTACCACCTTCAATAGTCTCTGCAGCAACAGCTGGATGATCTGGTCCCAGATCATGTAGGCCAGGATGCAGCCGTGTCCTGGCTGTGTCCCTCACTCTAATGCTACAGGGGCAGTGGCCCTATCTATGGGCCTGTCCCAGCAGCAACCACAAGCTAAGTGGAGTCGGGGCCTAGCTGTACCAGACACCTGCACACACAACCTACCCCTTCCTTGTCCCAGCTCCGACTGACATGGTCCCTCAAAAACGCCTAACGTATCTTCTTCAGAATCGTTGCAGCCCTATTGGCTGTTGCGTGCCACGTGTTCTTGCAGCCCCAGAGGCTGCTGGGGGTTGTAGTTCCCCTGCAAGCTTTCTCCAACCTGGCCGCCGCTATTTCCATCCACTGCGCATGTGCAAAGTTCTCTAATGTCCACCGCACTAGGGAAACTATCTGCGCATGCGCAAACCGTCTGCGTATGCGCGCGCATACTGAACATGGTGGCGCCCTGCACATGAGCCGCCGCGGATCTCCAGAGACCCAATCACCGCTACACCCCCCCCCCCACAGTGCCACTCAAACCTGTCCTTGCCTCCGCTGTCAGGCACGACCGCGCCGGGAGGTAAGGGATTTACAGGGGACCATGGGACTCAGGCTACACAGATTTGAAGGAGGAGGTCTCTGGAGATGAACTCCGTTAATTTCAGGTCTGGGGATCCCCTGCTTCCGGAGATACTTATCACCAGTAGTGTGTGCCAATAGCTGCTCCAGGGTTCACATGATGACTGATTTTCAAGGTTTCCGAGCCCTGCTGGCCAACAGGAAGCCGTGATGTCATCCGATGCGCTTTCCTATTGGTCTATGTGACTTGGGAGCTTTAAACTGCAGAGATACCGGCACCCCCTTCGGAGGTAAGTATCTCTGGAAGCAGGGAGTCCTCGGAGCTTAAATTATTGGGGTTCAGTTCTGGAGACCCCCTGCTTCAATCCTGTATATAAAAAAAAAGAAGAAAATGTTCAACATTAATTGGCGTGAAGTTTGTTAATCTTGTTTCTACTATTTGGCATAGTTCACTTAGAAGTAGAGACTAAAGCCACGTCAGACCTGGTGAATGTATTTAGTACAAAGAGAAAGGAAAAACTGGACCAGTTGTAGATGCTTATTTTGATACATCTCATATTTCTATTGTGCTAACTATCTCTTCCCATAATCATTGCTATAGCCACATACCAGATTGTTCACTGGCGCAGGTAGAGCAAAATGGGAGCAAAGCACCTTGATACATTGATGCAAAGCGATGTAACCAAAATATGCAATTCGCACCTGATTCTGGAGCTATGCTCCCGTTTTAGACACTTGATCCATACTATGCATAGTGGTAGAGCTCTGGAGCACCCCCAATATGCATCAAGGTATAAAAATCAATGATCGGGGTTGCCACCTCTTCAGGTTTGGCATACCCATCTCCGGGCTAAGGGTTGGTCCCTGAAATCTCCGGGTGGGCGGGCTAGGCGGCAGTGACACGCACATTTTCTGTCGTCGGCGCGTGAATGAAGCAGGTGCGAGGCGGCAGAGGATGGCTGTGGTGGAGCAGTGCTGCTCTTACAGCTATGAGCGCATGCCTCGTAGAACTCTGAGTGCGTGCTTGCAGCAGGGTAACGCGCCCCTATGTGAGAAAAATGGGGATGATCCCCTGGTGGTGCTACAAATATGCCAGCCAGTCAGTGAAAAATAAGCACTTAATATAGAACCAAATACTGAGTAAATAAACGGTAAGGGTGTCCCAATTGGTATGCCGATGGTATGTGCGGGCCTGAATACCCCCACCTCACCTGTTTGGAGCCGTTGGAAACGATATCCCCACGCCGATGGAGCACACCCCCCCGGGGAGGAGATGATGGCTGGTATTAACCTCCTCGGCTGAACGTGCGGCAGACCCGGTGAAGGAGACTGACAGGTGTAATGGAGCCCTGCAAGCAGAGTCTCTGGCCGTCTAACCGGGTGCCTGCTGGAAATCTCCTGATGAACCGTTTTGCATCAAGCCCTCTTTATTATTTTGGCAGTGCTCTGCTCTTTCACTACTATTTTTTAACGCGCCCCTATGTGCGCACGCTGCTGGTACCTGTCAGCCCGCAGAGCATGCCCCGATGACGCTGTACAGCCCTAGCACCCGCAGCGGAGCCATCACCAACCCTCTAACCGCTAAAAGTAATATAGAAAAAAGGGGTAAGTAGGATCACAAAGTAATGGCATACGGAGCAGAAACTGGCTAATAATAAAACTGCTGATCCCATTAATTTAAACACAGCAGGGATTTGGTTACAATAAAATAATAAGCCTTTTGGGGGAAGAGAAGGGGTTTAGTTTGGAGCACCTAAAAAGCCAGGTGGTAGAGCGGCATGGAGCAGAAGAGTTGTGCTGATACCCAACATTTAATCATAATCTGTCCTCCGCTAGATGTGTTGTGGCGGCTGCATGTCGGGGCTCAATACCAAGATTAAGTAAGGTAATTGAAAATACATGACATTATAAGCCCAGAAAAAAATCACTGCGTGGACTGTTTCACTAGAACTTGGAACCCCTGTCTCGAAAATAACAAATACCTTATATTTGACATGACAACAATGCCTTTCTGACTTAACACTCTAACATTACGCAAACCTAGAGAAAGTATCAGCACGATGCAGGATTACTCCTGATAGAATTATGACCATCAAGAGTATGATTAAACAGCTTATTTCCTTTCAGTGTCCCCTGCAATCCGCTCCCCCTAGCTGTCGCCTCAACACCCATGTTGTCTTTCCATAGGTGTGAGTCTTTGTTAAATTAATTCAAGCAAAGTAAACTGAGATAAACAATTGTAATAAATTAATATTGATCAGCGACCACTCTGTCTGCCACAATTGACATCAGCGTTAGTTATAAATAATAGAAATGACGTAAGGTAATATACAATTCCATATACAGGTAGTCCTCGGTTATCCGACACAATGCGTTACTCAAAATGGCGTTGTAAAGCGAAACGTTGTAAAGCGAAACACGTTTTCCCATAGGAACACTGTTTAAATGAAAGGTTCCGTTCCTGAAGGCATTTTTAACACTAAAATACACCAAATATTTTATGCAGGCAATAAGATATGCAGCACACACATACATTATATAGTGTATATACTGTATTATATATATAATATAACATAATAAATAATATATTATATAGTATAATATAATATTATATAGTATAATATTATATATATACGCTCTTAGGACGCTTTGCAACGTTGTTTATGTGAATGTGTATATATATACACACATACACAACATTGCAAAGCGTCGTAAGAGCATTGGATAAGCCATTTTGGCGTTGTAAAACTGAATATAGGTATGCATTGCATAGCGTTGGATAAGCCATTCGTTGTAAAGCGAAACGTTGTAAAACGAGGACTGCCTGTACCATTAACACAGCAATAGTGCCCGCAACAGCAATGTCTCCTGGCATCTCCCCCTGCAACTACTGGCAATATGCGGGGTCAAATGGCGCTGCGTTGCCATGCCAACGGGAACATCATGTGACATAACGGCATCACGTGACGCCCGTTGCCATGACAATGAGACGCTACATAATGTCACAACGTCATGCGGTGCCACGTTGTCATGGCAACTTGACGCCGCGTGACATTACATAGCGCCCCGTTGTCATGGCAACACAGTGTCATTTAAAAAAAAAAAAAATCTCCATGTTGGCCGTCAGTTGAAGGTGGCAACCCTGACAATGATCCAGAGGGGACTCCCATAAAAATATATATATTTAGTGGATCACATGTGACCCCAAGAGAGGTAAAAAAAACGCACCCACGCATTTCACGCACACTGCGTTTTATCAAGGCATAAAAAATGCATTACAAATCGGCGGTTTTCAATCTGCCGTGGGTGTGAGGTCATGCGCTGATGACCCGTTGACCCCACGTCAATTGACTTGGCATGGGAAGCGTCAAACCCCATTGGTTGGGAATCCTTCAATGTGGAAAACTTTACTCATAAACACCAACACGGACAGAGACAAGCATAGAGCCAATAAGACTAAGAAGAAGAAAAAACGCCAAATAGTATTTTTAACCTAGCATAGCAAGCAACACAAATGGAAAAGAAATGCACCAAACATAACAGAAATACAAAATCAACAACACATAAATATAAAAGATATAAATATATCTTAAAAGTACATATGAATGAACAAAAACAATAGTAGAATAGACAAAAAATATATACTAAAGAAAAAAAAATCAAAATATAACCAAATAAGAGGGAGCCTACGTACAAATAGGATTCCCTCTAACAATACATGGGAAGAAAAAAACCAGAACAGCCACACACTACTTCCTACTGTACTATTCCAATATAAAACCGCCATTGGAGAAGGGGAAAATAAACCCATGTATGAATGAATGAAAATATATGTAGCCAGGTATCCTCCGATCCCCCAGGGCTTCCGTTTTCCCCTCTTACCTCCTGTGTTGCAGGCAGGGCGCCGCCATGTTTGTTGTGCGCGTGCACACGCGCAGGGCTCGGAAATGCGCGGCGGCCATTAGGGAGCTTCTTGCATGCGCGATAGTAGCGCAGGTGTGGCGGCCATTACAGGGAAGACTCTGTACAGAACTACAAGTCAATAGGTAGTAATAGTAGTAATAGGTAGTAATAGGTAGTAATAGTAGTAATAGGTAGTAATAGGTAGTAATAGTAGTAATAGGTAGTAATAGTAGTAATAGGTAGTAATAGTAGTAATAGGTAGTGATAGGTAGTAATAGTAGTAATAGGTAGTAATAGGTAGTAATAGTAGTAATAGGTAGTAATAGTAGTAATAGGTAGTAATAGTAGTAATAGGTAGTGATAGGTAGTAATAGTAGTAATAGGTAGTAATAGGTAGTAATAGTAGTAATAGGTAGTAATAGGTAGTGATTGGTAGTAATAGGTAGTAATAGTAGTAATAGGTAGTAATAGGTAGTGATAGGTAGTAATAGTAATGGGTAATAATAGTAGTAATAGGGCAGTTTTGAATAAGAGCAGTCAGCATAGCTCAGCTTCAGAGGCTGCAGTTGACATGTTGCTAGGCAACCTGAGGCTGTGAGATGCCAGTGGCAGTTGAGAGGGTGTGTGTGTTTGTGTGTGTGTGTGTGTGTGTGTGTGTGTGTGTGTGTGTGTGTGTGTGTGTGTGTGTGTGTGTGTGTGTGTGTGTGTGTGTGTGTGTGTGTGTGTGTGTGTGTGTGTGTGTGTGTGTGTGTGTGTGTGTGTGTGTGACTGCAGACCTTGTCTGAAGTGCAGTACAGCCTGTCCTATGCAGCGGTAGCAGACACTGTTGATGGGACGGCTGCAGGATATCGCCTGGAGTGCAAGGCAGCTGCCATAGTGCAGCATTATTAGAGGCTCATTTAAAGGGGCACGATCCACTCGGGAGGCCCCTCCAGATGCATCGGCCTGAGGACTCATCTCTGAAAGGAGCACACTATCACGCCGTGGAGCCACGCCGTGGAATACTGGTTGTGATCTGGTCTGGACCGAGACCAGGGAGGTATCGTTCATGTGCACCACCGGGCCCCAACACCAGGGAAGCGCGCTATCCCCACACACTCACACTCTGAATAAAGTGACACTCTGTGGCTAATGCCTTTACACAGTCAGTGGTCGGGACAATAATAGGGACCCTGTCCCTATTGCCTTAGAGGTGGGAAGGGCATGTTTATATATATATGTGATATGTCTATTTCTATTATTGATTAGTAAAGCTTGTTCAATTGCATCTGTGAGTGGTTCGTATGTATATTGTGGCCGGTAAGAGAATACTCCCATCTCGCTGGGACCCCTTATCGGTGGAGGCGCTGCACCGTGAAGATAAGTATATACCCCAGGTTCCCAGTGGCGGGAGCTCAGCCCTCCTGGTTGCCAAACAGGTACAGCACCACACTGATAAGTAGTCAGATACACCTTCCCACCCCAATCTCACTTAGGGTGGGGGTAAGAGGGCTACATATATATATATAAAGAAATTAAGTAGCGCCACTTGTGAAACAGTACTGTATAATATTAAAAAAATGTGTTTGAATTTATGTGGTGATACATATAAATTGTACAAGAAAATTAATCTAGAAAATGTGCCTGTGCTAAGAAAACTTTCTATATGAGTGTGTATATGGATATTATTATTCATATATTACATTTTGTGCCTTTCTTTTAATACATGGAATGATGGATGTATATATATATATGTAGCCCCGGTCTATTTTCCTCCTTTGAGAGCCCCCTTGCAGAGTGCCGAGGAATTGCGGGTGCCGCCAGAGGCAGTGACGGACCCGCCGGCACAACACGAAGATGGGGGCCAGTGCAGAGTCCCTGCGGCGCACCCGGCTAGCGGGGGCCGCCATGACAGGTTGCGCGAGCGTATGAGTGATCGCGCAGGGACAGTCAGGGAGTCGCGGCGGCCCTTAGAGACTCGCGCATGCGCAGGAGAAGCGTGCACGCGGCCCCAATGCTATAGCAGCCTCCACGGGACTACAACTCCCAGGAGGCATAGGGAGGCAGGCACCAGGTGCCTCATAGTGGCCAATGAGGGCCCAGAATTCCCTGGAGGAGCATATAGATACATTTTGCGGGCTTTGGAGCAGGCAGTTGAAGCTGGGAGCAGGAAGGGGAAGGAAGGGTGTAGGGAGCAAGTGGCTCCTACACCAGGTCACCAGATCCCAGGCAGGCCCCAATCCCCACCAGGGTAGGGGGCAGGTACTGAGGGAGGGTCCATAGGTTAGGGACTCTGCCCTTAGGTGTGTGAGGGTGCAGTTTTGTCAGTGTCACGGCTGGTAGTGCTGTGAGCGCTGACAAGTAGGCACAGTGTGTGCAGTGCAGTGGGTTGCTGCAGGTTGAGTGTGTGTGCAGTGTGTTTGCTGCAGAGGTTAGGGAGAAGTTAACCAGAGGGGACCCGGGTGGGTACTGGAGAGGTAGTGTGGGTGCAGGGGGTCAGTGACCCACCTGCATAGGATAGGCTACCCCGCAGGCCCTAGGAGTTTCCCCTAAAGCCATTCAAGGTTGCTGTGCTGTAGGGACGGCCTATAGTACAGCAAGTGTCACGTTAGTTCACGGAGTCAGATAGGGACTCCATTGACGCTGCGCACCCGTGCAGAAGGTTGGGGGCTGCTCGTTGTTGTGGCTGCAGAGGCCATCTTGGTGGGGTCTCCCCGGACGGTGGATCCTGGATGTCGGGCCGGAACTCAACGGATCCTTTACGAAGTAGTTGCAGATCCGAGCACTGGAGCGCTCGGCAGGTACCATATCATCAAGTGCACCAACACCGGTCATCAGGTGCTGATCCCGCCTTAGGCTAAACTCTTTGTAGGAACACTGAGCGAGTGGTTACAAGACTGAGCCTATACCATATAGTACCGTACACGGATACGGTGTGGAGCACGCGGTAGCGGGACTGAGACAGTACTCCGTAAGAGGGTGGCTAAGCCACTACCGTTATAAGGACGGTACCAGTTATTAGGATATGTGTTATTGCTAATTGCATGTTAGAGTGATAAGGTTGCCATGCATTATCATATTACATAAAGTTGGTTGCATCACATGTGTGTGTATGTATTTCTTGCCCAGGGGAATCTCACATCACGGGGATCCTGGGTAAGTGGAGGCGCTGCGCTAAGTAAATGTATGAGTGTTACCCCAGGCTCCCAGCTAGCGGAGGCTCAGATCTCCTGGAGCCGCAGATGTTGTACAGCGACCAGTAGTTCCTTAGAGAGGGTTCAGAAAAAGGGCTACATATATATATATATATATATATATATATATATATATATATATATATATATATATATATATATATATACACATACAGTGGTCGACAAATCACCAAAAAATCTACTCGCCGAACAAAAAATCTACTCACCACCTAGTACCACACGTGTGCTGCTTGGGCCAAGCGACCAGTAGTTCCTTAGGGAGGGTTCAGAAAAAGGGCTACATTTGGAGGCACTGCTGAGATATCAGACCTGGGGTGCCCTGTAATTTTTTTTCTAAATTGTGCTATTTTTGTTTCACCATGTGGGTGCTCTCAAGGCGGGGGAGCCCACGTGCTGACTGCCCGCCTGCGCGGGAAAATGTTGCAAACAGTTATCCAGGACTGGCGGGAAACCCAGAGCCCCGCCCCCACACTGTGAGTGAGCACAGTGAACAGCGATCAGCCATGTCTGTTCATCATAAGATAGGTGACGGCTGCAGTAAATCACACCCTCAGTTGTATAAAGCCTGGCGAACAAGAGGGATGAACGTAACCGTTATTTTGTGTCCATGCTTACAAAGGGACTTGAATATACCTGGTAGTGAGGACTTTGATGCCTATCAGCTACCGCGTGGGGTGTTCGTGACACAAGTGGAAGGGAAGAAGTGTCTCCAAGGTCCCTGTTCTAAATGTGATTTCCCAGGTTGTGAATTGACCTGGGGACCCCAGTGTGCCTGCTGTGGGGCACGGTTCCTGTGTCCCAAGCTGCTGCAGACTACAGAACCGCTAGAGAAAGAAGAGGAGGAGCCTGACCTCTCTACTAAAGTGAGTTATGCTGGTAATCAGTCTGTCCTAATTCCAGAGGCCTCAGGGGACCCGTGTGCCCAAACCAATGTTGCAGACACGGTTCCAGACCCTCTCAAAGGGGACATCCTAATGGTAGAGCAGGAACCTCTGCTGGCGGAAACCGTGGCAAAAGAAGCACCTGATGTCTCTACCCCGGCGGTCAGCGCCGCTGCTTGTCCACCTACCTCAGCTATGGAGGTTGTGGAGGGCCCGTGTGCCCAAATGGACATTCTAGACTCAGGTCCAGAGCCTGAGCCGCCGAAGGCAGAGTCACAGATGTTGGAACCCCAGATGTCGGTTCCATACACAGTTCCCGAGCAGGAACCACAGAGCCCAAAACCGCAGATTCCGGAATCACAGGGTAAGGTGTCTATACCCCCATCCTCTTTTGGTGATTCCAGCGACCAACCATTTGTGGTGATGCGCCTGCCGGCGGACCACTCATGCCAAGTCACTGAGCCAACTATCTCGGCAGATACAGAGCCTGCTGTGGGTCCGTGTGCCCTAGATGAGGTGTATCCAGATGCTGGTGCTTGCTCTGATGTGGGCCCGTGTGCCCTACTGTGGCCAGTCCGGTCTTCTACGATGGTACCAGCGGTCCCAAGCTTGGGATCAGTACCTGCCAACGACGACAGGGTTGAGTTGACTGCCCCAGGGGTGTCGGGTGTGAGCTCCCCGGTGATCGTGGAGCCATGTGGCTCCAAAGGTAGGGTCACCCTGGCGATGGGCTCACCTCGTCATCGCGTCCTGGTGGAGGTGTCTTCCCCAGAAGATCTCTGCAGACCAGGGAGTGGATTTGACCTCATCAAGGTATCCGGTACAGCGGCCAGGAGCGACGCTTATCCATGCGCGAGTAATCTCCAAGCTTTGTCTTCTCAAGACACGGGCCTGCACGAAGACATTGTGCTGTCCACAGAAGATGTCACCGTTAAAGGGATTGCTGGAGCGGACAAAGACTGTGCTGAGACTGCTCGGGTAGTTGTGGCCTCTTCCATGCGCACGATGGAGCGCTTTGTTCGGCATGTGGTGGACCGAGGCAAGAGACTGAACCTCTCTGTCTCCCGCGAGACGAAACCGGAGGATCCGGCAAGGGTCAATAACCAGGACCTCTTACTATTTTTTCTGCGAGGGGGAGGCGATGGTTTGGTGGTAGAGACTATAACACCTGATCTTGAGCTCCAAAAGACTCACAGGAGTCAAGGTGGGATACCCTCACCCAATCAGTTAGGGGCAGTCCACTCTGAGACTCAGCTGGCCTCGGGTATCCACGCGAGTAAGTTGGGTACCGGTGAACAAATGCATGTTGTGTTTGATGTACCATTTGCAATGCATTTTTCATTATATAACTCCCTATTGCATGGTTGCTACCCAAGCGAAGTCGTTGGGATTCTACGAGGGGGAGAATGTAGCCCCGGTCTATTTTCCTGCTCTGAGAGCCCCCTTGCAGAGTGCCGAGGGATCGCGGGTGCCGCGGGAGGCAGCGACGGACCCGCCGGCACAACACGAAGATGGGGGTCAGTGCAGGGAGCGCTTGGAGCGCTCAGAGTCCCGGCGGCGCACCCGGCTAGCGGGGGCCACCATGACAGGTTGCGCGAGCGTATGAGTGATCGCGCATGCGCAGGGCCAGTCAGGGAGTGGTTACAAGACTGAGCCTATACCATATAGTACCGTACACGGATACGGTGTGGAGCACGCGGTAGCGGGACTGAGACAGTACTCCGTAAGAGGGTGGCTAAGCCACTACCGTTATAAGGACGGTACCAGTTATTAGGATATGTGTTATTGCTAATTGCATGTTAGAGTGATAAGGTTGCCATGCATTATCATATTACATAAAGTTGGTTGCATCACATGTGTGTGTATGTATTTCTTGCCCAGGGGAATCTCACATCACGGGGATCCTGGGTAAGTGGAGGCGCTGCGCTAAGTAAATGTATGAGTGTTACCCCAGGCTCCCAGCTAGCGGAGGCTCAGATCTCCTGGAGCCGCAGATGTTGTACAGCGACCAGTAGTTCCTTAGAGAGGGTTCAGAAAAAGGGCTACATATATATATATATATATATATATATATATATACACATACAGTGGTCGACAAATCACCAAAAAATCTACTCGCCGAACAAAAAATCTACTCACCACCTAGTACCACACGTGTGCTGCTTGGGCCAAGCGACCAGTAGTTCCTTAGGGAGGGTTCAGAAAAAGGGCTACATTTGGAGGCACTGCTGAGATATCAGACCTGGGGTGCCCTGTAATTTTTTTTCTAAATTGTGCTATTTTTGTTTCACCATGTGGGTGCTCTCAAGGCGGGGGAGCCCACGTGCTGACTGCCCGCCTGCGCGGGAAAATGTTGCAAACAGTTATCCAGGACTGGCGGGAAACCCAGAGCCCCGCCCCCACACTGTGAGTGAGCACAGTGAACAGCGATCAGCCATGTCTGTTCATCATAAGATAGGTGACGGCTGCAGTAAATCACACCCTCAGTTGTATAAAGCCTGGCGAACAAGAGGGATGAACGTAACCGTTATTTTGTGTCCATGCTTACAAAGGGACTTGAATATACCTGGTAGTGAGGACTTTGATGCCTATCAGCTACCGCGTGGGGTGTTCGTGACACAAGTGGAAGGGAAGAAGTGTCTCCAAGGTCCCTGTTCTAAATGTGATTTCCCAGGTTGTGAATTGACCTGGGGACCCCAGTGTGCCTGCTGTGGGGCACGGTTCCTGTGTCCCAAGCTGCTGCAGCCTACAGAACCACTAGAGAAAGAAGAGGAGGAGCCTGACCTCTCTACTAAAGTGAGTTATGCTGGTAATCAGTCTGTCCTAATTCCAGAGGCCTCAGGGGACCCGTGTGCCCAAACCAATGTTGCAGACACGGTTCCAGACCCTCTCAAAGGGGACATCCTAATGGTAGAGCAGGAACCTCTGCTGGCGGAAACCGTGGCAAAAGAAGCACCTGATGTCTCTACCCCGGCGGTCAGCGCCGCTGCTTGTCCACCTACCTCAGCTATGGAGGTTGTGGAGGGCCCGTGTGCCCAAATGGACATTCTAGACTCAGGTCCAGAGCCTGAGCCGCCGAAGGCAGAGTCACAGATGTTGGAACCCCAGATGTCGGTTCCAGACAAGTTCCCGAGCAGGAACCACAGAGCCCAGAACCGCAGATTCCGGAATCACAGGGTAAGGTGTCTATACCCCCATCCTCTTTTGGTGATTCCAGCGACCAACCATTTGTGGTGATGTGCCTGCCGGCGGACCACTCATGCCAAGTCACTGAGCCAACTATCTCGGCAGATACAGAGCCTGCTGTGGGTCCGTGTGCCCTAGATGAGGTGTATCCAGATGCTGGTGCTTGCTCTGATGTGGGCCCGTGTGCAGTACTGTGGCCAGTCCGGTCTTCTACGATGGTACCAGCGGTCCCAAGCTTGGGATCAGTACCTGCCAACGACGACAGGGTTGAGTTGACTGCCCCAGGGGTGTCGGGTGTGAGCTCCCCGGTGATCGTGGAGCCTGGTGGCTCCAAAGGTAGGGTCACCCTGGCGATGGGCTCACCTCGTCATCGCGTCCTGGTGGAGGTGTCTTCCCCAGAAGATCTCTGCAGACCAGGGAGTGGATTTGACCTCATCAAGGTATCTGGTACAGCGGCCAGGAGCGACGCTTATCCATGCGCGAGTAATCTCCAAGCTTTGTCTTCTCAAGACACGGGCCTGCACGAAGACATTGTGCTGTCCACAGAAGATGTCACCGTTAAAGGGATTGCTGGAGCGGACAAAGACTGTGCTGAGACTGCTCGGGTAGTTGTGGCCTCTTCCATGCGCACGATGGAGCGCTTTGTTCGGCATGTGGTGGACCGAGGCAAGAGACTGAACCTCTCTGTCTCCCGCGAGACGAAACCGGAGGATCCGGCAAGGGTCAATAACCAGGACCTCTTACTATTTTTTCTGCGAGGGGGAGGCGATGGTTTGGTGGTAGAGACTATAACACCTGATCTTGAGCTCCAAAAGACTCACAGGAGTCAAGGTGGGATACCCTCACCCAATCAGTTAGGGGCAGTCCACTCTGAGACTCAGCTGGCCTCGGGTATCCACGCGAGTAAGTTGGGTACCGGTGAACAAATGCATGTTGTGTGTGATGTACCATTTGCAATGCATTTTTCATTATATAACTCCCTATTGCATGGTTGCTACCCAAGCGAAGTCGTTGGGATTCTACGAGGGGGAGAATGTAGCCCCGGTCTATTTTCCTGCTCTGAGAGCCCCCTTGCAGAGTGCCGAGGGATCGCGGGTGCCGCGGGAGGCAGCGACGGACCCGCCGGCACAACACGAAGATGGGGGTCAGTGCAGGGAGCGCTTGGAGCGCTCAGAGTCCCGGCGGCGCACCCGGCTAGCGGGGGCCACCATGACAGGTTGCGCGAGCGTATGAGTGATCGCGCATGCGCAGGGCCAGTCAGGGAGTCGCGGCGGCCCTTAGAGACTCGCGCATGCGCAGGAGAAGAGCGCACGTGGCCCCAATGCTATAGCAGCCTCCACGGGACTACAACTCCCAGGAGGCATAGGGAGGCATAGGGAGGCAGGCACCAGGTGCCTCCTAGTGGCCAATGAGGGCCCAGGATTCCCTGGAGGAGCATATAGATACATTTTGCGGGCTTTGGAGCAGGCAGTTGAAGCTGGGAGCAGGAAGGGGAAGGAAGGGTGTAGGGAGCAAGTGGCTCCTACACCAGGTAAGGTAGTTCCCCAGATTCCAGGCAGGCCCCAATCCCCACCAGGGTAGGGGGTAGGTACTGTGGGAGGGTCCATAGGTTAGGGACTCTTGTCAGTCTTGTCAGTGTCACGGCTGGTAGTGCTGTGAGCGCTGACAAGTAGGCACAGTGTGTGCAGTGCAGTGGGTTGCTGCAGGTTGAGTGTGTGTGCAGTGTGTTTGCTGCAGAGGTTAGGGAGAAGTTAACCAGAGGGGACCCGGGTGGGTACTGGAGAGGTAGTGTGGGTGCAGGGGGTCAGTGACCCACCTGCATAGGATAGGCTACCCCGCAGGCCCTAGGAGTTTCCCCTAAAGCCATTCAAGGTTGCTGTGCTGTAGGGACGGCCTATAGTACAGCGAGTGTCACGTTAGTTCACGGAGTCAGATAGGGACTCCATTGACGCTGCGCACCGTGCAGAAGGTTGGGCGCTGCTAGTCGTTGCGGCTGCAGAGGCCATCTTGGTGGGGTCTGCCCGGACGGTGGATCCTGGATGTCGGGCCGGAACTCAACGGATCCTTTACGAAGTAGTTGCAGATCCGAGCACTGGAGCGCTCGGCAGGTACCATATCATCAAGTGCACCAACACCGGTCATCAGGTGCTGATCCCACCTTAGGCTAAACTCTTTGTAGGAACACTGAGCGAGTGGTTACAAGACTGAGCCTATACCATATAGTACCGTACACGGATACGGTGTGGAGCACGCGGTAGCGGGACTGAGACAGTACTCCGTAAGAGGGTGGCTAAGCCACTACCGTTATAAGGACGGTACCAGTTATTAGGATATGTGTTATTGCTAATTGCATGTTAGAGTGATAAGGTTGCCATGCATTATCATATTACATAAAGTTGGTTGCATCACATGTGTGTGTATGTATTTCTTGCCCAGGGGAATCTCACATCACGGGGATCCTGGGTAAGTGGAGGCGCTGCGCTAAGTAAATGTATGAGTGTTACCCCAGGCTCCCAGCTAGCGGAGGCTCAGATCTCCTGGAGCCGCAGATGTTGTACAGCGACCAGTAGTTCCTTAGAGAGGGTTCAGAAAAAGGGCTACATATATATATATATATATATATATATATATATATATATATATATATATATATATATATATATATATATATACACATACAGTGGTCGACAAATCACCAAAAAATCTACTCGCCGAACAAAAAATCTACTCACCACCTAGTACCACACGTGTGCTGCTTGGGCCAATAGGAGCTCGCCACGATGTCAAATCCACTCGCCCGGGGCGTGCAAATGTATAGGTTTGTCGAACACTGTATATATATATATATATATATATATATATATATATATTATTTTTTATGCTTTCCAGTCCTTATATTATATGATTTGTTATTTCCAAGTATTTTGTCATATTCATAGTTAATTATGCTCATAGTTTTAATTTTGCATTTATGTTATGTGGTATTGGTGTTAGTTAGGGAGATTTGCGGACAATCCCATTGGCTAGTTTCCAGTGCCTCTACTTACAGTAATTGTATGGGCTTGGGGATTGGCCATTGGGTGATTCCATCAATTACTCCTGACTTACGGGTGTATATATACCGAGTCCTCCATTGTGTTGTCACTCCCTTTGATAAAGTCGCCCGAGTGTGACGTAACGCGTCAAGGTACATAATTGCGACATTACTGTAGAGGGAGAAAGGGGGTGGCCCGGTATTAAAGGGGTTGCACCCCATTTGGCCATCCCCTGACCTCACCAGGGAGACAAGGAGTTAACTGGGCTGAGGCCCAGAAATGTGATTTAACTCTTGTTATAACATGTAAATGTATATTCCCCTGTTCCCATGTTTTATTGTTATATTGGTGTCTGCATCACACATACACTGGGATCCATCCGGGAATACAAGGGTTAATAGTTCTTTAATGATTATAGCCCTTTGTGTAATTTTCCCGCTTTTTCAGGCACCATTTTGCAGGGTCCCATAGGCCGCCATTGGAGCTCCATGCGTTTCAATGGCGAATCTTGCTGTTTTGGTCCTGTTTCCTGTGAAGACCAGCAGATGGCGACCGAGAGGAGGAGCGGCGGTTTCCCATTGTAAGTCAATGGGCACATTGACTTCATTGGAGATTCCTCGTCGGAGATTCCTCGACGGAGCTTTCCAGGAACGAGTTGGCTGCCGTCCAAACCGCAAAACCGCAATCCTGGACCTCCGAGAAGGGTCGTACCGATAGAGCGGGTCGCGCCATAGGTTCTGATGGCGGCGGCAGAAACAGCTCAAGAAAACGTCTAAGTGTGAAAAGCTGAAATCTATGAATCCATATCTCCAGTTCCGGAGGGTCCAGAGGGCCAGGGTTTGGGGTACCTGTAGTCACTGCTCCGGCATCGCTGCAGAACCATCCTTGACCCTCTTGGATCAACCCGACGGAGTATGGACCCCCTTGAAAGTTTGGGACTTTTCCCATAGACTCCAATGGCGGCCAATCTCCATTGACCGGCTATGGCGGAAAAACTCCATTGACTTCAATGGCGGTGTTGCCCCGTTGAAAGTCTATGGCGGATTTCCCATAGCCGCCAACGGCAGCGGTTTGCATTGAAAGTCTATGGCGGCGAAGCCCGTTGTTTTCAATGGGAATTTAGTGAAAAACCGTGATTTAATTTACAGCAGAGTTTATTGTATTAAAATAGGAAACGGTTGTAGGTGTATTTGTGTAACTCCGGTTCCCGAGGTCCTAGCGGGTCGCAAATTGGACCACATGGTGTCCCAGTTTTGGCATTGAGAACTGGGAAGTTTGGACCCGCTGAGCCCAACGGAACCGGACATTTTAATATGTTGGTGTTTTACTAATAACACTGAATCCCTAGGCAAGGACAAGACCCAGAGGAAATTCCTTTGGGACAAAGGACAGCAGATGGCCAGGGAAGCGTCCTAATGTCTAGAGTTTAAGTGCTGTTCAAAGGAGTTTATCACCTCCACTGTTTACATGAGGGCAGAGATGACTCAAACCAGAGCAGTTTGTAAGTGTCACCTTTAACACCTCACAACAAAGAATATCCTGCCAGAAAACCCATCTGGCAGACTGGCTGGCATTCCTGATGCAAATGTGGGGCTACAGAAATGACACCCCAGAGTTCTAATGCGCATGTGCCAACTAGCAGGGGGGCATGTATCAAAATGTGTTCCCACGTTAGAGAGTGGCTACAGGTAATTGAAAACCAATCACCTGTACTTAATGTTAAGGATAGGGTTACAAAAGATATATAATCTGTGGTCAACCCTTTATCCTGTGTCTTCTGATACCATCTTGATTGTACTTGATTGCTGGAGAATTGCTATGCAACATACTTCTCATCCCCCATCCCCAAAGTAAGTGTACTTCTTGCCTGTTACTGTACTATATTGTGTGTTCACCAATCCAAAGGAATAAATATACTTTATTATATCTAAGCCTCGTTCAGTTCAAACCCAGTTATTTGGTGTAAATTACAACCTGTCATAGGCTATCGTGACAGGCTTGTAATTAACTGGTGGCAGCGGCGGGATTGAACTGGACCTGTATTACAGTGTACCGAGGGATACTGTAATATAGTGGGAACTCCATGGTAATTGCGAGTTGCTGGGTCTAAAGATATTGAACACACGGTAGTGCAACAAGTAACACAAGTTGTCACACCACCTCACTGCTGCGACCCAGAACCATGAGTGAAGAGGAAGGCTCATACCTCCTGCGGACTAGAACTCAGCTGAAGGACAAGTGCCGTGAATATGGACTGGAATATGAGAACCAGGCGGTCGCAGACATGATAGCAGCAATCATGGACCATGAAGCCCGGCTTGCAGAGCCTCAGGATACGGCTCAGCTTGCCCTTGTACAGCCGCCCGGAGATCAGGGAATGAACCCAGTGCCGGGGCGGCCGAATCCCGGGGAGGGGACAAGTGTACCTCCCGGGACCAGTGCAACAGGAGGGGCACTGGTGGCTGCGGCTACCAGTCCGTTTACCCCTGAAATGTTGGCACTGATTACAACGTGGGTAGACCGAGGGACAGCGGAGGAGCGGCTACAGTTTATCTCTATGGCAGTGAACAGACCCGCTTATTGCCCCCCGGTCCAACCCCGCAAAGAGGAACTCCAACTGGACAAGCACAGTCTCACCAAGTACGTGGAAGGCACTGATCAGATCGACAGTTTTTTAAAGAACTTTGAACGCAGTGCCGGCAGTACAAGGTGCTTCCCCAGCATAGGGTTGCACGCTTGGATCCGTTACTCTCCGGCTTGGCTAAGCAGACGATGATGGCGCTTCCAGAGGAGTATGCTGATGATTATGACCACCTGAAAGAACTATTGCTATTTCAGCACGGTTTTACCCCTGAAGCTTACCGGGGTAAATTCCGGCTGAAGGAGAGGCAGCCTCAGGAGTCCTACGTCACCTATGTGACCCGCATGGCTTTATACGGGATCCATTGGGTGGAGGGCTATGAGGCCAGTACTTACCAACGCCTGCTGGACCTCATCTTTCAGGAGCAGCTCATGCAGCAGTGCCCGCCGGCGGTGAGGGCTTGGGTGTATGACAAAAAGCACAAGACTTACACTGAGGCGGCGAGGCTGGCAGATGATTATGTGGCCAGCCGGTCCCTGATGCCCACCAAGGCACCAGCCAAAGCGGCGGCAGCAGCGCCGGCGCGGGCCAAGAAATCTGCTAATACCCCCCAATGGACACAGAGGCCGCCTGCGGGCAGCAGTTCACAGAAGGCGGGGGAGCTCCAGCACGAGCGCCGGGGCTACAACTGTTACAGCACTGGTCACCTCAGACCAGATTGCCCGGATGGCTTCCACCAAAGAACCAGGACCGGTCATGGAAACAACTCCCAGCGAGACGTCCCATGTCACCCCTATCCCGGTTTCATCGGTGCTCACAGCTAGGAGCGGAGGACATCTCAGCGCCGACTTGCAGCAGACGGACGGCCGGAGCAGACATCTCACCCCGGTCACAGTCGGTGACCGGCAAACACTCGGTTTGCTGGATTCAGGAGGTGCAGTGACCCTGGTCCGACCTGATATGGTCCGGCCAGAGGAATTGCTCCCAGGCCCTGGGATGCAGATCACTGTGGCCGACGGAGAGCCACGTTTCCTGCAAGTGGCCAGAATCTTTTTGGATTGGGGGGAGGGCAAGGGTGCGCGGGAGGTGGGGGTTTTACCTGGTTTGGATGCCGATGTTCTTTTGGGCAACGATCTGGGACCGATGACCTGCACCTACGACCGGGTGCCCAAGCCCGCTGCAGTGGCGGCGGTTACCCGGAGCCAGACTGCGGCAATGCCGGCAGCGGCCACTCCAGTCCCCCAGCCTTTGGGACCAACGTTAGCGGAGGGCGCAGAGGAGCCCGGAGAGGTAAGCCAGGATCAGTTGCAACCACAGGCTGACTTACTGTTCCCCCTCACCCTTCCCCATTCTCCGGACAATGACATGACTGGTGGGTGGCCAGACTTAGGAGCCCAGTTTAGGGAGGCAGTGAAGACAGACCCTACCCTGGCCGGCGTGAGACTTCGGGCGTCCGAATCTCAGGCAGGGGAGGGCACTGAGCGCTGCCTATGGCATAAGGTACTCCTGTACAGAGAGGAAGGGAGCCCGGGGATAGAGGAGGGGGTGACCGGTAAGCGACAGCTAGTAGTGCCCCAGGGGTACTGACAGCAATTGTTACGGGTAGCTCACTCTATTCCGTTAGCGGGATATCAGGGGGTCACCAGGACGCGAGCCCGGTTATTACAGCGTTACTACTGGCTGGGGGCATCCCGAGATGCGAGCAATTTCTGCCGCTCTTGTGATGCCTGCCAGCGAGTGGGTAAGGCGGGCGACCGTGTGAAGGCACCCCTGAGACCCCTACCGATAATAGGGGAACCCTTCCAGAAGGTAGCGATGGACCTTATAGGACCCCTTATGATTCCTAGCAGGTCAGGGAAGCGCTACATCCTCACGGTGGTGGATTTTGCCACCCGGTACCCTGAGGCGGTAGCGCTTGGCATCATAAGTGCCAAGACAGTGGCAGCAGCTTTGCTGAACATTTTTGCTAGGGTAGGTTTCCCTAGTGAGATCCTAACCGATCAGGGGTCGCAGTTCATGAGTGAACTGTTACATTGTCTCTGGGATGCATGCGGTGTACAGCACCGGCGCACTACTCCTTACCATCCCCAGCCAAACGGATTATGTGAGAGGTTTAACGGTACCCTGAAGCAGATGCTTCGGACCTTTATAGAGGCGGAGGGGAAAGACTGGGAGATTCACCTGCAGCTCTTGCTGTTTGCATACCGAGAGGTACCGCAAGAATCTACAGGCTTCTCCCCCTTCGAGCTACTATATGGCCGCAGGGTACGTGGACCTCTGGACCTATTCCGTGAGGGATGGGAAGGGGAGACTACTGCTACTGATGCTTCAGTGATTCAGTATGTAGTAGATCTCCGAGACCGGTTAGAGATGCTCATGGGGTGGCCCAGGACCACCTCAGGGCTGCTCAGACCAAGCAAAAGCAATGGTATGACCAGCATGCCCGTAGCAGAGAATTCATCCCAGGACAGCAGGTGCTTGTTCTCAAACCCACTCGGGAGAACAAGCTGATGGCTGACTGGACGGGACCGTACCCGGTTATCCGAAAGATGAATGATTGCAACTATGTTGTACAGGTAGCGCCTGAGAGGCACAAGTCATATCACATTAACATGTTGAAGGAATACAGAGCACCGAGTATGGGAGCAGTGCTGGCCATTTGTAGCCCACTGCTAGAGGATCCGGCGAGCAATGCTCTGCGTGATCTCCTAGGGGAGGCTAGGCAGGGAAACACTGTGGAGCAGGTAGAGATAGGGGCAGAGTTGAGTGCTAGGCAGAAGGGAGAAGCCAGGGACATGCTAGCTCAGTTTAGCGCCCTCTTCACTGACATGCCTGGGACCACACATCTCACAAAACACCCAGTGCACACAGGGGACCTGCAGCCTCTGCATAAGCATGCTTATAGAGTGTCAGCAGAGGTCAAGACAAGTATGGAGAGAGAGATAGAGGAGATGCTGACCCTAGGGGTAATTACTCCATCCCAGAGCCCTTGGGCAAGTCCGGTAGTCCTAGTTCTCAAAAAGGACAAGACCACCCGGTTTTGTGTGGACTACCGGTTGCTCAACGCTGGGACGGTGTCAGATGCTTACCCCATGCCCCGCATGGATGAGTTACTGGATAAACTCGCGGGACAAAGTATCTGACCACCATGGATTTGAGCAAAGGCTATTGGCAAATCCCCCTGACCTTGGAGGCTAGGGAGAAGTCAGCATTCATCACTCCAAGTGGCCTCTATGAGTTTTTGGTGATGCCATTTGGGATGAAGAATGCCCCGGCTACCTTTCAACGCCTGGTCAATAGGTTACTGGAAGGGATGCAGAGCTATGCCAGGGCTTACTTAGATGACATTGCTGTCTTTAGTAATTCCTGGGAATCCCACATAGGACATGTAGCTGCGGTGCTGGATAGGATCAGGGAGGCTGGGCTTACCTTGAAACCCACTAAGTGTATGGTAGGAATGGCAGAAGTCCTGTACTTATGGCACAGGGTGGGTGGAGGGCATCTCAAACCAGAGCCAGCCAAAGTAGAAGCCATAGTTCAGTGGCCTGTTCCAAAAACCAAGAAAGAGGTCATGGCATTTTTGGGCACCGCAGGGTACTATAGGAAATTTGTCCCATAGTACAGCGCCGTGGCCAAACCCCTGACTGATCTGACTAAGAAGCAACTGCCTGTGCTTATTACCTGGACTCCTGCCTGTGAAACTGCTTTCCAGGCCCTGAAAATTGCGCTTGCTGGAGCCCCCATACTGGCTGCCCCAGACTTTACCAAGCATTTTCTCATTCAGACTGATGCCTCAGACTTTGGTATTGGAGCTGTACTGAGCCAGGTGGGGGACAACGGCAGAGAGCACCCTGTGGTGTATCTCAGTCGCAAACTGCTCCCCAGGGAGGTGGCATATGCCACCATTGAGAAGGAGTGCTTGGCCATTGTGTGGGCACTCAAAAAGCTCCAGCCCTATGTATATGGAAGGGCTTTCATGGTCATCACAGACCACAACCCCCTGAGTTGGCTGCAGAGGGTATCAGGGGAAAATGCCAAGTTGCTGAGATGGAGCTTAGCTTCACAAGAATTTGAGTTCACCATTCAGCACAAAAAGGGCAGTGAAAACAGCAATGCTGATGGACTTTCACGCCAGGACTATCCCTCTGAGACTGAATTCATTAATGGTGCCAGCAGTGCCCCACTCCCCGTTAGGGCCAGTGGGCCACAGGTCACCCATTAAGAAGGGGAGGTGTAGAGGGAGAAAGGGGGTGGCCCGGTATTAAAGGGGTTGCACCCCATTTGGCCATCCCCTGACCTCACCAGGGAGACAAGGGGTTAACTGGGCTGAGGCCCAGAAATGTGATGTAACTCTTGTTATAACATGTAAATGTATATTCCCCTGTTCCCATGTTTTATTGTAATGTCTGGTTATATCGGTGTCTGCATCACACATACACTGGGATCCATCCGGAAATACAAGGGTTAATAGTTCTTTAATGATTATAGCCCTTTGTGTAATTTTCCCGCCTTTTCAGGCACCATTTTGCAGGGTCCCATAGGCTGCCATTGGAGCTCCATGCGTTTCAATGGCGAATCTTGCTGTTTTGGTCCTGTTTCCTGTGAAGACCAGCAGATGGCGACCGAGAGGAGGAGCGGCAGTTTCCCATTGTAAGTCAATGGGCCCATTGACTTCAATGGAGATTCCTCGACGGAGCTTTCAAGGAACGAGTTGGCTGCCGTCCAAACCGCAAAACCGCAAAGCGGATACTTTTTCTAAAAGAGTGCTTTGATCACTGTTAGTCAAGTTCAACGTTCAGTGGCGTAGGAATAAACAGTTCTAGAGCACCTAGAAATAAAATTCTTTTTGCCCCTAGTTCCTAGACCTCCCCCCACTCGACCACCACCGGGTCCCCGAATCCTGGACCCCCGAGAAGGGTCGTTCTGATAGAGCGGGTCGCACCATAGGTTCCGATGGCGGCGGCAGAAACAGCTCAAGAAAACGTCTAAGTGTGAAAAGCTGAAATCTATGAATCCATATCTCCGGTTCCGGAGGGTCCAGAGGGCCAGGGTTTGGGGTACCTGTAGTCACTGCTCAGGAATCGCTGCAGAACCATCCTTGACCCTCTTGGATCAACCCGACGGAGTATGGACCCCCTTGAAAGTTCGGGACTTTTCCCATAGACTCCAATGGCGGCCAATCTCCATTGACCGGCTATGGCGGAAAAACCCCATTGACTTCAACGGCGGCGTTGCCCCGTTGAAAGTCTATGGCGGCGGATTCCCATAGCCGCCAACTGCGGCGGTTTGCCATTGAAAGTCTATGGCGGCGAAGCCGTTGTTTTCAATGGGGATTTAGTGAAAAAACGTGATTTAATTTACAGCGGAGTTTATTGTATTAAAATAGGAAACGGTTGTAGGTGTATTTGTGTAACTCCGGTTCCCGAGGTCCTAGCGGGTCGCAAATTGGACCACATGGTGTCCCAGTTCCGGCATTGAGAACTGGGAAGTTTGGACCCGCTGAGCCCAATGGAACCGGACATTTTAATATGTTGGTGTTTTACTAATAACACTGAATCTCTAGGCAAGGACAAGACCCAGAGGAAATTCCTTTGGGACAAAGGACAGCAGATGGCCAGGGAAGCATCCTAATGTCTAGAGTTTAAGTGCTGTTCAAAGGAGTTTGTCACCTCCACTGTTTACATGAGGGCAGAGATGACTCAAACCAGAGCAGTCTGTAAGTGTCACCTTTAACACCTCACAACAAAGAATATCCTGCCAGAAAACCCATCTGGCAGACTGGCTGGCATTCCTGATGCAAATGTGGGGCTACAGAAATGAGACCCCAGAGTTCTAATGCGCATGTGCCAACTAGCAGGGGGACATGTATCAAAATGTGTTCCCACGTTAGAGAGTGGCTACAGGTAATTGAAAACCAATCACCTGTACTAATGTTAAGGATAGGGTTACAAAAGATATATAATCTGTGGTCAACCCTTTATCCTGTGTCTTCTGATACCACCTTGATTGTACCTGATTGCTGGAGAATTGCTATGCAACATACTTCTCATCCCCCATCCCCAAAGTAAGTGTACTTCTTGCCTGTTACTGTACTATATTGTGTGTTCACCTATCCAAAGGAATAAATATACTTTATTATATCTAAGCCTCGTTCAGTTCAAACCCAGTTATTTGGTGTAAATTACAACCTGTCATAGGCTATCGTGACAATTACGTCATCACGCAAGTGCACGCTTTACGGCCGGAGCGTGCAGTGATTCAAATATGTGTCCCATTTGATAAGCAACATATATGTATTGTGATGCCCACACCACGTTGCAGTTTCTTTTATCCCAAATAAGGCCGGAAACACTATTTCTATTTACGTAGGGTTTATTTACAGGGGTTAAGTAACATATTAGCAGGCCCACTGTCCCTTTAAGAAAACCAAACCAAAATCAAAAGCATAAATAAATACCTATCACTGTCAGGGAACTAACTGACTTCTTCAGGCCCTTACCATTAGGGCTGCCAGCTAAGCCGATTGTCAGACTTAAAACATATACATTCCATACAAAGTCTCTGCAGATAATAATAAAATGTTTGCCTTATCTGTTTAGTCCAGGGTTTGGAACAGACGTCTTCCACTTCAGCACGGACTCTGTTGTCCATTTTTCTCTGGGGAACTTGGCCCCTACATTGAGCCCAGAGAAACCCCTCTGTAGGTCCTCTGTACCAGCTTTTTTAATCAGCTTCCATTAGCTGAGCAGCCCCTCTGTCTCTCCCCCTTCTCTCGGGAAAAACAAACAGTCTCTCACTCTCTGTGGCAGCATGACATCACTCTGTGTTTGCCTTAAACACTTCCTTATTCACTGAGGGAGTCCATCCTGATTAATTAGCCAGCAGGTAAACAGCCATTCCAGAGAGGATTAACTCTGTGTGAGCTGGAAAGCACACTTACTGCACTGTTCCAGCAGCTAGAGATACCTGATGGTATCACAGTATATACATATATCTAATGCAACTGGAACTGCAATTAGAAGGATAGCCCCACTCTTAGGATAGTCAGCAGTTGAAATCTACAGAATATCAGAAGGAACTATCCACAGATTATCTTTATATAAAATAGTTATTCTAAGTGCACTGCATTTAGTCTCTTGAAATGAGGTTTAGGACTTTATGCTACTTATTTATACATTTGACATAGAGCATGTGGTGTCTGAGAACCGGATCCTTTTGGACATTGTGCATGATACATACTGTATCCCACTATATCCGATATTGGAGGCTACATGTACAGTGGTATAGAACAGAGAAGAGACTTCCGGTGGGCAGGCCCTAGCAATGGCCGCACTTTAGAAGAGCCCTTAGATAGCCTCCTAAATTATCGAAAAAAGGATCAATTCCACCACGAATAGGGAGTAAGGACAAGAAAGAAAGGTGAACAAGAGAGAAGGGGAAGGCTAACAAGAGAACAGGGCAGATCACCGGAGGACAGGTCGGGCAGCAAGCCAGGCAGAGACTGCGGACACTGAGGACCAGGGAGTGAGTAGAGGCAAACCGCGCGGGCACACAGTGCAGAGGTGAGTCATCAGCTGCAAGAGTGATGAGGACGCCACACCGGCTAGAGGACGCCCTGACGGTGTCAGCGGGAACGGAGCCAGCAAGGTCTGAGAGCACCGAAGAGTCGCTAGGGAGAGACATGGGCACACACACGCGCAGACCCACGGCCAGCGGGACACACGGACGCACAGGCTGCCAGGGCGGAGGTGCGAGGGGAAGATGGCAGCAGCCACACCAGAGCGAGACCAGGGAGCGTGCGCACCAGCCGGCAGGCATCAGTGCGGGGCTGTGGCTGATCAGCCGGAGAGGTAAGGAGGAGGACCTGTTGGGATAACCCCTCCCCCCCTCGCACCAAACAGACACTGCAAGCAAAGCAGCTGAGTAGGTCAGAGGCAGGGAGATCTGGAATGGAGCCAACAAGGAGACAGACTGACGGAGGCAGGGGAAAGCCCATAAAGTTATCTAGAGAAGGCTGCACTTGGCGGTCACAGACCTGTATACCCCTGGGCCCCAAGGGATCACAGTGGGGGCGGCCATCTTAGACCAGGCCGCAGTGGGATCTCCCCCACCCCCAACAAAACAAAGGCACTCAATCTACAAACCAACTGCATGCACAATAGCTAAGCGTACAGCATAGACCTGTGAGCAGAATAAAGTGGAAGGCAAACGGAACATTTTAAAAAGGACAAATTCATAGATAAAGCAATCACCAGCAGCAAAAAGATTATTAAGCAAAAAGACAAAGATACAAAAAAAAAAACACTTGGCCCCAGAGCCACAATCGCCAGATAGATCTGAAAGAGGAAACACATCACCGATACCCCAAGAACAGGAAATGACTTCAGCGGAGGCCATAACCAGAGAAGTGCTGAAACTGATCTCCCCTCTCTTTGAGGAGAAAATATCAGACCTTAAAAAAATCATACAAAGATGCAGTCACAGCTGGGCTCGCACGGGCAGAGATTGGAGGAGTTGGAGAGCAGAACCGTGGAGTGTAAGAGAGAAGTCCAGCAGCTGCAAAGCAAGGTCGAGGCACAATCTAAAACCATAGTATCTATACAGGAAAAAATAGATAACCTAGAACAGGGGCGCGCAAACTTTTGTTGCACCCCCCCCCCCGTGCCTGCTCTCTTCCTTGGTGCGCACCCCCCTCCTTACCTCGCGCAGGGTCGTGTGACGTCACGTGACCCGCGGCGTCATTTGACAACAAGTTACCGTGACATTACATGAGCGTTGCCATGTTAACGCGTCCTGGTGCCGGCTGAACCTCGGTAGAACCTAAGTAGAGGTTGCAGAGGCCTTGCGCGGTCCCCCAGCATTTAATGTAAATGCCTGGAGGGGAGAGCGCGGGACCTCCGCAACTGACCGCCCCCCCCCAAAAAAAATCTCGCGCCTCCCCCAGTTTGCGCACCGCTGACCTAGAAAACAGAAGCCGCAGAAACAACCTACACATAATAAAGATTCCAGGAACTATGAAAGGGACAAGTTTGATCCAGATGCTATCAAAAGGGCTACCGCAGGCGCTGGAAATGCCAAGCTCAGCAGAAGATCTGAAGATAGAGATAGCTCATAGACTGGGACCAGAGTGAGACCAAGACAAAGTCAGATCGAGACGGGTCATCACGAGGTTCCTAAACTATGCAGACAGAGCAAATGTGCTGGCAGCCCACAGGAAAAAAAGTCAGAGCTGTACTACAAAGGCAACAAACTAATAATCTTTCAAGACTTCGCGGTATGTTTCACAAAAAAGGAGAGCGTTCTCCCCAATATGCAAAGAGCTATACCAGCATGGAAACAATTCGAATTACTCTACCCGGACAAACTGAGAGTCACGGAAGGATCCAAGACTCTTCTATTTGAGTCACCAGAAAAAGCGCAAGCACACTTCAAAGACCAAATCCACCACTACAAGATGCATGAAGCAAACTAAAGGCAATTCCGGTAAACTTGGGCTGCCAAAAGCCAGCTAAGTCAGCCTGATGGATGAGAAGCCACAGGAATTGCTGCACAAAGTCCACAGTTGCAGCCTGTTGCTGTTTAAGCTGGACCAAACACGAAATTACTGAAAAAGCCAACCAAACACTCAACCAAAATCAAAACTTCTTTCAACACAAAAACGCCAAAACAAGAAAGTCCAGGTGGATTCTGAGGCTCAATTAGAGTTAATTAACAGAATGTAAATATATTTTTAAATACTAAAAGATGTAGTCCTTTCCAAACCAAAATGAGAGCTTTATTGTAGAGGTGGAATTAATTTATGGGCTAATGATTTGGAGATAGCAAAATAAATAAGCCCTTCATATAAATGCATAATCTTTACAATTGAAATCCAGTGTTGAAGGAGAAAAACTCACTTATTTGTTGCTGCTGGAGGAAGGTTAGGATCCTCTGGTGTGCGGTCCGCTGATTTGGCACAAAAGTAGGTAGAGTTTGTGTCGCACCACCATGGCAAAAATGAGGTAGAGATGGTAACTCCAAAAATAGTTTATTTGATCATAAAAAATGGGCAAAAATGGGCCAACATGTTTTGCGCTGCAAGCGCTTTGTCAAGGTCCCTCTTGAGTGGTGGGACCCAATATTCCAAGGTTATGTCCCAAATATGGATCGGACCAGGTTCCTGCTAATTATTGGGGACATAGTGGATCACTGGTGGGCAGAAGGGGAGTTCTCCGCAGAGGAGGCTGCCGAAACTATTAGAAGAAGAGAAAAGGAGATCAAGCTGGGGGCCATACAACTCACAGGCTTAGTTGTAAATTTTTCTACACAACCCACCCAGGAACCGTTATTCTGTGTACTACCAGGGCAGGCCTATGGCCGTAAATTGACCAAGCTCAGTCGGGCTGACCGGTTAATAGTTCAAAGATTTAGACAGTCCTATGTGTTTGATTATCCCTATGTCCCCAAGCCCATCATGCGGGAGATAGAGGCTAACCGGAAGTCATGGCTGAGGGATGCCATAAGATCCTATTTGACCTCTAAGTGTATCTATTCCATTTTCCAAACTGAAGAGAGGGTCAGTTATCTAATGGGGATATGGAGGATAGGTAGAGGCATCTACATGGACAGGGTAGAGTACCTGTCTGAGCGAGCTCCCAAGAAGGTGTACTCGGTCACCGTCCCTGACCATGAGGGCAGGCTAGTTAATAAAACTAACCCTTCTACTTATTGCCTCATTACTGTGTTACCGTACTGTTATGAACTGTATGCATTGTGTTGTTATGTTATGAAAAATGTTATGCATGTGTTACAAGCTGAAGGATGGTACACCAAATTTAGGTTCCAAGCGGGGACGTTGGATATTCCACCAGATCGAGAGTATAGCCATGTCTGGTTTTGGCTACTAATCTGCCCTGCCTAACTTTTGTAAGTCATGGTACAGTGCAGGCAGAGTTAGGCCCAATCTGGGTTTTCCCCTGCAGTCAGCAGCTCCATTGAGTGACGGGGGGGGGGGGAAGGCGGGGGAAGGCCTGTGTTCTGCTCAATCCTGGGCTCCGACCTTGGACCCTCCCCCAGGGTACTTAAGGGGCTGCACTTCCCATATGTAATCAGTCTTCGCTCCCCTGAGAGAGACTTGTCCTGCCTCTGAGTGCAATCTATCAGGAGGAGTTTCCGAGTGCTCTCCTGCAGGGATTGCCTCCAGCACTCTTGGAGCCTTCAGGGGATGGAGGCGCTGAACCACCGAGAGAAGGACTAAACATCACCTCAAAAGCCTGTCCTGTTTTCCCCATACCACTGGCGGAAGCATCTTGTGAACCAGCAGGTACCAAGCACTACACACCCTGTAACAGACAGATCTCCCAGAGGGTGGGGGAAACGCCGTTGCATTTAAAAAAAATCTAGACCTGTACCACCACAAAAAAGTGGCAGCCACTAGATAGTCTGATTCAGGGCATTAATTACCCGTCAATGCCTCTCAGAGCTGAATTAATGCTAATCACTTGTTTCTCAGTAGGGCCAAGTCCACTGTGTGCTCTTGGTACACCCTTTCTCAGCCTAGGGCACCACCTTGTAAATCATGGCCTTGATCACGATGCATGCCTTTGGCTAAAGAGCTGCTGGTATGGAAGGGCCTTGGCTATACTAACCCTTGTGGTTGGTCCGGGAGCCAACACACTCCTTGACCAGCCCTTGTTGCAGTCTCTCCGGGTTGCTTCTGCCCCTACTCCATGTACCCTACTGAAAGGTGTCTTGTGGCAGAAAGCTGCTTAGTAGATATGACCCATTGTCTTTACCTGAAATTTATTTTTTTATGAAAATCAGTCTTCATCGCTGTATACATATTTATTTTTATTCATAAAATGTTTTACCAAGAAGTAATACATTGAGAGTTACCTCTTAAATTGACAAAAAAAAAATGTATAGGAAATTGTTGCTTCAAAAGGCATGTTTGAACTTGGCAGATGCCAGATGAGGCATTGTAAGAGTTTAAAGAGGCACTCCTGGGGGCACTTTGTTCTGTTTTTAATCATGGGGTCTCCAGAGCTGATAGCAGAAGGAACACAGGGCACAACGGATTTGGAAATCTAAACTCATTTATTGAGCCAACACAACGTTTCGACCTCAGAGGTCTTTATCAAGTGACATAGTGGCATAAAACACAATCCCATAACAGCCTTTAAATAGCGCCCCAATCCCCATCATGTAATCTGTCCAATTAGCATAGATTGTAAACATGTGCGCAATATCTCCATTCTCCCAATGTCCATTTAGTTATATAAACCTCTTTCAGCTGCCTCATGGCTGCCTCCGCAGATGTTTAGCATCCGTATCCTTTGGGCTGCGTCCATGTTCGATGACATCATCCGCCTGGGTCCTGTGTAGTGGAAAGCAATCATGGTGCGTTTCAGTATCTGCGCATGCGCGGTCCATCCAAATGCCGGTTTCCTGCTTTTTACTTCTCCACAGAGCGCATGATGACGCGGACTGTGTTTCAGTCACTGCGCATGCGTAGTGTTCCTCAGTGGCATCTATGCTCGTCTTCTGATGGTCATCATATCCTTGTTTGGTCCCTCGGTGTGTCCAAATCCTCGTTCCTCATGTATTCAGCAGCCAATGGTGATATCTTGGTCATCAGACGATATAATTGAGGAGAAAGGAAGGGTATATCAGCGCCACTAAATATGGACATATTGCAGAATATTGAACCCTACCGTGTCAAGTGAATACAAATAAAGATAAATAATGTTAAAAATGATTTGTCTTTTATTTTGTCAAGAAGGATTTTTTAGTATTTTGAAGTAATTTCCTAATCCCAGAGGTATACTGACCTTACATTTTGAAAATAGAAATAATTATTGAGCAAACACATCAAATGAAGTTACCGTTCAATCACTAGATGAGCTAAAAACTAAAACTACAAAAGTTTAAAGATGACTTAATTCATTTTAAAAAACAAAAGTTTAAGAAAATAGTAACAGATTACAAAGACAATACTGTATATCTCTGGAAAAAAGCAGAGAGACGCTCTAACTTCCAAACAAGAGCAAAAACAACAGCTAAAAAACAGACAGGCTTCGAGGAACGAGGATTTGGACACACCGAGGGACCAAACAATGATATGATGGCCATCACAAGACGAGCATAGATGCCACTGAGGAACACTACGCATGCGCAGTGACTGAAACGCAGTCCACGTCATCATGTGCTCCGTGGAGAAGTAAAAAGCAGGAATCCGGCATTTGGATGGACTGCGCATGCGCTAAGACTGAAACCCACCGTGCTATGTGTGCGTTCCACTGCACAGGACCCAGGCGGATGATGTCATCGAACATGGACGCAGCCCAAAGGATACGGATGCTAAAGATATGCGGAGGCAGTCATGAGGCAGCTAAAAGAGGTTTATATAACTAAATGGACATTGGGAGAATGGAGATATTAAGCACATGTTTACAATCTATGCTAATTGGACAGATTGCATGATGGGGATTGGGGCGCTATTTAAAGGCTGTTATGGGATTGTGTTTTATGCCATTATGTCACTTGATAAAGACCTCTGAGGTCGAAACGTTGTGTTGGCTCAATAAATGAGTTTAGATTTCCAAATCCACTGTGCCCTGTGTTTCTTCTGCTATTGATCTAGGACTGAAAACAGGCTTTCGTTCAAGCACGGGAGCACCGGTAATTGTATCATTGAAATATTGTTCTAGGTCTGCAGCATTCACTTTATATGTCTGGTCTCCAGAGCTGAACCATGTTGATTTCAGCTCCTGGGACCTGGTGCTTCCCTAGATGCTTACCTCCGTAGCTGCTGCAGGTAGGAGCCCTGACGGGGCAATCAATATGGTGGTTTAAAAGTCCTGCAAGCCAATAGGAAGTGGTGACGTCATCCCTTGCAGCTTCCTATTGGCCCGCGTCACTTTGGAGCTTTAAACTGTGACTGCACCTACGGAGAGGTGGAGAGTGAGGAGAGAGGGGGTGAGAGGAAAAGAGGGAGTAAGAGTGAGACAGATGCAGGGGAGAGAAATACATGTGAGGTGGGGGGGGCAGGGATTGAGTGAGAATGGGGTAATTGATGGACGGGGGAGTGAGAGGTGAGACGGAGGGAGAGAAATACATGGAAAGAGGGAAGACAATAGAGCGGACTCACGAGGTGTGAAATGGGGAGGCTCACGAAGTGTGAAATGGGGGGGGGGGGGCTCGTAACACCGCTGACGGGGGGGGGGGTAGAATTCTAGTCCTGAGGAACAGCAATGGGCACCAGGATGGTACCACAATATGCCATTCCTTTTATGGCAAATCTTGAACAGAGATTCCTAACCACACGCCTCCACAAACCTTAAATATATTACAGACATTGACGATCCGTTTAAAATATGGACAGAGGGTGAAGAGAATCTAGAACAAGTTTATGAGTCTTTCAATTCATTCCACCCATCAATTGAGCTCAAAATAGATTATCTGGCAAACCTAGTGAACTTTCTGGATACAACAGTGTGACGAAGTGGCCTGTAGACGAGGTCAGTTAAGAGACCACACGATGCATTTTAGGGTGAACCAAAACATTGAGTGGTTTATTTCTCCACAAACACAACAAAAACATTGGGCACACTGTCCCTTTAAGGCAAACACACAATTACACAGTACAGGCCCTACATACCTGCTGGCTGGATAGGCCAGTTACCAGCCCCAAAAGATATAAAACAATATCATGGAACAATATATAAAATCCTTATCTGAGTGTGCTGGTCCGTCATCTCCGGTGAATGCCAGATGCAGGCCGTTGCAGTCCTGCTGCTCCCAGGAAGTCTGTTGCAGTCCTGCTGCTCCCAGGAAGTCTGTTGCAGTCCTGCTGCTCCCAGGAAGTCTGTTGCAGTCCTGCTGCTCCCAGGAAGTCTGTTGCCCTATTTCTGTGCAGGCTTCTTTGCAGTGCAGGACTTTGAGTTCCACATGGTTCCCTGGCAAATACCATGTGACCGGAGCAGGAGCGTTTCTATTGGACAGACTGCTGTCCAATAGGAACGCTCCTGCTCCAGTCACGTGGTTCCCCGGCTCACACTGCTTACCTGCTGCGGTATGGGTTCCTGCACCTCCCAAGCCGGCTAAAGACCCACTTCCGATGCTGCGACCGCCACCGGCCTGCTGCTGCTCTTCCTAGATGTCGTCCGTCGCTGGCTGAAAGGTAAGAAAGGTAAGTAATAAGATTATTTTCAGCTACTCTGACATTACCTGATGCCGGGTATTACCTGGCGCCGGGCCCACTTCTCAGTTGCCGGGTAATGTCCGGGTAGCTGGAAATGTGCCGGGTAACGCCGGGTACGCGGCACACCCCTAGTTTCAACCAATTCTTCAGTCAGTGTAACTCAGCAGCTACAATGTATTCTTATATTACTACGGTAACATTATCTATCGTTACAGTTTACAACTTAAACTGCTGGGAATATTGGCAACAAATTATCCCAAACAGGAAAGTGTTACTACAAAGATCTTGCTTTGCTTGGGAGGGGACTAACCTGCTATAGAAATCAAAGGATGCTTTAAAATTAATTACAAAATGGCATTGAGTTGAATAAATTAAAAAAAAAAATCACTATTTTCTAATACTAAAGAACTCATTTATTTAAGAAAAAAGTACATATAATATTTCACGTTTTGCTGCTTTAGCCAAAAAATGGTTAAGATAACACTGAGCTAGTGTGATCAGTCTGGCCTCCCTGTGTGCACGTACAGTATAGTAATAACATGTATAGTAATGGGATTGCTAATAAAACTTTGTGAAAAAAAAATAAAAAAGAAGAGCAGGAAGGAGGTGCTGAGCATGAGCATGAGCACTGCTCTGGCCTGCACCCTGCTGTCTGTGGGAGTCAGAGGCTCAGTCATGTGAGAGGAGGAGGGGCTGCTGCTGCTGCTGCTGCTGTGTGTTTGCACTGAGCGTGTGTCATGTAAATGTCTGACGGACACTTGAGGCGACAGTACCTGGATCAGTACCAGATACCAGTAATACTGGTGCACATCAAGTATGAAGCCCAGCTCCAGTGTCCCTAAATTCCTCACCAAGATATGGGCTTTGGTGGAGGACCCAAGAACCAACGATTACATCTGCTGGAGCCAGGCAAGGAGGGATGAGTGTGCCATGGGGGAGGGAGGGGTGAGTGTGCCATGGGGGAGGGAGGGGTGAGTGTGCCATTGGGGAGGGAGGAATGAGTGTGCCATTGGGGGAGGGAGGGGTGAGTGTGCCATGGGGGAGGGAGGAATGAGTGTGCCATGGGGAGGGAGGGGTGTGTGCCAGGGGGAGGGAGGGGGTGTAATAGGGCACGAGAGAGAGAGAGTCCTTTTAAACATGAGTCTCTTAATGGCAAAATACATGTTACCTACTTTTGCCCTGAGTACTGTACATTAGAGAGCAGTAGTGGGTATGTGGAGTATGAGTACAGAAACAGGCACTGAGATGCATTGAGTTCTGCATCTTGGGCCTTCACTAGTCTCCCCATTTTTGTCTGTCATTACAAAGTGTGCCAGGTCTGAGGTTGGACAATCCGAATCTGCCTCTGTTGTAAGAATATTGTGTGACAATTTGCTCCCTATTAACATGGGCGCTGATAATAGAGAAGCACTGACTTGGGTCAGTCACACTGCATTTCTGCAGCATGGTGGATTTGTAAATGGATGGAGCAGAAAGAGTGCAAAGATGTGTCCTTTTTATTTTGCTCCTCTTGGTGTCAGTATATGAAGGTCCTTGCTCCAGTTTTTGCAGCGTGTGCTCTAGTTTGCAATTTGAGGAGTGTCTAAAAGAGACGCTCGGGAGGCCTTGCGTGACGCAAAGACTATAATTGGATGTACCAAATATTGCACCGCTGTGATTGCACCCCCCCCCCACTTTTTTTTTTTTTTGAGTAAAAAATAAATTCTGGCAAGTTAAAGTTTAGAAATTCCTGTCTTCTAACAATTCGCACTATTTCCTCGAAACAACATACTTTCCTCTGTGTTGGTACATGGACCTTATAATCTCTGCTGTTCTACTAGATTTGTCCGAGTAGACAGAGGGGAAGAGACTGAAGAAAATGCTCTGCTGTCATTTTTACATATATTTTTATTTTTTTTAATTGTATTTTCAGTTACTTTCTGGATGTTTCCTTTTTTTTTATTTTTTTCTTTAATGCAAGTGTGCTGAAGGTTAGGCCGAGGCTATACTAGGCACGTGTGGTGTCGCGCGTGCTTGCCGCAGAGGCGATTTGTGGCCGTGGGGGAGACACGACGGAGAGGCGTGGCTGTGACGTCACGGAGCTGGTTCGCCCTCATTGGCTGAATCGCTCACGTGACGTGGCCGTCGCGTGATTATTTTGACGCGCGCCAGAAATCAAATTATTTTGACGCGCCGTCTCTCTCGCGTGCTCTATGGCCGTCCTCATTGAAGTACAGCCTTTTATTTGCGACGTTGCTCTCAACATGACCACGGCTTTAGTCTTCGAGCAATATCACCACATCAGGTTCCAATGTTTCTATAATTTACACATACTTGACCTTTTTAGCCTAGCCTTAATTATCATTAACAAGTTGTTTCTATTATCCCAAACATCTTGCCTGTTGGTACACTGGCGACACACTTTATTCGAGCTTGGCTAGTCCCACGAATTCGGGTATACCCGGGTGTATTGAGGTTTGTGACTGTTTTCTGCCCGAGTGCATTGAGTTATTTTCCAAGCAGGGATTGAAGCATTTTATTCCCTCTGGCTGCAATACTGCACAGTATATATATATAAACTGCATTACAATTCATGAATTTATGCCATCTGGTAGACACGCGAAGCATTGCAGCCTATTAAATCCTAATCATTATCATTTAACAGATCAGCCGCCCATCAGCCAGGCATGAACCCAGGCTGGGAAGGCAAATGCAACGGGGCTTGTCAGAGGTCAGGAGTGGCGCATTCCAGGTATCTGCCAGGTACATACCGGGTATTTGCTCGAATAAAGTGTGTCGGTGCAGTAGCCTCCGATGTCTAAACCTGAGCACTCTTGCCTAATAGCCAACTAACTACCTGTTTGGTAATCCCATCCCTCTTTTCGTCCCCTATATTGCTTTGTTTACTTCCCAATAATTTTCTTGGTTCCTTCACCCACCAAACAAGGCATCCCAAATATGTATTCTTTTTGGAAGAGAATCATGTTTTGTCATAAATAGGCAACAGCTTCCAATGCGGCTCATCTGTCATGTCCTTTGCTTTTATGATTGCATTGTATAAATGGGTAAGATGGAAACACACATTTTGTGATCTGCAGAGGCAGTTCCACATTGGATAATTGTCTTTGTATCCCGACGCCACTCTTCCCTTCTTTGCCAACAGAGAGATTCCATCCAGACATTCCCTGGTGTCATTTGATATACCAGGCACTCGGACTTTGCAAAAAGTGATTTATTACAGCTAAGAAACTAACGTTTCGACTGCCACACAGTGTTTATCAAGGTGAGGTCTCTCATGTTGATAAAGACTGCGTGGCAGTCGAAACGTTGGTTTCTTAGCTTTAATAAATCACTTTTTGCAAAGTCCGAGTGCCTGGATCATTTTCCTTATCTTGGACATTCCCTGATTCTGTGAGCACCGGCAGCTGACTTTTTTTGGTTTTGCAACAGTAAGATGTGTGCCAGTTATATCTCCATGGATTGTCATTTGATTTACCCCCAATGTCACTAAACCTGCCACCTGTGCTTCCCGGTTGCCACATCGCTGGCAGTGAGAGTAACTGAGAGGATATTGCAGTTGAGTTCATGGGCTAACCTAGATAACCAGTGGTTTCATTACAATGTGTGTTTGTGTTTGGGTACAGGATGGAAACAGCTTCATTGTATTGGATGAAGAAAGCTTTGCAAAAGAAATCCTGCCTAAAAATTTCAAACATAACAACATGGCCAGCTTTGTCAGGCAGCTCAACTGGTGTAAGTATTTAACCCTTCCCTGTGTCTTCTAAACATGGCGCAAACACAGACATAATGTGTGACTATACTATGCAGAAGGACTATTCTTGGTTTCCCATGGTTACTGAAGATAACATTTGTTCCTCCTATAATACCAACACAGACAGGTTAGATATGATATTAATACGGCTTATACCTAATGTAGGGCTTTATTCAAAAGAGTCCGACGCAGAGATTGCATTGCGGTCTGACGCCAACTGCCAGTGACTTTGGACCATATTAAGTAAGGCGCATAGCGTAGCAGCACAAGATAAATTGTGAGTACCTCCCTTGTATTGGCACTGTGCATTGTTTTTAAAGCATCTGATTTCTACAACATCCGCCATGTACTTTTCACGTTTATAACAGTCTTATTTACCTGTTTACCCTTATTATAAATGTCATTCTAGCCTTGCGGAAACAAACTGAACAGTTTTTCACTTGAATTTAACAAAACGCTGTAAATAAATAACAAGTATTGTAAGAAAGTAACTTGAATTTATAGTTACAGATATATATTGCAACCCACATTACATTAAAAACTATTATCATTACATTTAAGACCTTTTTTTATTAATTAGATATTTGAATTGCCATCTAATATCTCCAGTATAGAACGGCTTCTTGTTCTAATACACTGGAAATGTTTACATGTGAGATCAGCAGATCTAGGTTTTAAGTGTTACCGTCAGATTTAAAGACAGTCTCACTTTAAAATAAGATGAAATAAAGGCAGTAATATTTTTAATGGGTAAAATCTTGGTGACTAATGCTTTAAAAGACAAATCAGAACAGCATAAAAAATACATTTTGGAAAGTTTTTTTTCATTTACTGCAGGGACTGTGGGTTATTGTTTCCCTTCACAACAGTAATAACAATCAAATTTGGGCGCATGCCTTGGGGGTAAATTCTATATTCTGTGTCGAAATGGCTTTTTCTGCCACAAATCCCCATTGAGAGAAAATGGCATTTTCGGCCAAAAAATGACCTGAATGGCTGCTTGCGTGGATATAGAAGCGCCCCCTAAACGTTTGAGTGCCCTAGTGGAGGTCGCACGTATCTGAACGCTGCTGGCCTTTATGCGTCCGTAAATATGATTCCTAAAGGTACAGTCACACTGACACCCACAGTTCTCCAGCTCTCTGAGGCCCGGATTCACTAAAGTCCGCTTGGTCACTGGACAGGACGCTTACCTAACGGAACGTCACGTTAATAATAGCGCGGTATTCAGGACCATAATCTAACATCACGCCATGTTTTCTATCGTAAAAGCATAGCGTTAACTAAATGAGATGCAAATGTTTATCATATCATCCCCTATTCACAAAACTCCTTTAAGGTTAGTGTGAGGAAGTGGAAGAAGGCCTATGCTAATGAGCTCAGTTACGGCTGTTATTTTTGCATATAATTATCTTTGTGAACAGGATGGTAATTTGGAACATGGTGTTCGTACCTGTTTTAGGTCACGTCACGCTGTGTGACCTAACTTGAGTCTAGTCCATCTCACCCAGAGTGAGTTGACCCTATTTTCTAAAGAACATATGCAGTTGCCTGCCATTTATGTCAGTTCACTACCTCCATACCTGTTCATTTATAATTACAGTGTTAATTATCCTTGCTTAAAAGACTTGGGTAGTTGGGCGTTACAGATCTACTGATATTACAAAACAGTTCACGGTCTGCCAGTGTGTGTTGTAAAACACATACACAATCAGCAGTTTAATCACTTAAAAATATGAAGTCTATTTATTTTTAGTGGCTTAGAGAGATGCAGTCCCCTTAAAAAGCAACATAAAACGAGAAGAAACCATTGCATTTAATAAGTGCTGTTTCCTGATCGGATAAGACAAGAATCTTTGTGCCATCCACTTGTGATTCTTAGGAAATAGTTCCTCTCTGTGTGTCAACAGCACCAAGTACTAGATGGTAAACTACTGAATGTGGGGCAGATAACCGACATGAATCCTGCACCGCTCTGCGTACACATGGTGGTGTTTTTGCCTCTATGCCACTATTCAAACATAAATATTCTTATTATTGGAAGGAAAAAGCTGTTTTTCATCATTTTGTTGCATGAAGAAAATCACTTAAAGCCAGAAACTGAATTGCATACCAAAAAATGATTTTTGATTGTAATTTGATTTCCCCGCCCCCCCTTCTTCTACCTTCATTCCTATACAGGAAAGGGGCATGTTTAGCCTTTTCCTGTGCAAAGTGCGCACATACCAGAATGCCGCCATTACCTGCAAATAATTGGCTCTATTGTTTTGTTCATAGATGGCTTCCATAAAGTTGTGCATGACGAGTCCGGCGTAGCTAAGCAAGAGTATGGTCAAGGAAAATATCAACACCTCTGTTTCAAGCGTGGCCAGGAAGAGCTACTAACAAAGATTAAAAGGAAGGTAACTACTTGTTAGTGCCGGTGAAAGAGCCGTTTCTCTGAACATGCGCTGTATTTTAAAGCTGCAGTCCTTGCTGGTAGACCTTTTATTTATACTTCCTATTAGAGATCTCTACTTGTCCTTTCAACAGTTGTTTTTTTAGGTTTTCAAATAGGATGCGTTTAAAATATTAAGTATCCGGGAGATTAAAATGAAGCTTGAATTGAAGCTCTCCCCAGTGCCTGCTGCCGTGTAACGGTTACCATGGTAACCTCGGAAGCTGTTTTTAACACTAGAACAACTGTAAAAAGAAAATGGCGGGACATGCGCAGGGGGCAAACTACTGACATTACAGTATGCTAGTAAAACTCAAATAGCCTTCTTGGGGAGTGGGGTTGCTTCGGCGTGCGCTGTGCGTACAAGCACCGCCCCCCAAACAGTCCGGTCCCAGTAATTACCGCGTCGCGGAAGGTGCAGCCGCGCTCTACTGCAAGTTTTTGCAAATACAAAAACATTGTATTTGCAACTTGCGGCGGAGGCGTGGCCAGACCTCCCTCCCCCCCCGGCAGTTCAACCAATGAGGGCGAACCAGCCGTGTGAGGTCATGGCCACGCCCCTGCAAACTCCCCGCCACGCCCCCTCCCGTTGCAATCCCTGCCTCCAAAGACCGTAGATCGCTGTGCACGCACCGCCCCCCGCCGGGCGCGCGTGCTTCAGTATATACTGTGACTGCAGCCTTATGAACTACAGGTGTGGCAGGCGTCACTGCGCATGCCAACAGGTGTAATAACGTGTTAAGCGGCAGCTGCTCCCACTGGCGCGTTGTTTCCTGCTGCAATGTGCCAGTGATGGCAATAACGGCCGCTGCATCGTGTTCAATATTCTTAGGTTCTTGACTCCTAATAGTAGAACGTTTCTTTTTCCGTTTGATGTTGCAGGGCTTAGCCCTTTCTACTGATAGGAAATAGAGGGTATGAAAGTCCCGCTACGGTTAATATGAAACTAACGGTCTACATCTATTCTGTTGAGGCGTCCCTCAAAGAGAAATGCAAATTTCAGGGAACCAAGCAAGATAAATGAGGCTATATCAGTCCAGTCAAAACTGCAGGAGAAAATGTATCAACACATTCACTGGTTGTGAAATCTTTTTAATGATCTTTAATATTGACAGTAGTTTGTGAGAGAGCCTTCTCTCTTCACCAGGTCGATCCTAAATGTTCTTAGCTTAGTCCAGGGGTGCTCAACTACAGCCTCCAAGACCTTCCCACCCCTGCTTCAGCACTGATTGAGCCACCTGTGCTGAAGCAGGGATATCCTGAAAACCTGACCTGGGGGGTGGTGTGTGTTTTGAGGACTGGAGTTGAGCACCCCTGTGCTAGTCACCAGAAAAAAAGTAAAATATAAAAAACCTTTACTAATAGTGGATCAGCGTGGTAGGATGGATATGGGAATAACAGAGAAGAATGAAGAAGGATAACGGTAGTAACTGGGTGGTGCTGTGTTTATGACCAACCAGGGCAGACAATGTAATGAGGGAGAGAGGCTGAGATTGTATAATGCAGCACTACAAATGTTTTAATGCTGGTGACTGGTTCCAGAGAAAGTAAAATATACACACAAGGTTCGGTGAATAACACCTTCCCCATATGCAATGAATGGCTTTCTTAGCCATATTTTTATCAGCTGAGCCATTTCTAAAGATAACCTCAATGTTCATGGTGTGCTGTCATTAGGAGTGCATACCAAACAGAGGGAAGAATGCTGCAGCGCTACTAGTTTCATAGTAAGTTATATAGTCTACAATAAGGTCAAACTCTCCCCCCTCAAAATGCTTCTTAAAAACCGGAAAACTCAAGTGTCAAAAAGAAATGTTAATACGGCCCACTTGTAATGTTTCTCCCATAAATGTACATATTATAATACAGAAACACAAAGGCAAACCTAAAGGATAAGTTATCAGTGAATCAGGAAAAACGGTAATATTTTTTGGCTGGGGTAACCCTACACCCTGCATCACCAAAATCGTGACTCTACCATTATATAGCTTCCATTCATTTCTTGCCAGGTTCCTGTTCCCCGTATTGAAGAGGGCAAAATGGGACCAGAAGACATGCACAAAATATTGGCGTTCCTGCATCAGGTGCAAGGAAGACAAGATGTCATGGATTCAACTGTGGAATCTTTAAAGAGGTATGGGAGGTAGTTACAATAGAGCAGGAGTGGCCAACTCCTGTCCTCTCGGGCCACATGGCTCAGCCAGGGATATCCTTAACACCTGTGCTGAAGCAGGGATATCCTTAACACCTGACCTGTTGGTGGCCCGTGAGGACAGGAGATTGCCACTCCTGCATTAGATGTTAAATGCAGTTTATATAAAGGTGATGCATTAAAATTGAAAATAGAAGCCACCACTCTCCTATCCACATCTCTTCCTCTCTCCTTCCCTCCACCTGTGCCCAGACACTGCACCTCTATTTACACACCTCCTTTTCCAACAACTTCGACGCCCCTCAATAAAAAGCACCCCCACAAATCCTCTTCTCATCTCCTCTCTCTACTCCTCCTCACTGCTGGGAATATCTCTCCTAATGTGTGTGATAATCTCTCTATCTATCAAATGGAAATATTACTGTGTGCTCATTTGCATGTCTTAGACGTGTCTGCAACCCCGCTTTTCACCATTATCGCCCATCATACAGTGCTTCCACTGCAGCAAGGGATTCTGGGAAATGACATGCAAATGAACACACCGTGCCTCCTTTTGCTTCAAATCCATGTTGACATGGACCCCAATAAGCTTATGCTTGCTGCATTGAACAGATTTTCAGCACAGCCTGGGTTAAGATGCATTGCCAGTAAACCTACCCACAGACAGCTGTTTCGACCTATAGGGTCTCATCAGTGTGAGGCTGGTTATACTGGCTTTGCAATTTGAAGCTTGGATAGGTATCCACCACACACTAGTTAAGTTATGGTGGGTAAAAAAAGTGCCAGAAAACCCTCCACCGTAAAGTATATAGCCAATGGAAATATTACCGTGTGCTCATTTGCATATCTCTCTATCGCTATATATGTATATGTATGCATGCATATATTCACACACAGGATAAATCCAGAATGCTAAGAATAAAGGGCGCAGACAAATGGTAGCGTGTATTAATCCCTTCAGCAATGGATAGACCAACAATGTATTGTAAGGGTTCATATAAAAAGCATGATCATGTTATCTTGTATCAGCACTCTGCAAGGGTCCATGCTTTATTTACTGACAGTATCCTGTTCCAAAAATAATATTACCGTAAAAGCTCTGTTATTCGGCATGTGCTGGACGTGAGAGGCGTCTGGTAAGTAAAAATACTGGGTAACTTAGGTGTGCCATGCCATACTTGGAGTACAAATTTTCAAAGAATTACAATTCTTTATAACGTATCAAATACTATACAAGTACTCGCCAATTAAGTAGTAATACTACTGTGATACTGTCTCAAATATCTGACTGCACTCGCAAATTCTCATTGTGATCTGGGGGTGCCGGATAGCTTGGGCATGGTTTCCAGTTACTACATAGAAGATTTGTATAGGGATAGATCATAAATTGCAGATACTAAAGCTTGCCGGTTGGTAAAATGCTGGAAAACACCACTTTTACGTACTATGGTTACCTGCTACACGGAAACATAGGTCGCGCTTATAGTCCCGGCGACGCAACGTCGCGTCAAAACAAATGCTTTGAATCCGTCACGTGCATTTATAGTAGGAGCGGCACTACGGCTTGGTTGCGATCTCTGAAAGTCAATTCAATTTGATTTTTTTCAGCGACCGCAGTGTGACGACGCCTTCGCCAGGACTATTAAGCGCGGCCTTACACAGCCAGCTGTGACAAGGTGTCTGACTAGGTGACCTGTTTACTCAGGACTGCCTGTTTGTGTGTTACAGACCCCCTGACAATGTAGAGGATCGGTATAACTTAAGATTGTGCACCTTTCTTCGACTGGAAAATAAATAATGCATGTAATAGTTGCTTTCTCTTTGTTGCTTAGGGAGAACGAGACGCTGTGGAAGGAAGTTCTTGATTTAAGGCAGAAACATTTGCTGCACCAGCAGCGGTTTGAGTCTGTGAGTGATACAAATCTTTGCCCGGACCACAACTGCTCACCGGTGGGGTGATCTCCCCGATGTGACTTTCACACTGTATTTATATTTTAAGTGATGCAGCCCCTACATATTAAGTAGAGATAGCAGATGGGGGAGTCAGAAAGGGTAAATATATTGTAAGCACAAATGTTACCCCTTTGCTACCAGCCGAGTGAGCAACGCAAGAACAGTGTGTTATTGGGCCTTCTGACAATGTACACTTTGCCATTTATACAGATGTAGCAAAGCTTAGTGTCCTCGGTGACGCGATTGTGACACCGTAGGATTATCGCTTGTTCAGCTACAGAAGAGGTGCTCAACTCCAGTCCTCAAGAACCCCCAACAGGTGTTAAGGATATTCCAGCTTCAGCACAGGTGGCCGTGTTGAAGACTGAGCCACTGATTGAGCCACCTGTGCTGAAGCAGGGATATCCTGAAAACCTGACCTGTTGGGGGTGTCTTGAGCACTGATCTAAAGCGTTGAGGACCAGAAATCTTGTTGCATGTGTAGTTGCTGGCGGTCTGAATCTTATGCTGGCGGTCTGAATCTTCACTGCATGAAGAAACACACAGATTCACGCAGATACTAACTTAGTCTTGTTACAGACTCGCTGATCTGTACAATGATATACACACATTTACACACAGAAAAGATACACACAGACCCACGCCTGCTTGTATACTGTTATATAATGTAACACTGAAATGTTACTTTTTTTTGTTTATATTGATGCTATATCCCAAATCAAATATATGGAGAGAGAAAAATAGCTATTTACTAAGCTCCTGTGGTTGAGAAACTGGTGAAAAACAGAGCAACATATATTTTTAACTGTAGAAGATAATGTAAATTCAGGTCTAAAAATGTGTGTATTGTAAAAGGCATTGTACAGCCAAGGCAAGCATAGCAATAATAGTACTGTTAGTATTAAGTACAATTGGTTCTTGCAGTGGGTTGAAGTGGCAGAAAAGACCGCATTGCGTTTTATTTTTATTACAGCATTGAAGCAGGGCGTCTCCGGAGCTCAATAGTGTTACTTTCTGCTCTGGGGACCCCCTGCTTTCAGAGGTACTTCCGTAAGGGGGTGGCGGTATCTCTGCAGCCAGGGAACTTGTGTGCCTAGCATAATAGTGGCTTAAATGTCACGCAGGCCAGTAGGAAGCCGTGATGTCATCAGTTGCGGCGACCTATTGGCCTGCGTGACCGAGATATATTTAAACTGCACAGGGACGCCGGCACCCCCTATGGAGATATGTATCTCTGGAAGCAGGGGGTCCCCGGCACTGCAATTAACACCGTTCTGCTCCAGAGACCCCCTGCTTCAATTCCTTAATAAATATAAAAATAAAACGCAATGCTGTCTGCTCTGCTGCTTTAACCCACTGCAGGAACTAAATATATTTAATACTAACAACAGTACTATTATTGCTGAAATGTATATTTGAATTCTTTTATTTTCTTCCTATTTAGGTTGCCCCATCTCAGTCCTATGACAGAATCACAAATTTGCAAGCAAACCAGTAAGTATTCATACCTATATTTAAAATCACAAGTCAAACAGAGCGACAATGGAGGGGTTACATAGCAATATTTTTGGGAGATTGTGACAGCTTCTTATGCACGTTTAGGAAAAGTGAGCACGAAGGCTAAAAAGCCAGCTTTTGGCAATATTGCAAACACTTGATACACAAATACATTTAAGAAATGTATGTACTGCATACGCATGACAATAAATATATTTACATGTACGTCTTAAATTCTGTGCTTTCAATTTTCTGAGTACACATTTGTGCATCGCACAACCTCCCAACTGAATACAAAGTGGAATGCACATATTTTTTTTGAAGGACAGGAATAAAAGTTATACATTAATCAGCTGGAATTTGAATTTGTTGGGGTTGGTTCTGAGTTGAACTGTTGTGACTCCCGTGAGATGACGTGGACAACTTGACACTTTTTTTGCAGTTGATTGTTCTTCCTCGCCCACTATTATCAAATGATCCATTTGTAAGTGTGTTTTTGTTGAAATACAGCAACTGTAAAACCGGTCTTGCATTGCAGGTTTACAAGAGACTATCTAAATGGCATATTGCTGTGGAATAGTCTATGCTAAACATTTAAATGGGGCCTTATTCTTATATGGGTTTGCTGCCTCCAAGGCATACAGATGTAGCAAGACTTGCTGTCTCCGGAGCCGCAGTCGAAAAAAGCGTGGCTCTGGAGACAGTGTTTGGCGCGGTCACACTGGGGGGGAGGGCGTCCATGCATCTGGGTCGTACACCTTTCTCCTCCCCCCGCAGCGTTAATTCTCCGGAGTTGGGACCGCCGCGCCTTGCGCCTGTGCTGGGAACAATAAGCTTTGCTACATCTGTATATCATCTTCTGAAGGTCGGAAATGATGATCGGAGTCGTTTTTGATTCTTTCCTCAACAGAGGCAGCCACAGCTTCCGATTCCCTTCAACGGTATGGCCCACCGAATCTCGCCATTTTCCTATCTGCTGTGAAACCTCAGACCACTCGTGGTCATTGTCTTTCTTTACATAGTTACATAGTAGATGAGGTTGAAAAAAGACGTACGTCCATCATGTTCAACCTATGCTAAATTTAGACGACTGATACTTTATCCTATATCTATACTTACAGTATATTGATCCAGAGGAAGGGAAACAAAAAACACCAGTGAAACGTCATCTAATATCTCATAAGGGGGAAAAATTAATTCCTTCCTGACTCTGAATTGGCAATCAGATTATTCCCTGGATCAACATCCTTCCCATGTTTACTTATTTGGTATGGATGATCCTTTAACATTTAGGATAGCCTCATCTGTATCCCAAACATGTTTCAATGACCTTACTGCATGGGCCTCTCTCACTCTGTTGGGAGGCTATTCCATGAATCTACCACCCTTTGACTAAGTGCAATGATCAAAGAAAGGTTCCTGTATCATGCATTACGCTTCCAGAGCTAATCCCGGTCACTGTTCAGTATTAATAGATACTTGTTTATGATATTGCAGCTTTTTTCTTCTTCAAGACTTCAAAACAAAACAAAAAAAGTAGTCGTAAAAAATAGTGGCTATCGCTATTTTATTATTAACAATGTCAAATGAGACCGAAACAATCAGGAAAAAAAAACTGTTATAATAGTGTGCCATCCTAGTTCAGATTATGAAATCTAGTCGTACCATGGGATTATCTGGATCGAGTCCCGTTCAGCCAAACAGCAGAGTTTCTGCGCTCGTGCTGTCCTTTTTAAAATCAGCTAGGATAATCCGTTTGCAGCTTTGCACGCTAGGAGTCATTCCTCATACACTCAAAGTGGAGAACTCCCAGAGGAGCTCCCAGAAAGACAAAAAAACAATGCGAACTACGGATTACATTTTAAATATAACAATTTTAATATCTGGTCAAAAGACCAAAAAAAACAATGTGTCACAATAAATAATATCCACAACACATGAAAATTAACTAAATAACGTCCAGAAATACATATACACTTACATAAAATGCATGGGCATTCCCATATAAAGGGATACTAGCCCCATACTAGCTTCTATGAAGTATAACATAACATAAAAACACAAAACCAAAGTTAATCAGATGAAACGATCTCAGTGGGAGTTCTATGAAAAACCCGTATGGTAGCTACAATGAGGGGAACCAATACTGACCACAGGCGGCAGCGGGTAGCCAGTGTAGGCGCGAAAAAGTCTCGACTGCACGAACACACGGCAGAGCTTCCCTCCGCAGGCGCGCTTCCTGGTTGTACCGTTCCAGCCAGTGCACAAGGAAATCCATCAAGAGGAAGTTTCAGAGTACTGTACAGCAAACATTTTTTTACACAAAGTCCTCATGAAGGTCCCCGTGAGCCAAAACATTGGCTTTTATGTATTTCTAATACATATGTGACTCGTACTTTTGAAGTGATGTACAACTTTTCTTTATCACACTCATATTCACCAGAGACTAGTCCAGGGGGGCGCAAACTTTTTTCCCTGCGCCCCCCTGCCGGCGGTCCTCTCTCTTCCGCGCCCCCCTTAACCACCAATTATCCGCCCTCCAGCGTCATGACGCCGCGTTGCCATGGCGACGCTAGAAGGAAGCCGCCGGAGTCACGGGTAAGTATGGTTTACAGAGGCCCTGCAGCTCCCGCGGCACTTAATTTAAGTGCCTTCGGGAAGCGCGCGGGGCCTCTGTAAACCCGGCGCCCCCCCACCGGCAGTCTCGCGCCCCCCCTGGGGGTCGCGCCCCACAGTTTGCGCACCGCTGTACTAGTCTATAGCATGCATCTTTTATTTATGTGCCTCGCATGTTCCTGGAACCTATATCCAAGGGCGGCTATCTCCAAGTGCTAGATCCGGGAAATCGGGGCTCATAACGGGACATTATCAAAAGCCGTAACGGACACTGTTCCCTGAGGTTAACACGTATCCTCAAAGCTAATTATGTGAAAACAATGGCCATTGTACACCGTATTAGCATATGCTTAATGTTACGGTATTGTAGCATAATGTTGCCATATCTGCCAACAATGTGATGTTAAGTACAGTATGTCTTAGAGTTACTCCGATCCAGGCCCTGAAATGAGGGAGAGAGGGAGAGAGGGAGAGAGGGAGAGAGGGAGAGAGGGAGAGAGGGAGAGAGGGAGAGAGGGAGAGAGGGAGCGCTAAGTTGGTTAATTCATGCCTAACTATGGATTTACACTTATCCAGATCATGTAAAAGCCCTATTTGATGGTCTGAATGTGAGTAAAACCAAGTTTAGGTAGGACCTAACTAAAGTAACCTTTATTCCATGCATTATTCTTCACAAACCTTTAGTAGATATGCAATATTATGGTAACATAATTTGCATATCATTTGTCATTACTTTTGGTTGTTATAGTTAACCCTAAGCTCATTATGGGAGAAAACGTGACCTAACTTGTTGTTTTTGTCCTTTGAAGACACATTGTTAGTCTTAACATGACATTATGCAAAAAAGGTTGCACTAGTGAGTGACACTCACAGGTGCAAAAGGGGGTGCGCTGATGTGTACACAAGCTATTGAGTGTCCATATGTTCTGGGATGTATGATCTATAGGGAGGGAGGGGGGGGGGGAAGTTTCCCTGTGGTGTCTGATTGGTAAATGGTTGTGGATCTGTACCTTAGGCTATCTTCTTGCACATAGACAGGGCCGCCGACAGATTTCCCGGTGCCCAGGACTAGAGTTTAGACTGCCCCCCTCCAATGTCGGTGGTCTTGCGAGCCCCCCATTTCACACCTCGTGAGCCTCCTCCCCTATTTCTCCCCCACACCCCCTGTCTCATTCTCACCCCTCCTCTCGTCCACACTGCCGCAGGCCTCACTCTCCCACGCCCGGGCCTCTCTCTCATGCTGGTGGCTGCGTGGGGCCTGGCCGGCGCTGGTGGTTGAGCCTGACAACTGTCCGGCTACCGGACCTTCCTAGAGCTTATCCCAGTCACTGTTCAGTATTAATAGATCCTTGTTTATGATAATGCAACTTTTTCTTCAAGACTTCAAAACATGACAAAAAACTACTCGTAGTACAAAATAGTGGCTATTGCTATTTTATTATTAACCAATCAGAAAAAAAACTGTTATAGTGTGTCATCCTAGTTCATATTATGAAATCTAATCGTACCATGAAATCGGGATAAAGTCCCGTTCTGTAACGGAACAATTAGTACATGATGTTAAAAATATATAACATTCTCATGAAGGCTGAAACTAGTTAGTTAGGAAATCCATGAAATCTATATGTTTGAGTGAGTTTGGATCCGGTAGGTGTCCGATCTGCTGCACAAATTCAGTCGTCTCTCTCCCCAAACATTACCATTAAATATTTTGATGAATTCCTGATTAAGTACCCCTGCTAAATGTTTGCAGGTAGCATGTAAGCTTTGAGAGGACACCGTACACGCGCGCACACGGTAAAGCTAAATAAAAACATGTTTTTATTTAACTTTTTTTTTTTTTACTCTGGTTGCCGCCGGCCCCGGCTCTCCCACGCTGATTCGGGCCTCCCTCACTCTCCCGCACCAGGCCTCTCGGCAGTCGGACAAAATAGTTGAGCTCGACCTATGGCCGGGCCAAACTTTCAGAGCTGGCTGGCCAGGCCCCCCACACGGACTGGTTCCAGAACACTTGTCCTGACATTATCCCCCCGTCAGCGGCCCTGCTCACGAAAAAAACGCAAATACATTCTAGAACATCCCTAAAAAGTTATTCAAGTACATTAATAACAAAGGATTGGTAAAGATAATACAGTATAGGATCCTTTCAGTGTGAAATTGGCGTGCAAAGGAGAAGACGGGTATTAAACACATTCTTTACTTTAGTATGAACCATTGGACGAAACCACAACTTCAACATTAACATTTGGTTAGCAAAGGAAGAAGTACAAAGGTGGCTTGATAAAATGAAGGTAAATAAAGGCCTTTTCTTGTGCACCCAAGTGTTCCTAAGGAATGAAATTCATTAATAGCCAGACAATTATATTTATTATTTAAGGACTCCATTTTCGCAGGCTCTGTACCACAATATTGATTTGAAGCAGAGATGGCACTTTTATTTAAAAAGGTAGCTAGATAACCTTGGAATTACAGACCTATAAGCCTGACATCAATAATGGGGAAGCTACTTGAAAGTTTAATTAGGGATGATATGCAGAAATACCTATTGGATTACAAAATTATTAGTAATAGTTATCATGGATTTATGAGGGTAGCTCATGCCAAATTAACTTTATAAGTTTCTTTGAGCATGTAAGTATGAATTTAGACTATGCAATGCCAGGGTTGCCACCACTCTGGGATTCACCCGGAGACTACCGGTTTTGGCTTTGTATCTCCGGGCTACAGGTTTACCTGGTAAACCTCCGGGTGGCAGCAACCCTGGGAGGGCAGCTGAGACATGGCATGCTCTGGTGTCTTCACCCTGCAACTGTCCTCAAAATGGCCACCCAGCGTCTAATGGCGCCGCGTTGCCATGCCAACAGTAACGCATCGTAACCGCGCCACTTGACACATGACAACAAGACACTACGTCACGATGTCGCGTAGCACCGCCACGTTACGCCTTGGCGTCCCGCTGCCATATCACGTTGCATCTCGTTGGCATGGCAACGTGGCACCATACGGCCATATTGAGAAGAGTTGCAGAGGGAAGATGCTGAGAGGACGCCGCTGATAGGTAAGAGCAGTTGAAAAACTAATATCTCCAAGTTGGCTTGAGTAGAAGGTGGCCAACCCTGTGCAATGCACAAGAGGTTAGTGTAGAAAATAGAGGAGGTTGGTCTGAGTGAATATTTTTGAACCTGGATTGAAAACTGGTTGAAGGATGGACAACAGAGGGTGGTCACAAATTGAACCTTTTCAGGTTGGGCTAAAGTTGTGAGTGGAGTACTTCAAGGTTCGATACTGGGACCACTGTCTTTTAACTTTTTTTTATTAATCACCTTTAGGTTGGCATAGCGAATAAAGTAGTAAAACCAAAACAGGATGTAATTTCTCTACAGAAGGAGTTGGATAAACTGGAAATTTAGGGAAATGGCAGAGGTTTTTAATTCCAATAAATGTAAGGTTATGTATTTGGGAATGAAGTATAGGAAGGCTACATAATAATAACTAAATGGGGCAAACATAGGTAAATCTTTGATGGAGAAGGATTTAGTAGTGCGTCTAGATAGCAGGCTTAGCAATAGTGCTCAGTGTCAGCCAGTAGCTGCAGAGGCTAATTGGATATTATTGCATAAAATTGGGCATGGATGGAAGGGAGCAATATTTTGCCACTGTATAAATCCTTAGTAAGACCACGTCTTGAATAAGGAGTACAGTTTGGGCCACCACTCCATAAAAATACATAATGGAACTGCAAAAAGTGCAAAGAGCCACCAAATGAATAAAGGGTTTGACTTCTGAGGAAAGGTTTATTTACATTAGAAATGAGGCATCATAGAGGGGGATATAACTATTTAGAAATATATTTGGAGTCAATACAAGGACCTTTCAAGGGAACGATTTATCCCAAGGATAGTTCAAATGACACAGGGTCATTCCTTGACATTGGAGGAAAGGAGGTTTCATCTGAAGAAAATGGTTCTTCATAGTACGGGCAGTTAAAATGTGAAATTTACTACAGATTGAGTCTGTAATGGCAGATACAATACATATCTTTAAGGTTGGACATTATTAAAAAAAAATAAAAAAATGTAAGAATAATGTTGATCCAGTGAGAAATCTCATTGCCAGTACTGGAGTCATAAAGAAATGTATTTTTCCCATTATGTGACATCATTGGATAATGTTTCACTGTTGGATAGTGTGTGTGTGTGTGTGTGATTAGTATCTGCATGAACAAAATGTAACATAAGTTGAACTCGATGGACATTGTGTTTTTTCAACCTCATCTACTATGTAACAATGTCTATTAATACTCTTTTCAGGGCACCTTAGCCAGAGCATGTTTTGTGGATAACTAACCGCTCACACATTCATGCATAGGGTAAAGCATACATGTGCGCTTGGCAATTTAGTGGTCATTCCTAAAATCTGGTCTGTCAGGGTTTCCCTGATGAGGGAAGAGTAGCACAGTTTTGAAGGCCCACTACACACAGTATTACAGTTTCCGTATGAATATTTCAATAGCAACATTCAGTACAATGCTTTTATTATCATCGCTTAAAGCAGCAGTCTAAGCTGCTGTTTTTTTTTTTTTTTGTATTTCATTTTCTTTCCCTTTAATATGTGCATCAATACAATCTACACTAAGTAATTAGCTAACTTGCTGATCGATCCGTTCTCCTGTGATCGATCGGCAAAGATTCGGCAGTGCAGCAGAAGAGGACCAAAGATGCAAAGTTCTGTGGGGAAGATCATGTGACCAGGCAGTCACTAGATACAATTGGTGCACTGCTAGAGAGAGGACAGGGCTCAAAAAGTGGTGTGCCAGAGCCTGTTTCAGAAGAGGTAGGGGATGTGACTTTTTTAATGGTTGTTATAGAAACAAAAAATGCTTATAATACATTAAAAATGTAATTCAGAATTTTTTTTAACATTTTTTTTTTCCATTGCTACAAATATTTTCTCAGTGTGGAACTGATTCATATAGGACAGGATATTGCTTGTCTGCAGCTTTAAGAATTCACAAGTAGTACAGGCGTGATTGACAACATTTAGTTGGTATACAAACATTTTCACTCTGGCAATGCCTCTAAATTCTAAGTAAACAGAGTGAAAATGTTTGTATACCAATGTTGTTGCCTGAATAAATAATCGAATGTCCAAGCCAAAATAAGATAAATGAGTAATGATTTTTATTACCAAGCATATGCAAGGAGACCAAAATGAGGAAGTCTCAAAGGCTTGAAATTATTAGTGATACAAAAGCATATATACAGGCATACCCCGCTTTAATGGACGCAATGGGTCCAGAGCATGTATGTAAAGTGAAAATGTACTTAAAGTGAAGCACTACCTTTTTTCCACTTGTCGATGCATGTACTGTACTGCAATCGTCATATACGTGCATAACTGATGTAAATAACGCATTTGTAACAGGCTTTATAGTCTCCCCGCTTGCGCACAGCTTCGGTACAGGTAGGGAGCCGGTATTGCTGTTCAGGATGTGCTGACAGGCGCATGCGCGTGCTGCCGTTTGCCTATTGGGCCATATGTCCTTACTCGCGAGTGTACTTAAAGTGAGTGTCAAACCGGGGTATGCCTGTACTCAACAGCCGGATATACATGATTACACAATCATTATTCAGTGTAATCAATGCAATGCCCATATAAAGAATATTGTTGACAAGATATATTTTTCTGCTTGGCACATATTTATTTTACCGAACCCCCTAACCGTCTGTAATCTTATCTTGAGCCCTAAACTGCCTGGAAACCATCTTTTTCTTGCTAATCCTTCTCTTTTCTGTTCTCCATTTCTCTTAGAAATTCATTCGCAAGCCTCGCACAAACTGATTAACACCCTTGTCATCCAGGTCCAGTCTTGGCATACCATAATGTGTCTCAGAGACCCCATACCATATTCCAACTCCCAGAGACCCCCTCTCCATACAGTCACATCAACTAAATGTGGTTAAACCGGTACTACTTGTAAATTTTTAAAGCTGCAGATCAAGCAATATCCTACATTTGTTTTTAAGAAATCGGTTCTGTTCTAGCCTTTTTTTATATTATTAGTTTGTAGAGACGTATAAATTATACACAAATTTTACAACATCAGTGTTATATGGATGTCATCATTTTTAGTAATTGAAAGCTAAAACTTCATACACATAATTCCGTTGTAGTATATGATTGCACCGGAGGTAAGCGAGATAGTTATACGTGTTTACTGTATGTATCATGAGCAGGGAATCTATTGTGTCTGCAAGTGATCATGTGCTCATATTGACATATGATGTTTGTATGTCCCTGTCTGCCGGTCCCTGAATGTAGAGCATTGTGGAATATGTTTGACTTATAAATGATGATGTGTTTGCATTGTGTTTTAGGCCCCTCATGATCGATAGTACTGGTAACTACAACCAACTGTCCGTGCACAAAACTTCACAAAACATCGACCAGGTAAAAGTTAGCAATGTTTTAGTTCCCATCCTCTTGCGGATAAACCAATAAATGTAACTTCTTGCATGTTTCCTTTGGAGCCTGGGATAACCATGAGTTGGTTCTGTATGTGAGCAGTAGTACTGCCTCGGTTCTATAACAGAGCATTGTCTGTGTTCCAGGCTTCAAGGGTTTTCTTCCGTGGAGCCCAGACTTCAATGTCTCTGTGACCCATTTTGTGTTAATGTAAATACAGTATTTGGGAACGTGGGCTTCCATCACATTGACCAGCTCTGACATTTTACTTGTCCATTTCTGTGCTGTATATACATTGTACATTATTTCCACCATTTTATCTCCCTCTTTCCAAAACGTAAAGACTGCAGAATTGTTTCAGACGACACAGTCAATGTATTTTCCTGGAGTGTTTTTTTTACTTTTGCAGATCGGGCATGCAGATTAACGAGTTATATCACTTTGTGCATTTGCACGGATTTTAACCTTATGCCCAATTTTAAAAGAAATTCAGAAAAGTATTTAAACGTGGATCATTAGAATAACTGTTACAGTACATTGCATTTTCGTGGGCGTCAACATTTGTCACATGAACAAGTTACATTGCTGGAGAGACCTACAATAATTTTACACATTTATATAGTTTCTTTAAACAATTGGTAGGAATGGTACATTTACAGATGTCCACCGTGCCAGAGACAGTGTCTGCGATGCTGAGCCGCCAGGGTCCATATGTCTTGCTACATCTGTACATTGGCCAACCTTTTTGAGTGCCATTTGAGTGCAAAGTAAGTATACCTCGGATAGCGGCAACCAGGGCGGCAAACATGAAATACAGCAAGGATTGAAAAATCACGGTTGTCTGGGTGCCTGAAATGCACCCCCTTGCGCCTGTGCTTTGCGCAGTGATGACTGACCTGATTGGTCAAGTTACCAGCTACCAGCTCGGGGAGGGGTGGAGAGATAGGAGAGCGAGAGTCTGTGTCAGTGTCTATCTATGCGAGGGTGTCCGTATGAGTGTCACAGAAACACGGTGACACAGAGCCACAGACGGGTAGGAAAGTCAGGTGCCTAACAATGCTGGCTCCTAAAAATTCTGGCTAGCACCTAAGTATTTTATATTTTTGTTCACCACTGAAATACAGTACATACAAACTTCTTGCATGATATGGCGACCTCTTAGCTGCTGGTACCATACAACCCGGTGTGAAGCATGTTGCGCAGTGATTCACATCTTTCATTTTACTACATTGTCCATCAAAAGTGTAAAGAGAATTTTTTTTTAAAATCCGGCCAAAAAAAAGCATGTTTATTCCATCCTGTTCTATGATCCTCTATGATTTGCTTTCTGCTTTTACTGTAGAATTCTGTCTCCACGTAACTGTCTGAATGTGTTCTCATTCTTGACCGTATTCTCACAAACTTGTCCAATAACTCAGAATGTCAACCTTGTGTTCTGGTTTTCTGCACCAAAAAGAAAGGAAAAAATGTACAAGTCTCCATGCAAGCTTATTTAGTTCAAGCTTGCATGAAAGCAGCAATCTGTATTTTGTTTATTTAAATATTTTGAAGTGAGGTGGGTCTCCATAATTGTGATTACCCCCGTCTTCCTTCCAGAAGACCCTACCTCACATTTTGGCCTCGCACCCCTGAAACGAGAATATCCTCTCGAGAGGATTTTATTGATGCCGGCTGCGCCACTGCCGGCAAGCGAATAAAAAAACACGTTTGTTGCTGTGGCATGCAGATATTCTGCTTTTGGCTAGTGCAGAACTGGCTCCTCACCATCATGCTGGGATTACCAAGGTGGATAGCAAGGGAAGGGGTAATATAAATGGTACATATCTGTGGGAGCGGGATTGCTCCTTTTAATGACATACTCTCTTTTAATTTTGACAGTAACAAATACATTTATGCCATCCACCAGTGCAATCCATACCATGTCATTTTTGTTTGACTAGATGTTTGGGAACAAATCACTATGGACAACAAATGGAAAGGCAACCAGAAGAGCGAAACGAGCTTACACCGTACAAGAAGACCATCTGGAGAGTTCTACAGAAGAGTCTAGCAACCCTGTAATGAGTATAACTGTGTAAGGGAAACCATGCTTCCATTTATACAAGGGGCACATCTGAGGGTTATTCTTAATTTACATGCTATACTAGTTGTTGAACATGGAGAAGGGAGAAAAGCAAAAATAGAGCACTTTCTCCTATAGAATTTATTTTGCCCCCTCCCCTTATTTTTAACATGGGTTGGAAGCAAGGGAGTCTCCAGAGCTGAACCATGTTTATTTTAATGGCAGGGACCCTCTGGTTCCTGAGAGACACTCCAGGGGAAACAAAATAGACATTTAAATCTTCTGTGGCATCTGTTGGGGCTTCCTATTGGCCCGTGTGATGCGGTCATTTAAAGCAGTAGTCCAAGCTGCCATTTTTAAAAACATTTTTTTAATTTTTTTTCCTCTTTTAATATGTGCATCAATACAATCCACACAGTAAGTGTTTAGCTAAGTTGCCGATCGTTTCGGTCTCCTGTGACTGATCGGTGAAGATTCAGCTTGTGTGTTCACTAAATGGCTGTCAGTGCAGCAGAAGAGGACCAAAGATGCAAAGTTCTGTGGGGAAGATCATGTGACCAAATGGTGCAGTGCTAGAGAGAGGCCAGGGCTCAAAAAGGGGTGTGCCAGAGCCAGTTTCAGAAGAGGAAGGGTATATATATATATATATATATATATATATATCTCCCCATGAAATACACCTTGAAATACCCAATTGTCTGTATGGAGATGTATTTATTATTAGACGAGGTGCCATGCACAAAAATAGCAGCCTTTTTGTCCCATTAAATTAAGAACATGCTGGGTTATGAGATCTTAAAAAAAAAAAAAAAAAAAAAGAAGCCCACTATGTCGCATTACATTTTTAATCTTGTCTTTGTGTTTCTCTGCAACCGTAGACCTCAAGTGTATGAGAGATATGAGCCTGACGATTCTGACAATCCTACAGATTTCTCTTCAAGCGAGACTGAGGAGATGGCCAACGCTGATATTGCTTCCAGCTCCATGTGCAGTAAGAATCCTGCTCCTGGCCTTAGCCCCTCATTTGCAAAGCTACCTGAAAAGTAGGTATTAAGATTGGAAGTAAACTCGTTGCATAGATTTGTAGCACCTTTTTTAAAGAAGCAATTCATGCGCTTTTTAAAAGTTTTTTTTTTTTTTTTTTTTTTTTTTTACACCGGTTTGAAGCAGGGGGTCTCTGCAGCTGAACCCCATTAATCTCAGCACCGGGGTCCCCCTGCTTCCTAACACAGGGGGTGCCGGTATCTCGGTTAACGTTTGAATCTTCAGCGCCTTGCGGGCCAATAGGAAGCCGGACCTGATGACATCACAGCTTCTTATTGGTCCACAGGGCACGGGAGCTTTGAAAAGCGCCAATTACAGGAACCCTTCAATCCAATATTAACAAATAAAAACATTATTAAAACAGAATTGCCCGCTTTGCTTGCCTCTTTAACAACTACAAATCTTGCTGCAGTGCGAAAATACAATGGGCAAAGAAATGAATTGTCCTACAGCTACTGGCAATGTACCACGAACGGGGTTATCTTTTATTTCCTTCCTTGGGGCGTTGTAAATCCATACAAAACTGCAGTGCCGTCATGGTTCGTGCCATACAGACCGGACTTCAAACCACAGATTTGTTTATGCAAGACCCACATTTTAACCAGCATGCCAGATCTCCTCCCTATCGCTGCCACATTTCTAGCAAAACTGACTTTGCATATACAGAGATGTGTTACCAATGTAGCACGCTCTAGTCTAAAGACCTTGCATTGCTTTTCCACTGCACTTTGGCCCTTTGCATGACCAGAAGGGTAACGCAGAGTGACTCGGTCAATGGCAAGAATGTCATGTGACCTTGTTATATATTAATTTATCAGCACTTTGTATGCAGCTATATTATCCACAGGTCGTGCTGGGGAAAACGAGGGCCGACTAGCGGCAGTACTAGATTTATCACAGTTTATATTATCTATCCCTCTTTATTTATTTTATTTAGCTTTTAAACATTTAATAAACAATCGCAGCATAGACACACTTAAAAATATAGTTCTTGAAAAAGCAATGTGGTAACAAAATAGGTATTGGGGCGTTCATTAAAACAAGTGATAATGAACAGCAAAATTTATAATAAAATACAAATATTAAAGTGGATATTCCGAAACAACAATGAAAAATTAGAAAATGCAGTCATAGCACAATACAGAATGTGTGAAGTACAGCTCAACCCCGTTATAACGCGATCCATTACAACGTGAATCCGCTTATAACGCGATGCATGCGTGGCTCCCAATTTTCGTATTTATGAATAATTTACAACCTGATTATTGGTGTCTTAAATACTTTATTGTACAATGCATACAATTGTACATTAGTTCTAACGCGATCCGCTTATAACGCGATGGGATTCTTTGGACCCCAAGCACAGCGTTACAAGGGGCTTGACCTGTATATTGTATTGCCAGCTGAGGTTGATCTGCAGTATGTGGTTAATGAGTTTTGAGACAGTAATGTATGATAGAATATGATGGGTTTGCATGGTTACCAGGTAGGGTTGAATTGTAACATCTAATTCTCTTTTTACTTAGTGTAAAGACGCAACACAGAGCCCAAGTACCAAATAAACGACTGAAAAAGAGTACAGAGCGGCATTTTTCTGTAAGTAACCAGATAAAGAGAACAAAAACCTGGAAAACTTCACTGCTAAGTTTACGATCTCTTCTAGGCTTGTGCAGCCGCATCGCAGGCCTGGGAAAGATGTATTGGTTACAATCGTTCAGATGAATCTGATCTTTTCTCCAGTGCTGGGAAGGATATTCACAGCTTATTGAATAAGGGCCTTTGGGGGTAATTCTGTATCCACCAAAGTGGCTGTTTGGGCCCCTTCCAAAATTGCCCAACTGCCACTTTGATGGTTATTGACTGCTCCCCGCTCCCCCTTAATGGTTTACAGTCTTTCCAAAAGATATCCGTGTTCAGAGGCGCTCTTGTCACTAGCCAAGCGGGGAGAGAGAGAGCCTGAACATAAGGGTAGAAGATTAGAAGACACCCTCTTATCTCTGTTCTTATTCTTTATACTGTTGTAAAACCATTGCAGCCACCTTCCAGGCTGTCAAGTGTAAGGCTGAGGCCCCGCTCCCTCAGTCAGCGCGCCCGCACTGCTTGCAGGCAGCGCACTGACAGGCAATTGACCGCTACCTGCGGTCTGTAGGGAGCGGGGGGCGTGGTTTGAGGGGGGGGGGCGTGGTTCGAGCAGAGGGCTCTCCGTGCCGTCACCCCCCCCGCCCATATATCCCATCCATCCCATCCATCTGCTGCTGGCCGCAACCTCCCCAGCACTCGCAGCCTGAAAAGGGCACCGGAGCTTCCCTCCTCCCCCTTGCCCCCTCATTGGCTCCCTGCCGCACCACGTGACGCGTCGCCGCTTGGGATCACGATCCTCGTGTATCCCCTGCTGGCTGACGCGTTGCAGTGCGCAGCGAGACTTGCAGGGAGGGGGGACTGGGGCCGGCTCTGGAGGAACTCATGTCCGGTGAATGACGCGCACGCAGCCGCGCACGCCGTCGGAAGCAGCGGGACCCCGGCCTAAAGCAGCAAAGACGATGTCATAGTCAATTCTTCATTACTTGTCGTGTGTGTGTGTGTGTGTGTATATGTATATGTGTGTACGTGTAAACTCTTAGGTTAAGATTATACCAGATGCCGCCGAGCGGCAGCGCGATCTGGTGACGTCACCCTCACGCTGCCGCCGAGCAGCGTATACACACACACACACAGGTGGACCCCCCTTGTCTGACCCACCCAATCTCACATTGGCCCGTGTGGACTAACCGGTCCCCATTACATGATCGTGTATGGTGGTGCACCTGCAAGTAACAGGACTCCTGAGTCTCCCGCTTGATGGTATTAGGGGATGTCATCAGGACAGGTAGCTGAAGTAGTGGGTGCGAGTCCAACTTACATCATGTGTAGCGCCTCCACCTCATCAGGATCTGTGCTTCCCCAGGGAGATGGTCCTGGTGAGGAACTCCTTCTCGGAGGTGACTGCCACTGTAGAGTAATCTCACACTCACACAGTGGGGGTTTTCGTTAACAAGGCCATCTTTATTGTAGATTGGGATGTAGCAGACTGCCCCATGCAGCTGCCGGCTCTAGCTGCACATTTCTTCGTGCTGTCCCTTTGTCAGGTACGCCCTCCCGTATTGAAGTGGGATTCCCTCTTCTCCTTGAGAGATCACCCCTGTGCCAGATCCCTGGACACAGAGTGGCCTAGACAGACTTGATTGGTCAACCTGTACCGCTAGTTACTGCACTAGGGTCACAAAAGTGTTCCTACAATCCCTTATGCAGGAGCATACACTTTACCAACTACTTCGCAACAACACTTTTCCACAACACTAACTGACAGTGTTGTGCCCTTTATACCTCAGGAGGCAGGCGCATCTCTGATGTTACTATCCAGGGACTCAGAGCATACAGCCACTCTCTTCCATACATAGGGCACCTCACCAGGGTGTGAGGGAAAACCTCCATAACTACTGTTGGCAGGCCTGTACTTACCAGGGCTTACTGCCAACAGGGAAGAGGTCTGCAGTCATTATTATGCATGGCTATATATATATATATATATATATATATATATATATATATATATATATATATATATATATATATATATATACACATACACATACACATACACATACACACATACACACATACACACATACACACATACACACATACACACATACACACATACACACATACACACACACACGACAAGTAATGAAGAATTGACTATAACATCGTCTTTGCTGCTTTAGGCCGTAAGGCTGCTTTATATATATATATATATATATATATATATATATATATATATATATATATATATTTATATTTATACTGCACCGACACACTTTATTCGAGCAAATACCCGGTATGTACCTGGCAGATACCTGGAATGCGCCGCTCCTCACCTCTGACAAGCCCCGTTGCATTTGCCTTCCCAGCCTGGGTTCATGCCTGGCTGATGAGCGGTTGATCTGTTAAATGATGATGATTAGGATTTAATAGGCTGCAATGCTTCGCGTGTCTACCAGATGGCATAAATTCATGAATTGTAATGCAGTGTATATATATATACTGTGCAGTATTGCAGCCAGCGGGAATAAAATGCTTCAATCCCTGCCTGAAAAATAACTCAATGCACTCGGGCAGAAAACAGTCACAAACCTCAATACACCCGGGTATACCCGAATTCGTGGGACTAGCCAAGCTCGAATAAAGTGTGTCGCCAGTGTAGTGTTCGACAAACCTATACATCTGCACGCCCCGGGTGAGTGGATTTAACATCGTGGCGAACTCCTATTGGCCCAAGCAGCACACGTGTGGTACTAGGTGGCGAGTAGATTTTTTTTTGATTTGTTGACCACTGTATATATATTATACTGTACAATACAGACCTATTAAAGCAGTTCAGCCTGCTCACATTTAAAAAACAAATGTTTTTGTCTACCTGAACCTGAGCTTGTCCATGGTTCCCCAATGTCTTTACATTTCCATATACAATTATTTATTTTGGAAAGCGCTGCATACATTGTTGGAGCTCTGTAAAAAATAAATATACATATGTAATAGATCATAAAACGCCATAGTTATTTAATGTTAGCGATTACTGGCGTAAAGGTGCAGTCCAGCTAAGCCCCGTACTGTGTAATGGACATGACATGGAGAGGACACAGCCATCATCTCACATCTCCTTCATCGTTTTTAGCATATCCTTCATAAATGCAGGATATGTGTAGTAGTTTTGTAAATGTAGACTCTTTTTACGCCAAACTGCAGTAAGCAGAATATTAAATATCAAAACAAAATACATACAAATACCAGTGACGGCAATGGGTTTTTTGTCTTTGGTAAAACTGATGCTATTTTGACTCCCTTTTGCAGACAGGAGACTTGGAAAATAACCTAAATAATGTACTGGAGAATTTCACCACCAAATATACAATCAGGATTAATTTGGAAAATTATGCCATTTTGACAAAATCTTTTTTGGACTGAGCACCTATCCTCCCTTAAGGCCGTGATTATACTTAAAAACTCAGACTGCGCGGCTCAAAAACAAGGTGCAAAAAAAAATTTCATGTACACATACCTGTAGCGACACACGTGCTGCTGAGCGGCAGACTCCTGAAGAGATTTTCAAAATAGTTTCTGGCAGGCGACGGTCGCGTCACGTGAGCGGTTCAGCCAATGACTGCCAACTGCTCACATCCACGCCTCCTTGTCTCCTCTCCTTGATCAAGATGCCGCTCGGCGGCAGCGTGAGGGTGACGTCACCAGATCGCGCTGCCGCTCGGCGGCATCTGGTATAATCTTAACCTAAGAGTTTACACGTACAAACCCCCTGTCATACCCAGCCCTGTATTAATGTCCGCAATACCTTAGTTATGTCAACCATCCATATAATTATAACTCTTTATACAATCTCATGGTTCTGAATTATATCAACATTCCATAGAGAGAACTACGTTTTTAAAACTGGATTCTTCACCATAAATATTCAACATTTAAATTTTTATGCTGAATAAACATTTAAACAAGTTTGGGAGGATTGGTTGCATGAATCCTACGTTTCATTTTGGTAACTTGTTTTTTTCCATATGCAAGCCACAGGAAGCAGAATATAGAATGAACAGCAGTGGATCAGACGATACAGATGAATGCAAGGCCTTTTATAAAGACTCTGGTAAAACATATTTATGTATTCGTCACATGAATAAAACCGTTTTCAAGAATGCTTCCTTTAGAACCTGGCAGCTAGCTATGATTACCATCACTATTCGTGTTCATGACATGATGGTGAATACATGGTATCTGACAATTCACCAAGATTGGCATCTGCGGAGGTGGAGCGGGGTATCATTCATGAATTGTTGTTTCTAAGTTCATGGAAGAAACATGTTTGGATAGTACTCATTCAATAAGAGCTGCACACATTTCATGTAAGTAGTTTGTTGGAAAGGCGCAGACTGAAGTCAACAGAATTTTTTTTTTTTTTTAAGATAGCAAAACTATTGCATGTGATTTAAAGTAACCTGATATAGCGTTTGCACAGTGCAAAACCTTCAACGTTATCAACAGGGACCCCCTTAGCTACATATGCTTAAGCTATTAGCTAGAGAAGTCCCGAAGATAATTGGTTATTGCCTGCCAGGGCCTCCAATCAGTGTAGAGTGCTGTATTTCATCACAATGCTTCTCCGATGACGTGATTGGCGGCCATTTACATTTTTTTTTAAGACTTGTAAAGTCTGCAAACTGAGACAAAATCGGGAGTTACCAGGAGAGAAGGAGCTAGTGGTTTTATTCTGCAGGACTTCCCGGGTCAGTTAAAAAATAAAGTACAGGGAATTGCTGCTATAAATAAATTAGAACTTTGTACTTCAAGATTCACGAAAATATTAATTGCTGATGCTTTAGATGTTTCCATGCAGTAATTGCCTTGCCAAACACTGCATATTCACAGATCCTAGCTTTAAAGGAGAGGGTATGGAGATTAGTTTAACTATAAAGAATTTACGAACGTGTTATTTATCACAATGTCATATTAAAAGCTTTGCGTCCCTTCTGGGTATGCTTAACATGTTCCTTAATGCAGCAGTAAGCAGTGTAGTTGAAGTTATTAATTTTACAGTTCAATTTATTTCATGGCTAAACTTAGACTAAGGGATAGAGTGAGTCAAGGGAAGCAGTTTACTGGGTTTTCATCAGTTCCAAGTGCCTGGCAGAAAAACTGCATAAAGCAGCGCACTGCCCAGAGAAATTGAGAAACAGGTGGCATAAAAATGAAAAATATATTGCCAAGCCAACATTACAAAAAAGGTGTGAACCCTCCTACGCGTTTCACACAAACGTGCTTCATCAAGGAGTGCCTGGCTTATGCATTGCTGCTGCTTTGAATCACACTACAGCCCTAAAAGAAGCAGCAACAAATAACCCTTCAACCAATATTTTAGGTGTAGTTCTTCAGGAGGTGGGATATAATCTAATAAACCAAGCTTGGGTGCGTCCAATTCCATATGTTCTGAGATCCTTTCATTGCAGCTCAATCTTTACGTTCAAAACACTTAATTCCCATACACTTTGTGCAAATCATTGCTCCAGGAAGTTGCGGCTTTTCTCCCCCAGGTATTTAGGTCGCGGCACTGTCTATTAGTAATATTTCCACATATTAGACTCCTCTACTCCTAGTACATTTGTATCTCATGTAAACAATATGTTGTGTTTACCAATAGGACATGCGAAGAAGAGCCAAAAAGTAAGCAGATCCACCTGTTTTAAGATGGAGCACATGCTAAAGCAGATGCACAGGGACAACACAGGCCTCACTAAAAGAGTTCTAGCTGTGGAAAAAGAGTCTTGTCAGAAACTTTCAGAAATCTCAGGAGTTCTGTCCACTTTAGCCAACTTCATCATGAACAAACAGGACCTCCAGAGACAGTTGCTTCCTCCCTCTCTGGACATGGAGGGGACAACAACACAGCAGAATGAAAGCCAAACTTCTCAAAGCTACCAACCTGGGATGTGGTCTGAAAAGACGGCTTATTACCCAGCCAAGAAAAATCATGAAAGTTAGCACACATGATACTAAGATGGGGAAAGTTGCAGTTATTAGACTTTGTAGCTTTACATATTGCTTACATTCCTGAAAAGCTGTCGTTGCCTGGTATTCCCAATCTCATGGGTGTCTATATTCATTGAGTTCTTCAGTTTCCTTGCTGACATGGAGCCTGGTAATGGAGGAATAAATGGTTTTAAATATTTTTTTAACTGAACAGCTAGAAGACATGTGCCTAAAAAAAACTTTCTTGTTTCAGTAATTGCAACAAAATAACACTGGAATTGTTCATAGATCTGCATGATACTGTTAATACAAGATTGTTTACCGACTTGACTGATTTTAAGTATTTAACTACTAGCTCTGCTTTGTAAATCATTCTCCCTATATACTGTAATCTGTTGCAATGTTCTTGTGTTAAAGTTAGGAGAAACGGCTTAACGTGATCTGAAGCTAAATTGTGATGGGATGAGCTATGTGGAAATCCCATATGTACTTAAGCTCACGGCAGGGACACACTTCAACTGAGCCAATCTGATTGCTTTGTCTTGTGTATCCATTTTCAATTTAGACTGTTAGTAACTGAATAATAATAATATATTCATGTTACACATAGTACTGCAGTGCATGCAGTCAAGTAACTAACATTTTTGCATGCATAATGATCTCCGGGCCTGAAGAGTTTGCAGTCTAATTTAGGTGCCTTAAGCACAGGTAGATCAAGTAAATTTCTCAAGGTTATTACACTGGGATTCAGCAGGGCTTCTCCTGCCCCTAACCTACAGGGTTATTCATCAAGCTCCATTACGGGTTTACACACTCGAACAGGCGATAACTCCCATTCAAATGAATAGGCATTGACGTCCATCCTGGTGCATTAACCCGTAATGGGGCTTGAATCTGCAGGTTAGTGCCGCTGCTACTCCTCCCACAAGTCATCTAAACTTTTCTCAGGATGAAGATAGATGTGCATCTAAACAGTTCAGAAGTGGCTAAAATAAGTATTTTATAGCGTTCCAACACTACTCTCACAGAACCCGGAATGAAGGATTTGGGCTACGAATACCAACAGGGATTAAAGTGCCTTATTACTTAGAAATGTACTTAGAAATTTGGGGTTACTATGTTCTTATAAAGAGGCCACAGTCCAATCCTGTTCCTTGACGTGTTCTTCTGTAGTGATGTTGCTCATCTTCCATTGCATTTTTCACTTAGTAATTATAATCTAACCCTTTACTGCCTGAGGGGTTGGCAACACTTTGCTCTGCAAGGCGTGGACTGTCCAGGCAGTAAAAGGGTTAATATGGAACTCTTTTTCATTGACCAGCGCATAACAGATGTTGTTCTTATGATGCATTTTCTTGGACAGATGGATAGTAGCACCTAATGTAGAATATTTTGTTACTAATTCCTTTTGGATGAAAAGTTTGTATTTTGACTTACTATGCATTTAGAAATAAAGTTCAAGTGCTACGACCCAATGAAGTGTGGTTGTTTTGTGTTTATATGTCTATTCAAATGTAAAAAATACGTATGTATATATAATGTCCACGGCACTCCAGGATTAGAAAAATATAAAGATCCATTTATTACATAAGATACACACAATAAAAAAAATTAGAGCGATTTGTGTTGAGCCAAACAGCCCTTTCTCAAGCTCCTAAAATAGCTGTTTGACTTGAAACGTCACTCTAATTTTTTTTAATTGTGTGTATCTTATGATGTAATACATTTTTCTATTTTTTTATTTATTGTTCCGGAGAGGTGAACATGGATCGCCCAGGGAGCACCTAATTATTTCGGTGTAGTATAGGGCAGTTATACAGGGTAAATAAGATATCCAGATCCAGAGTGAGGGACAGAGAGTGCGGGAGAGACAGAGAGAGAGTTAGGGGTGAGAGACAGGGTGAGAGAGAGACAGAGGGTGAGAGAGCGAGAGACAGAGGGTGTGAGAGAGAGAGGGTGAGAGAGACAGAGGGTGAGAGAGACAGGGTGAGAGAGACAGGGTGAGAGAGACAGGGTGAGAGAGACAGAGGGTGAGAGACAGAGGGTGAGAGAGACAGAGGGTGAGAGAGACAAGAGGGTGTGTGAGAGAGAGAGAGAGAGAGAGAGAGACAGGGTGAGAGAGAGAGACAGGGCGAGAGAGAGAGACAGAGGGCGAGAGAGAGAGACAGAGGGTGAGAGAGAGAGACAGAGGGTGAGAGAGAGAGACAGGGTGAGAGAGAGACAGAGGGCGAGAGAGAGAGACAGGGTGAGAGACAGAGGGTGAGACAGAGGGTGAGAGAGAGACAGGGTGAGAGAGACAGGGTGAGAGAGAGACAGGGTGAGAGAGAGGGAGACAGGGTGAGAGAGAGGGAGACAGAGGGTGAGAGAGAGGGAGACAGAGGGTGAGAGAGACAGGGTGAGAGAGAGAGAGGGTGAAAGAGAGAGACAGAGGGTGAGAGAGAGACAGGGTGAGAGAGAGACAGGGTGAGAGAGAGGGAGACAGAGGGTGAGAGAGAGGGAGACAGAGGGTGAGAGAGACAGGGTGAGAGAGAGGGTGAAAGAGAGAGACAGAGGGTGAGAGAGACAGAGGGTGAGAGAGACAGAGGGTGAGAGAGACAGAGGGTGAGAGAGACAGAGGGTGAGAGAGACAGAGGGTGAGAGAGACAGAGGGTGAGAGAGACAGAGGGTGAGAGAGAGACAGGGTGAGAGAGAGACAGACAGGGTGAGAGAGAGACAGAAGGTGAGACAGAGAGAGACAGGGTGTGAGAGAGAGAGAGGGTGAGAGACAGGATGAGAGACAGGGTGAGAGAGGGTGAGAGAGAGAGACAGGGTGAGAGAGACAGGATGAGAGAGACAGAGGGTGAGAGAGAGAGGGGTGAGAGAGACAGGATGAGAGAGACAGAGGGTGAGAGAGAGAGAGGGGTGAGAGAGAGACAGAGGGTGAGAGAGAGAGAGACAGAGGGTGAGAGAGAGAGACAGAGGGTGAGAGAGACAGAGGGTGAGAGACAGGGTGAGAGACAGAGTGAGAGCGAGAGAGAGGGTGAGATACAGAGGGTGAGAGAGAGACAGGGTGAGAGAGAGAGACAGAGGGTGAGAAAGAGACAGAGGGTGAGAGAGAGAGACAGAGGGTGAGAGAGAGACAGAGACAGAGGGTGAGAGAGAGACAGAGACAGGGTGAGAGAGAGACAGAGACAGGGTGAGAGAGATACAGAGGGTGAGAGAGAGACAGAGGGTGAGAGAGAGAGAGACAGAGGGTGAGAGAGAGAGACAGAGGGTGAGAGAGAGAGACAGGGTGAGAGAGACAGAGGGTGAGAGAGAGAGACAGAGGGAGGGTGAGAGGGTGAGACAGAGAGAGACAGAGGGTGAGAGGGTGAGACAGAGAGAGACAGAGGGTGAGAGAGAGAGAGAGGGTGAGAGAGAGGGTGAGAGAGAGAGACAGGGTGAGAGAGAGAGACAGGGTGAGAGAGAGAGACAGGGTGAGAGAGAGCGAGAGACAGGGTTAGAGAGAGCAAGAGACAGAGGGTGAGAGACAGAGAGAGACAGGGTGAGAGACAGGGTGAGAGAGACAGAGGGTGAGAGAGACAGGGTGAGAGAGACAGAGGGTGAGAGAGACAGAGGGTGAGAGAGAGGGAGACAGAGGGTGAGAGAGAGAGAGACAGAGGGTGAGAGAGAGAGAGAGACAGGGAGAGAGAGAGAGAGACAGAGGGTGAGAGAGAGAGACAGAGGGTGAGAGAGAGAGACAGAGGGTGAGAAAGAGCGAGAGACGGTGAGAGAGCGAGAGACAGGGTTAGAGAGAGCAAGAGACAGAGGGTGAGAGACAGAGAGAGACAGAGGGTGAGAGACAGGGTGAGAGAGAGGGTGAGAGAGACAGGGTGAGAGAGAGAGACAGGGTGAGAGAGACAGAGGGTGAGAGAGACAGAGGGTGAGAGAGAGACAGAGGGTGAGAGAGAGAGACAGAGGGTGAGAGAGAGACAGAGGGTGAGAGAGAGACAGAGGGTGAGAGAGAGACAGAGGGTGAGAGAGAGACAGAGACAGGGTGAGAGAGAGACGGGGTGAGAGAGAGACAGAGACAGAGGGTGAGAGAGAGAGACAGAGGGTTAGAGAGAGAGAGACAGGGTGAGAGAGAGAGACAGAGGGTGAGAGAGAGAGACAGAGGGTGAGAGAGAAACAGAGGGTGAGAGAGAGACAGAGGGTGAGAGAGAGAGACAGAGGGTGAGAGAGAGAGAGAGAGACAGAGGGTGAGAGAGACAGAGGGTGAGAGACGGTGAGAGACGGAGAGAGGGTGAGAGACGGAGAGAGGGTGAGAGATGGAGAGAGGGTGAGAGACGGAGAGATGGTGAGAGACGGAGAGAGGTTGAGAGACGGAGAGAGGGTGAGAGACGGAGAGAGAGATAGAGAGAGACTGCGAGAGACAGAGAGGGTGAGAGACAGAGAGGGGGCGGGGTGGGGTGACTGATGGTAATTGGGGGGGTGGTGTGACTGACGGGATAACGGAGTGAGTGATTGGGAGGGGAGTGGTGTGACTGACTGGGTGATTGGGGAGGTGGGGTGGGGGGTGATGGGGTGGGGTGTGACTGATTGGGGGGGTACTTCTGGTGTCCTACACACACACACTCCCATATACACACTCGCTCCCATACACACACACTCACTCTCTCATACACATACACACACACACACTCACACACACTCCCATACACACACACTGTCTCACACGGGACGGGGGGAGGAAAAGAGGAAAGGCTGCGACTGAGCACCTCCACCTCAGCCCTGCTCCCCCCCCGCGCAGGCAGCCACGGGGACCGGGGAGGGGGGGACGCGGAGACTGGGGGGGATCAGCATGGGATTTTTTTTTGCAGAGCAGGGGAAAAGTAACTGGCCACCGGCCAATTTTCGTTCGCGCCTGGCGAGTGGGCGACCGGGTTTGTCAGGCCCTGTATGTGTGTATATATATATGTATATATATGTATATATGTGTATAAGAGACAGTCCTGTCGGCGAACATTTCTCTGACTCTGGCCATAAGATGAACGATCTGAGGGTTGCCATACTGAAAGGTAATCTTAAAACACCGAAAGAGAGACGGTTGCATGAATACAAATTTATGCAACTGTTCGGGACACTTAGCGGTGGCCTAAACAGAGATCGAAATTTTATGAGTCATTACTGACACAAGTGAACTTTCTTCCCATGAGCGCTAAAGGCCATGTCTGTACATACTGTGCTATATGTATGCACACACAGCTGTCTCTTACACATACAAATATTCCTTGTTTTTTCATACCTATACACCAATAGGGACCACATAGTATCTACACACACTTTTAGTTATGCTACAATCTCTCACATTTCCACACCTACCCACACCATTTATATTAACTCTCACTCCACACACACCTTTTGTAAAGCACTGTATACACTGTGGGCTCTCCATTTATATTTACACAGATACACACACACACTCTTACATCACCAACTTTCAGCAACCATTTAACACCTCTAGCCATATATCACTTCCACACACGGGGGAAGGACGAGCACAGATAACATTCCAAGAGACACTGTTTTTAAGTATACCCTTTGCTTGCTTCATTCATTGTAACATCGCCGGAGGAAGAGATCAGTGTATCTCGAAAGCTCGCACAAATAAAAGCATTTCGTCAGCCACAGAACGGTATTGTCTATTTATTTTTTGATTATTTATATATATTTTTATATATATATATATATGTAACGGCTGGACCCCCTTGTCTGACCCCCCCCAAACTCACATTGGCCCGTGTGGTCTAACCGGTCCCCATTACGTGATCGTGTATGGTGGTGCACCTGCAAGTAACAGGATTCCTGAGTCTGCCGCTTGATGGTATTAGGGGACGTCATCAGGACAGGTTGCTGAGGTGGTGGGTGCGAGTCCTACTTACATCATGTGCAGCGCCTCCACCTCATCAGGATCTATGCTTCCGCAGGGAGATGGTCCTGGTGAGGAACTCCTTCTTGGTGGTGCCATCCACTGTTGAGTAATCTCACACTCATACAGTGGGAGTTTCGTTAACAAGAACATCTTTATTGTAGCTTTGGATGTAGCATACTGCCCCATGCAGCTGCCGGCTCTAGCCGCACATCTCTTCGTGCTGTCCCTTTGCCAGGTACGCCCTCCCGTATTGAAGTGGGATTCCCTCTTCTTTTTGAGAGATCTCCCCTGTGGCTTGGACAGACTTGATTGGTCAACCTGTACCCCTAGTTACTGCACTAGGGTCACAAAAGTGTTCCTACAATCCCTTATGCAGGAGCATACACTTTACCAGCTACTTCACACACAACACTAACTGACACTGTTGTGCCATATATACTTCAGGAGGCAGGCGCATCTCTGATGTCACTATCCAGGGACTCAGAACATACAGCCACTCCCCTCCATACATAGGGCACCTCACCAGGGTGTGAGGGAAACCCTCCATAACTACTGCTGGCATACCTGTACTTATCAGGACTTACTGCCAACAGAGAGGAAAGTAGTATACCATTATTATGAATGGCTATATACTCCCCCTGGTGAATCCCCACCGACCCGGCTGGGACCTAAATTTGGTGTACCTTACGTCAGGAAACACTGCAAAAGAACACACAAATTAAGCGTCAAACATTACCACATCTACATAATAATGTCAGAACATCACGCTCACTGACCAGCAGGGGGCGCTAAAAGAAAATGCAGACCTCTCTTTAGCAGGACCTAATAATAGTGTCGAGGGTCTGGTTTCTTCACTTCCCGTCCCGCTACATCGGTGACTGTTACGCTATATTCTCGGGGCAGGCCTCGTTCATTACAGTACACCACTTTGTGCATGTAAATACTGCGCCCGATCTTCCAAACCCTCATCAGTTGGGAAACCCTCTGCTCAGCCTGAATTCCCTTAATGGCCCCTCTCTTATTGACAATGTAGTACTCTATGTCAGTACGGAGCCACCTCTCTCGATTATCCTCTATCTCTCTCATCAGAGGTTCGGGGACATAAGGGTACTCAAGTCCATGAGACCTCTTATACTTTGCTGCAATAGCTCGCTCAGCTCGACAGGTCCGGGTCAATTTAGCTTGCCCAGCCCTCCCCGGCAACACCCATGACAGGGGCTCGTCTGTTTCCACGAGATCTTCTAACCATTCCGAACCTTTGGGCGTAATAAACCCCCCTTTAATTCGGTTCCACCTCAACTTCAATTCTTTGAGGTACGCCTCATCACTGAACTCCCCGGGAGCCCACCAATGGTCAACTATCCCATCCCTTTCTAAAATGAAACGGGTGCGATCTATCCATGCGACATACCCCTCATATAGGGGCGCCCACCATCTAGTTTCTCGTATCTCCTCTGAGTTGGATTCTAGTGGCTCTTCCTCTTCAGGCCTACCCGAGGATGCCCCTGAAGTACCCTCAGAAGGCGTAACCTTTCCCCGGTACCGTGATGTGCTCCCAACTGTAACATTTAATACACTAGGACAATCATTAGATACCGACACTTGTAGGGAAATCCTCCCTCCTCCCTCCGATCCATCATCCGAAGTTCCCCAGTCCAGGCTTTCAGTCCGATCCTCGGAAGGACCCCGGGAATCCCCTGACATCCCTATACTAGAAGTGGACCCAAATGAACAAGTGACAGGGACAGGGGATTTAACTTGGGCCTTGGGGCTAACTCGGGGAGTGGATGGGGTTGGTGGACGGGGCTGGACTGTAGGCATTGGCAGGGTTACGACCTGCTCCCCGGCAATACCTGACTCGACTCCGCCACAAAGACCCTTCGTTTCTCCGGTAGCTGGGCTTCTCGCTCTCCGGCTCGAGCGCCCATTCCGTCTGACAGTAGGGGATCGACTTCCGCTGCTCGACCGCAGAGGCGCGATCATCTCCCACTCGATGCCGCTCTGGTCGTCCGGAACCTCCTCTGGGCACGCACGTGTCTCGCTGCCATCTTGGGTTGGGTCCCCAATCGAGACCTCTTCCTCCACGAGGACATCCGGCAACGCCCGTTCGCTACGTGATCCAGCCTGGCCCTGGATCCGCTCTTCTTTTACCACCCCTGGGATCTGCGACGAACACGGCGCTAGCCTACTACTTCGCAGAGTCGGGGTGGATCGACCTCCTTCCGACCCGCTAGTTACCACGGCAGTGGGACTCCGGCGATCGGGTTGTCGCGGTACTGGGGACACTCGACTCCGTGTCTCCACACCACGAGGAACAGCATCTCGCCAATTGCCCTGACAATAAGTCCTGTGCATCAGACCATCGTGCACACTTCTCGTCCGAGGACTCCAGCTTACAGTTCGGGCGAGGTATTCCAGTAGGAGACTGGCGATGTACCCCTTTTCGATCACCCCTTCGCTGACTGGTTTTCTCCATCTTGAGATCCAGGCCGGATCCCTGTTCTGCGGGACCTGCACTCTCACTCCACAGTGCACCCGGAAGCTCAGCTGCCGACATCGGGACAGTTTCTTTCACTCCCACGGCCTGTACTGGCACAAACGTCGTCATGGGCCACATATACTGCAGTCCACAGTGAGGACATCGAGCCTCGCTGCCCACAGCTCCGCCCGGCAGTCTGCACTGCAGGCAAAGACACGCCACAGTCTCCACACCCTCTATCCGGATGATCAGGAAGCCTCCTGGAGCCGAGTAGGGATTTGTAGAGACCAAGGGACGCTGTTCCACTTTTTCTGAGATCCCAGCCATTTTCACCAGAGGAGGCACTCGTTTCAGAGGTCTGTACTGGTCAATTGCTCTTCGCAACTGGAGGGCAGGGGCTGGGTTGGCAACCCCTCCTCCTACTTTCTTCATCGGCATCCGGTGTAACTGCAAACCACTCCCCCTGGTTGAAACTAGGGGGACGTCTCGTAGACTTATAGACTGACCCAGCACAGGTGCAGAATGAGTCATAGTCCATGAAGGCGCGGCTCCAGCTTTCGCGCCAAACTCCCCAACAGGGTGGGGTTTTCTCGTTTGCGCCAATCCTGGCCAACAATCAGCAAACTGCAAAGTTGCAAGACTTTCTGCAGCTGGCCCACGCGGTGTCCCGGGAGCGCGGGAACCGCCATTTTGGTCAGTACTGTCTTTCTGCATCACATTTGAGGTAGAGTTTGGCTGTTTGTATATTGAATTATAACAAAGTCCATTTCGTTCCTCCCATCTAGCAACACTGTCGTCGTCCCCACTAGTCTCGAGGGTACTTTCCCGAGAACACAGACAGGACAAACACGGCGCAGCCACGGCTTTCACGCCATTCCACAACAGGCTCACAAAAGTCTCTTCTGTAGCTTGTTCTTATTCCACGCACAGGTCATATGCGTGTTCTTCCTCTGTCCGCCATCCTGGACCTTCTGCGCTCTGCAGATCCTCCATTCTGACGGTTCTCTCTAGATTTTCAAATGCGGGGTTTTTGTACATGGAGCTCCGCTCTGCGGGGCAGCTACCACATCAGTACAATAAACATGTCTTGTGCACCACCTTGTGTACCTAACGTAGATCTGACTCGTGTTTGCACCACCTCAGGCTAGGCTCACTCTTTCTGTGTCTACTGTAACGCTTTCCTCCAGTCTGTGCTCCTTGGTCAAGCAATCTGGAATGGGGACTAGAGTACTCTGGCTCTTCCATGCAGTACTTTGGGGCGTCTACCTACTGTTGGCTAGCCTAGTGCGGACCCTTCCAGAATTCCTGCCCTAAGTTACCAGTTTATCCCTTCAGGCGTCCCCCGCTAGCGCTACCTCAAGGTGACTAGAACAGCAATAGCCCCCTGCTCCAGACTCACTAACCCCTAGCAGGATCCCAAGGCGTCTTTGCGGCCTGCAGCTCCAGCAGCTCCCCGACTACCCCTGGTTCCGTCCCACACAGCACAAAGTGGCAGCAGACACTTTCCCTGTTTCCTAATGTGTGCCTAGCAAAAGCCTGTCCTGTTGACAGGTATCTCAGCAGCGCCTCCAAATGTAACGGCTGGACCCCCTTGTCTGACCCCCCCAATCTCACATTGGCCCGTGTGGTCTAACCGGTCCCCATTACGTGATTGTGTATGGTGGTGCACCTGCAAGTAACAGGACTCCTGAGTCTCCCGCTTGATGGTATTAGGGGCCGTCATCAGGACAGGTTGCTGAGGTGGTGGGTGTGAGTCCTACTTACATCATGTGCAGCGCCTCCACCTCATCAGGATCTATGCTTCCGCAGGGAGATGGTCCTGGTGAGGAACTCCTTCTTGGTGGTGCCATCCACTGTTGAGTAATCTCACACTCACACAGTGGGGGTTTCGTTAACAAGAACATCTTTATTGTAGCTTTGGATGTAGCAGACTGCCCCATGCAGCTGCCGGCTCTAGCCGCACATCTCTTCGTGCTGTCCCTTTGCCATCTACGCCCTCCCGTATTGAAGTGGGATTCCCTCTTCTTTTTGAGAGATCTCCCCTGTGCCAGGTCCCTGGACACAGAGTGGCTTGGACAGACTTGATTGGTCAACCTGTACCCCTAGTTACTGCACTAGGGTCACAAAAGTGTTCCTACAATCCCTTATGCAGGAGCATACACTTTACCAGCTACTTCACACACAACACTAACTGACAGTGTTGTGCCTTATATACTTCAGGAGGCAGGCGCATCTCTGATGTCACTATCCAGGGACTCAGAGCATACAGCCACTCCCCTCCATACATAGGGCACCTCACCAGGGTGTGAGGGAAAACCTCCATAACTACTGCTGGCATACCTGTACTTATCAGGACTTACTGCCAACAGAGAGGAAAGTAGTATACCATTATTATGCATGGCTATATATATATATATATATATATATATATATATATATATATATATAATCAAAAAATAAATAGATGATACCGTTCTGTGGCTAACGAAATGCTTTTATTTGTGCGAGCCTTCGAGATACACTGATCTCTTCTTCCGGCGATGTTACAATGAATGAAGCAAAAGGTTACTTAAAAAACAGTGTATCTTTGAATGTTATCTGTGCTGTTCCTTCCCCCGGTGTGGATGAGATTTATGGCTAGAGGTGTCAAAAGGTAATGAAAGCAAGTGAGGAAAGAGTGTGTATGTGTATCAGTGTGAATAAAAATGAATGGGGAGCCCACAGTATATACAGTGCTTTACACAAGGTGTGTGTGGAGTGGGAGTGGATATAAATGGTGTGGGTGGGTGTGGAAATGTGAGAGTTTGTAGCACAACTAAAAGTGTGTGTGGATACTTAGTGGTCCCTATAGTGTATCTCGAAAGCTCGCACAAATAAAAGCATTTCGTTAGCCACAGAACGGTATCATCTATTTATGTTTTGATTATTGAAGCTCGGCTAACACGGTACTGATACCTCTACATGTATATATATATATGTGTGTGTGTGTGTATATATATATGTGTGTGTGTGTGTATATATATATATGCAATACGATACCGTTTGGAAACGAAATCAGCAGGCAGCACTCCAGAATTGAACAAACAAGTGTATTGAAAAAATGCACCACCTTGACAAAGGCACATTCGTGGACCGAAACGTTGCTCTTTATATATCTTTGGTATTCCACTGTTTCATTTACCTCTGTAATTTAGTGTCTGTGTGTCACTGTCTTGGAGTACTAGCAGTAGCTCTTTATATGCTCTTTATATATCTTTGTTATTCCACTGTTTCATTTACCTTTGTAATGCAGTAAGCGTTGATAAGGATTTTTTCGGCATTTTATAGCCAAAATTGGGTTTGAGATTCAGTAAGCGCCGATAAGTGCTTGATTTCGGCAGGTTTCGTAGCCGATAATTTTGTTATGGCCAGTCGGCTGCCGATAAGCCTGTTTTCGGCACTGATCGCCACTTTTTTAAATCGGCTGGATTCAAGTACCAAAATCAGCTTATCGGGGCTGATCGGCACTAGGAAATTGAGATGTTATGGCCAATTTCTCCCGCCAACTAAAGTTGGCAAGTTGGAGGGGAGAACGATTGCTAAGGCTGCCGGAACGGCACTTAGAAAAAAAAAATATTCTGTACATCAATGGAGTCAATGGAGCGGGGACGTATAACAGTATAGTACTGTTTACGTTTCATTGCTCACAATACAAAGGTGATTTGCATTACAGTGTAGGGGGCATTCCCTGCATTGTGTCACAGCTGACGTGTATTATTTGCATAACATTGTACTTGTAGATGTTTTCATCATTTGCGTGTCACATTACTCATCATGTGATGATGTGTCAAGGGAAAATCCTATACTTAACTCTTAAAGGAGAACCTCACATCATATCACACATTTTACTGAACTGAGCGACAATTATTTATATGATGTTACACGTCACACATCTAACACATACACCGTATATTCATGTTGCTTTACATTACACAATGCTTGTAATGTGTAACGCATCTGTAAACGTTCATGTACATCTTTCTTCTCATGTTTACATGTAGTTTTGGGTCCTCCCTTTTTCATGACGTCACTTATTGGACACTCAATCACATTGCATGTTTACATTGTAAACGTTGCATTACAAGCACTTCAACCTAACTTCTACACACATGTACAGTAATTAATCATTGTGACACCTTTCAAACTGATTCTATAGCAACTATCCTCATGCAATAAATGTATGCATATGCACACGAGAATTCATTGTTGTCAACATGTGACAATAACATGGCTAATTACACATGTTGCAGCAAACATTTTACACGCCAATCTCAGGCTTTTTGTCTAATTACATGACTGACTGTTGCGTTCAGAAGTGTTACATGCATTGCACATGAAATTAATTTTTTTCAACCAATGTTTGTACAAAGCTTCACGTGACATCATTGTCAAATATCATGATTCCCTGCAGAATACACAGAACAAATACTTCTAAGATCAAGTGCAGACAGCTTGGGACAGAAGTACTTTAATATGTTAATGTAACACCTTGCATTTTACTATGTCACCTGACATCATCACATACCTATTTAAAGGACGCCCATTACCTGCTCATTCACAGCTACTCATTTCAAAATGTTGCGATTGTTTAGGAGACGGAGGAACATTCTTTTCCATGACATGCTTGCTGATCAAGAGAATGACATAGGGCAAGGGAGGGACAGAGCCAGGGACAGTGACAGGGACAGGCACGCAGATACGACAGGGACAGGGAGAGGGACAGGCCGAGGGACAGGTAGAGGGACAGGAGATCAGAGGAGAAGACAGAGGAGACAAGTTGTGCCTCGTCCGCGTGTGTACAGGGAGAGAACCCTGTTAGATGGGATGAGTGAGGAGGAGATAGTAAGTCGCTATCGTTTGAGTTCAGCAGCAATCTTATCTCTTTATGAGGAGATAAGGGGAGATTTAGATTTTTTGACAGCCAGAGGTCGTGCAGTCCCTGGGCTTGTTAAAATGCTGTGCTCATTACATTATCTTGCTTCCGCGTCATTCCAGACAACTGTGGGCATAGTGGGCGGGGTCTCGCAATCTACATTCTCGCGGGCCTTTACCCAGTTTCTCTATGCACTCAATAGACGCGCTAGGAATTATATTCATTTTCCTACAGAGGCGACAGAGTGGCTGGAAGTCAGGAATGGCTTTTATAATATAGCAGGGATACCATGTGTGCTGGGTGCAATCGATTGCACACATGTTGCTTTGATTGCACCTAGTCAGAGTGAGCATGTTTACCGCAATCGTAAGCACTACCATTCACTCAATGTACAGGTGGTATGTGATGCCACGATGAGGATAATGCATGTGGTACCCAAATTCCCTGGTTCCAGTCACGATTCCTCTATCCTGAGGAACTCTTCAGTCTTCCATGCGTTCGAAGAGGGACATTTTGAACATGGCTGGCTGCTGGGTGAGTACAGATTTAGATGTTTTAACACAAAACACATTTTTCTTTAGGAATGTTGTCATTGTAGAATCTTATCACTAATGTAAGCTTATGTGTGCTCCATTCATTATAGGTGACTCAGGATACGGAATTAGGCCGTGGCTATTGACTCCGGTGCTAAACCCTCAAACTGAAGCAGAGGAGAGGTACAATGCAGCCCATATCTCTACAAGATCTGTTATAGAGAGGACATTTGGCCTACTCAAGACCAGATTTAGGTGTCTGGACAGAACTGGTGGGGCTCTTCTATACAAGCCTCAAAAAGTGTCTGATATTATCCTTGCCTGTTGCATTTTGCACAATGTTGCACTCAGGCACAATGTACAATCAGACCTAGCTGAGCCTTTGGTAGACGAGCATCCAACCCATGTAGCTGCTGAAAATGAACAAACAGCCAGTGGTGGCCAGACACGCCAGAATCTCATCAATTCCTTTTTTTCTTGTAAGTAAAAACATATATGTTCCTAGTACTACTTTTATAGATTAATTATGTTATATTAACAATAATGTTTCTTTATATAACCTTCTGTTAGGACACAGATGAATATGGGTTGCACACCTTTCTTTTCTCTGCTGTGTGCACAAAGGGATGTGGCAGCGGTATGTTATTGTTGCACAGGTTATATAATCCCTCTTCAATTGTACATTAGTTGTGTGTATGTGAATACAACTGGGGTAACAAAGCAGTAATATTTTTGCATTGTGTTGTTCCTTATGCTAACACAATATACATAGTATGGCCATAGTCATTCATTCTTGCAGTATGCTTACATACAATGTTATTGGTGCAGTGTAACATGTACATCCATATGATGTGTACACCAGGCTGCTTTAAATTTTGAATGTCATTAAATATACATGATGTTGCACATTTAACACCAAATACACACTTTGCTGTGTTGCTTACGGTACTGAAGATGGCATGTCAATGTTTGCAATTTATATATTGTTCCTTTGCATTATAGGTATATCTCCAGTATGACTGATCATGGTATGTATATTTGCTGACATCTGGCATAAGATGTGCCTACCTCAATATTCGTATAATTATTTGACCTAAAAACCCGACATACTGGTTCAAAGACAAATGTTACATATATGTACTTTCTGTATCATGTACATGCATTTAGCTACTATTGAGGTTTCATGTGCATTGTATTAGAAAATGATTACTCCCATTTCATCACATTTAATGTATGTTCCCTTATAAATTCCATTAATGTAATATAGAGGTGTTTGGAGAGAAGGGGATAACTGTACTTATTTGTTTACTTACGGGAGCTCATTAATCACGGATGCAATTGACTGATCATACCACTCCATGCATGAATGCCTGTAATCACAACAATGCGTGGTACATCTTATATTTAGCAATGTAGGTGATTATTAATGCTACAAAATATTTGTCAACATTAATTAAAATGTGTCACATGTGTCTGTATAAGTCACACGTCTGTTGATGTGACCTACATGTAACAAGTGTCAAAGTGTAAACAAAACCACTATTGTGTCAATAATTTTACTGTAATTTTGCATTTCTAATTTCCCACAATGACAATGTTGGTAATATATTTGGAATGTCATTGACGTCACTTCATCATTATCATGATGATAATTATCAAGTATTCTCAAAATATAAACGTCAATCACGTGCACATTAGCATAGGCACACTTTTTAAGACAACTGTTTGTGTCTGTATCAATTTGTGTATGATCCATGTATAACACCGACAAATGATAACAGCAGGTTTATTATGGTAGCTTATATCATCATATTGACTGTACTATGTATGTGTTGAACGTTTAATAAACACAGTAAACTATAGTTAGTTTGGTACATGAAATATACACATAAACGTACTTCATTACATGATGTTGATGTATTATTCAGAACATCATGCATTGTAGGGGACCACAACATCTTGCAAATAACATTATTTGCTACAGTCCCAAACCATTTTATCAACATACCCATGTAACAAGAGATTTTTAACAAGAAATGGCTAGTTGGTTGTAAGTGTCCTTTACATTGGGAGAAGGAGTGGCTCAGTGAGTAAAGACACACACTGGCACTGAGAGTTTGAAGCAGGGGAGTCTGGTTCAATTCCCGGTGTCGGCTCCTTGTGACCTTGGGCAAGTCACTTTATCTCCCTGTGCCTCAGGCGGCAAAAAATAAATTATAAGCTCCACGGGCCAGGGACCTCAGCCTGAAAATTGTGTCTGTAAAGCGCTGCGTACAACTAGCAGCGCTATACATGAACATGCTCATATTATAATTATTATTATTATTATTGTTACATAGTTTCGACAGTCATACGTTCCATTACACAATAGAATACACAAATGTGTGGGAATGGTTGTTATATATAAAACACACCATGGCATAAAATGTTAGTAGTAATTAAAGAACACTCAAGAAAATTTCTAGCTGCACTCTTTTGCAACATCATTATGTTAATTAAGTGCTTATGCAATATAGGCATAAGGGTATCACATTTTTAATTGTTTGTTAATAAGCGCTGCAAGCAATATAAAATTAGTTCCATATGTAGTATAGTAGTCGGTGGCTCCTCCTCACAATCATCTCATATAAAGGTAGACTCTTCTGAAATCATACATTGATCCGATTGTATCTTCCCCGACATCACTGAAATACAGCAAACACATGATGGTCAAAGATGGCACCTTACTATATATGTATCCGTGACAACGCGTTACACAGCTCTATATGATTGTGTACATACACACGTCAGTCACTTATATGTTAGAACTACAAGTGTACATCATTATGTAATCGTTAATTAAATTAGTAGCAGGCATAACTATGTATATGAAGTTAATGTTGCCTGTATACTGAAAAATGTGCGCGCACATCTTAGTGTGCGCACGCACTTCACGCTTGGGTCGACTAACTGTTAGCGCATGCGCAAAGCAATGCGTACGTTGTGCGTTCAATACATGTTGAAAATAGCATTAACCATTAAATATTTATTTCAAATACAATGAAGGCGAAACTACATTCCTTCTAAACGAGTACATCTGTATTCTTTTTAAACAGACGTGTGCGGACAGAAAGCACGGCCGATAACACAATGCGCAAATGCAATACGTGTGACGTCATGTTAAGCCAGCGTGAAGCGCACGCAAACACTCCTCCCACTCAATTAACATTCGGCTAACGCCCAGTGCACGCCCACAAACACAGATGCGCACGCATGACACAGTGCAGTTACCGTAACTATAACAAAACAACACAGCCAATAGGGTTTGACGCGCGCACGTCGCTTGGGGGCGGGACTTACATCCGTAATCCTTTTTAAGGACGCCTTGGCACATGACAAGGGTCCCACGTCATACGTGGTCGACCCGGTTTGTTTTTTGTATATGTTGCATGATAACAAAACAGGTGTGTGTTACAGTTATGGTAACATGTTTATAATATGTTAAAAGGGATAGGAAAGTACATATATTTATTCCGTGAGCAATGTGTACTACTCTTTCAGGTTCTACTATATTGTAATAGGAAACAATGTGTTTGTGATCGCTACATGTTATGCAGTCTGCAATGTTACGCTGTATCCACGCATTTAAAGTCAAAATGGTGGTTACAAAAAAAAAAACTTTTAACGCTGAGTCAACGCATAACGATTTTATATTTACCATTCTTGTAGAAGTAACACTTCGTCTGCCTGCAACTGGTCGCTCCAGAAAACCAAGGCATTTGCATCCACGGTTGACCCAAACGCTGAATCCTGTATGACACACATCTCCTCCATGAAGCGCTCATAGGAATCGCCACTGCTTTCTTCAAACAATTGGTCCGGAGGTAGGTTAATTTCTTCGGGTACCCATTCAAATGCGTTTGCAGCAAAATGGCTTTGTACAAAATCATAGTAGTTATGTTCTTGTAGAATGTGTGTTTCAGCAATGGCGGGTGCATATATTGCAGCAGGTATGGATTCACACGGAACAGTAGTAGCGGATCCATTGCTATTGGCATTAGGAATAAATATGCCATTTAGCACAATATGTGTGCCGTCTTCCACGGTGAATTGTTTTTCCTTAGCAATCTTCCAAAAACCATACCTTTCTTGTAGCTTATCCTGCACACGTTCAAAACAGTCATTAGTTGATAAAGTGAATCTTACTGAGGATTTTAAATTTCGCGCACGCCCAGGTTCTTGGTAATAAGGATACTTTGCTCTAATCAAATCGTAGATTTGTCCCACGTTGGCTTTCTGGTCCGGACTTGACACAATCGCTTCTGCAATCATCAGTTTGTACCCCTTGTGTGGATGCATATTTGTACATAAATCATCAGCCATTGCAGAGTATCAGAAATGATGTGTGCAGTTCTATGTTCTTTGCTCATAATAATGAAATGGTTCAAATGCTAACTATTTTGTGTCTTTCCTTTTCAAGGTCACACAATGTTTCAACTTGTACTCCTTGTTTCAAGCACCAATTGTAGGTCTAGAAATAATTGGTTTCACATTTGTGGTTTCTGATAGCCATTTGACTGACCAACATGTAGCAACTTTTATCTACTTTCTCAAAACATTTGTAGACTTTTAATTAAGAAACATTGTGGGTTGAGGAAAAAAACATTGTCCACTTTATGAAAATAGTGCTTACACAGCCATCTAATGAAATACACACACACCTGCAAAAGTAATTTTTTTTCCCCCATAAATTTCTGTGTCTATTTGAAAGTCTGGTTAACTCCCTGTCTGCATCAGAGTTTAAGTACGTGTGTATATGTAAATATATATATATATATCTCTCTCATAAATATATATCTATATATATATATAATGTCTGTAAAACCAAACTTTTAATGTGTGTGTATATTACAATATTTAAGGGTTTATATGTAAAGAGGGATTTTTATATTGGTGTGATTTATTTAAAGGTTAAAATAATAGAGGCTTAAAAATTGTTATGGCCTATTGCATTGACCTGTCTGGTAAATGTGATTTACCATCAAACAAGGTTTTTTTTTTAATTTAGAAGGCCTGTAGTGTTACAACCAATAATATCTCTGTAATGCAGGTGTACACAGAACATATTGATGGCAGTAAGTAGGCCTTGTATGAAACCTATTTAAATGGTGATAAACATGAGTGAATTAAGTAATAAACATTTGTTTTAGGCCAATACTATTATAGGCTCACAGTTAGTATAGTTCACAAACATTAGGCCTGTATTATTAAAATACTGTGTTTTCACAAGGAAGCATGAAGTGTATGTTTTCTGAAAATACATCTATACCAGTTTAGATAGTACAAATCATATATATATATATATATATATATATATATATATATATATACATACACACACACACACACACTGTGTGTACATATATCCATACATACTACATATATATTAGTATACATTCACAGATATGTTCTTGAAACAAGAACACATAAATGATTAAAGGACAACATTACAATGGGCAAGCAAGGTGAAGGTAAGTAATGTTTTACACTTAATCCTGCTGTACACGGACAAGAAAGATGTTTGCAGTTAAATAGATGTGTGTTTTTAATTGCATGTGAATAATATTAACATGCAATGATTACATCAAGTAACACACCCAAATACAATGTTTTGCAGGTAAGTCAATGGCAGCTTCTCTAAACATAGCAACTGGCTCCTGGTGGACCATTACTGAACAGATGATTAATACATCAATATTAATAACACTATTCATTAATTAGGACTGTTAACATTTCCAAAACTTCACGTGTACAAGAACATACTTGAAAATTTGGAAACAACAGGTCTTCAGCATACATACAATATTCATTAGATAATCTGAAGTCAACAAAACAAGGCCAAAGACATATTTAGTGAATTATAACATTTATTATTTTTTTTCCTTTTGAGAGCGAGTAACAGGCCTGCTTGTTGTCTCTTGGATTTTCCTTTTTCGTTTACCAACAACTTTAGGCACAACAGAGCCACTTTGAGTGGCCTCTGGCACTTCACGGGCAGGGCTTGTGGCCAGTGACTGTTCACCGACAGGCCTTGTGGGCGGTGACTCACCGACAGGGCTTGTGGGCAGTGACTCACCGACAGGGCTTGTGGGCAGTGACTGTTCACGGACAGGGCTTGTGGGCAGTGACTGTTCACGGACAGGGCTTGTGGGCAGTGACTGTTCACGGACAGGGCTTGTGGGCAGTGACTGTTCACGGACAGGGCTTGTGGGCAGTGACTGTTCACGGACAGGGCTTGTGGGCAGTGACTGTTCACGGACAGGGCTTGTGGCCAGTGACTCACCGACAGGGCTTGTGCCCACTGACACATGTGAGCAAGTTGGTAGACACTGCACAAGTGATGGTTGGTCCGTTTCATGTGTGGCTTTTTTTGTTTGTGTCCAAAAACTGGTCAGTAGTAACTGCTTGTGCTTCTTTGTTTTTGCCGCCTCCTTTGTAGGTGTCCGCTCCAGAATTTCTACAGATGGCAGCGGTAGGATGTTGTCAGGAACATGCACAGAACTTTCTGCTACTTGACTGGTAACATCCTGACCTGGGGAATGAACATCAGATGCATGGGGTGAAAAATGAGCACCATGTAAAGATCCTTCCTGTGATGCGTTGAAGTTGAAATTTGGTACTGTAGTCATTCTCAAGTAATTCGCTTGGGTTTGCTGAACAACTAATGCTTCGAATGAGGTGTTGATTTTTTGCAACTGTTTAGGCACTTCAATGAAGACTCTGTGGAGATGTGCCAATTGTGATATTGTTTCTTCCTGCAGTGAAATCATCCTTTCGAGCACTGTCATCAGATCAGAATGGCGACGATTTTCTGCTTCAACAATTTTTCTCTCAGAAGCTACTATTGCATCGTATGTGTTAGTTGATGGACGATTTGGCTGTATAACTGTTTCAATGGGAACCTCTTCATGCTCACTTGATTGTATTTCTGTGTCTATGGTGGCATCATCATCATCTTCATCATCATGTTCTAAAAATAAATGTACACATTATTAAATGGCATGTTAATCTCTGCTGTTTTACTATGTAATTATACTGTGTCATAAGTAACACCTAACATGTTTCCATACGTTTTATAACCTCACATTAAAAACTACCTTGACTTACGAATAATGTTTGGACTCAGTATGAAATATGAATGAATGAAAACTTGCTCTACACTCACAACTCCTACATGATAGTTAACATCACTAACACAATACATGTTGCCTTACACTTCATTTTCACTGACACTAAGAAATCCTATTTAAACAACATGTGCAAAACAAATAATGAACATGACAACATAACATATAGAAGTGCACATATTATATGGCCACCAACTCATACACTCACCTTCTAGGTGTGTTGAGCTGCATGACCCAGGTGAAGACACTTGTTCCGTCTCAGGTGACACATGTCCTCCAGGGGCAACTATATATAACAATAACATTAGTTGTACATTTACATGTGTAAATATTGAACAAACAGTTATTGTATGTTCTGTATTTATGAGTACCTAACAGCATCAGTTCTTTAACCGAAAATGTGTGTGTGAAAGTGAACATAAATAGTTGTAATAACAATGTACATGCCTGTGTACTTAGAACTTTTGAGTTCCCTAACATACAACATACTATGTTTCTGCAGTAATGCGTGAGGATAAATTGATTAAATTTGTACATAAAAATCATATGTTGTGTAGTCATATCAGTATCATAATGTACATAACTATCATGAGATGAACATTCACAATGGTTATCATGAAGGTGGTCATATTGCAAAAAGTTTTGTTTTTGGTACAGGATATGTGTGGTACATTAATAGAAGATGTGGCACACCTGAATGTGGCTGTCACTCAACAAGACAACACATGCAGTGTGTGATAATGTGTCGTTGATAGCAGTTCAACTATAGATATGAGTGAACTAATGTGTGACGTACGGTTTGATAACTAATGACTTGTTGGGGCATTTAGTACCTAGAGTTAAGCTTTCAAATGAGTGTGATTAACTTCAGTTTTGCTAGTCAGGTTGTAAGAACGGTATTCCCTTCCCCAAAAAGCCTAATCAGCCAGACCTTTCAATTACTTCAAACAGGTGAAAATGGTGTGAACTAAGTTGACCCTAAGATGAGCCTGTAATTTGTGTGTGTGCTGAACCCCACCCCCTCTGTTGAAGTGTATGCTGTGATGAGATATTAATTGCAGCTGCTTTAACACAATGGTAGAGGAGCTAAATAGTCATCTGCAGTGTGCAAGTTATGAACACAATGACATAACATATGCTACGTGTGCCTCATTATGCTGTCTGTATATGACATAAAGCAAAAATGGACCTTTTCATAAACAACTATACATGTGTTAGTGCAAGTGATGTTTGTAGGCCGTTGCATGCAATATATTCGATGCATGATTAGAATAGGCAGTAATGTCGTGTTTGTAGGAGTAAAATACACAATAATATTATACATATTTATGTTCTGTACCTGTAGCTAGTCATAATTTCTCATTAGCATGTGTTACACATGTGTACTACCCTGTTGTTCCCCATCTTCGCCCACCATCAATTGGTTCCACTGCAGCAATGCATTTTGGGAATTCACATGTAAATGACCACGCAATGGCACGTGCTATATTAGTTACTGCTTTTAGTAGGACTACAACATATATGTATATTTTGATATATATATATACAGAATCAGACATATACATATATAGATGCAGGTATGCTTATATTGTGAAGACAGTATAAAAAGCAGCGGAAATATGCAAAATAACTGTAAGCAACGACACGCCTAGTACAGTAATATTTCTCACCTGGTGGAAATTGTGAGGGATAAATTCCAATGTCCCGGTCACCGGCCAAGCCCTCCACGACGACGGGAAGTAATTTTCCCCGAAGCAGCTCCTTCAATGGAGTTAATATCAGACGTTGTGGTGTCGGGCCACCTCCAGTGCCAGAAGCATGCACGCGTTGGTCTTGTATTTTCTTTTTCAATTTTGACCGAATATCGTCAAATCTTTTGCGACAATTCCCCTTGTCCCTGACACGATTCCCACACGCATTGACACCAATTATTATTGTGTCCCACATTTCTTTTTTGCTTGATGAACTTGTCCGCGCTTGAAATAGAAACAAAATATATGACGTTAATTCATAATAATAGAAGCACCAGTTTCCTACACTGCTAGCTGTTCCAAGAGATAGCAAACATGCTGTTTTAGGTGTAATATGTGAAGCACATGAGCATTCACTACTAAACCTAGACATGTAAGCAAGCTTGCATTTATATTGTATGCAGTTATCGGAAATTGAACGCCTGTGTTTAGTTGTCCTTGTAACGCATGATAAAAAGCTGTGTTTCCACAATAATTAACATAGACAGATATTCTGTACCCATATTTGCATATGAACAAAACTCACATGACCTAGGATCACATGTATTTGAAGAATAAATGGAAAGGTACACTTACCTACTAAATGTCTATAGAGACTGTCATAGTGCTCCAGAATCCCAGTGACAAGAGCCCTATTTTCCTGGTCATTGAAGCGAGGATTACGTGGCTTCTCCACACGTTTCTTCCGAGCAGGTTTCGGCTCAGAGCTTGGCTGCTGCTGACTGGACTCTCCTTGTTCCAATGGAAGAGACTCCAAAAGCTGGTCACCAGCAAGCACGCCACCACCAGACACCCCATCAGCAACTGAGCCACCAGCAGCACTCCCACTCCCAGCAACAGCACTCGCACTCCTAGCACCAGCACTCCCACTCCCAGCACCAGCACTCCCACTCCCAGCACCAGCACTCCCACTCCCAGCAACAGCACTCCCACTCCCAGCAACAGCACTCCCACTCCCAGCAACAGCACTCACACTCCCAGCAACAGCACTCACACTCCCAGCAACAGCACTCACACTCCCAGCAACAGGACTCCCACTCCCAGCAATACCACTCGCAGCAACAGCACTCCCACTCCCAGCAACAGCACTCGCACTCCTAGCAACATCACTCCCCTGAACAGTACGTTCACTCTGACGCGTACTCGCACGAGTAGCACTACCACTCCCACCAGCATCACTCTTCCCACGCTTTCCGGGCATACTTACAGCACTCACAAAAAACAGAAAAGAAATGTACAGCCAATCACATGAAACACTTCCACATATAAAACAAGACAAAGATGTAAACAAAACAACAAAGGACAAAGCTCTCACAATACACAACAAGTCTCTCAGTCAATATGCAAATATTAAATCGCCCAGCTCTGTGCGTCTCTCTCTCTCTCACTCCCAACAACACAGAGAATGATTAACAGTACACGTTGCCTTTAAATATGGCGCGCTATCCAATACATGCTGGCTTCGCCTGATTCAGCAAGATTTTTGATTGGCCAACCTAACAGCACCCCGCCACGCACGCCGATACACCTGTGTGTGATCGGCAAATCATCGTGAGAGTGGGCGGATTTGTTTTCGGTTTCATTTTGAAGACATTCGGCACTTACTGCATACGGAGAGGGAAAATCGCCAATAACATGACTAATCGGTAAGCTTGCCGATTTCACATAATCGTCGCTTACTGCATGAGGCCCTTAGTGTCAGTGTGTCACTGTGTCTTTCAGGAACCTAGTCACAGGGTAAGGGAAGTACCAGGTGACTTCGGTCTACCTGGGAACGGGCCAGAAGAAGGGGTCTGTACCCCAAAACGTTACGTTGCCCACCTTGCCCTGCACTTTTATTTCCTGTGTTTTTTTCTTCCTCTCCTTTCCTCTCTTTCCTTCCCCATCCCTGTCTTTGTCCCTGTTCCTGTATATACACGTTGTCCCTCTGTTGCTGTTTGACGTTATATGCATTGTAAATATTTAATTAAATTAGACTTTTTTGGCTGATCCTTCATTAGTTCATTTTTTCTTGGTGTGCTGGAAACATTTATGTTCTATACATAATAAGGCAAGTCAAATTAAGAAAAAAGATATTATTAAATGTTACATACCAATAATCACAAAATAAATAAATATAAAATAACTAGGAAAAAGATACATATATCCACACAGGACAGGGGGGGGGGAGGAAGAGAGGAAAGGCCGCGACTGAGCACCTCCACCACTGCCCCGCTCCCCCCCCGCGGTGGTGGGTGAAAAAGGCGACAGAAAACCTCCACCGTTAGCATATAGCCAATAAAGACTATCACTTGTGAGTACATTCACATGTCTTAGACAGGTCAGCAAACCTTCCTTTCAACCATTATCACCTCACAAACAGTGCTCCCACTGCAGCAAGGGATTCTGGGAGATGACATGCAAATGAGCACACTTGTCACCTTTTGCCTGGAATATCCATTCACATGGAGCCCACCATAACTTAAAATGTATGGTACCCAGCCGAGAAATATTTCAAAGCAAGTTTATACCAACCTCACACTGATGATACCCATCAAGGTTGAAACATGTCTGTGAGTGGTTTAAACTTGCTTTGCTAGTCCCATGCTGTGTTTAAAAGCTATGTGAACGGCGATACATCAGCTTAAATGGGCTCCATGTGAATGGATATTCCAGGCAAAAGGTGACACATTGTGTGCTCATTTGCATGTCATCTCCCAGAATCCCTTGCTGCAGTGGGAGCACTGTATGCGAGGTGATAATGGTTGAAAGGCAGGGTTGCATACCTGTCTAAGACATGTGAATGTGCTCACAAGTGATATTCTTTATTGGCTATATATATATATATATATATATTGTGGCCGGACGGGTCAGTAAGAGTCCACACAGTGTAACAATTTCTTCAGTGGTTTATTTTTCCCACATCAAAAATACAGTACTGTACACTGTCCCTTTAAGGCAAAACAAAAACTGTAAGTATGAAGCCTACCCCACAGTAGGGTGGCTAACTACACAGCCATGGCCCTGACTGACCTTTTGACTGGACTTGCATTTGCAAGCCCCGGGCGAGTGGATTTAACATCGTGGCGAGCGCCTATTGGCCCAAGCAGCACACGTTTGGTACTGAGTAGATTTTTTTGTTCGGCGAGTAGATTTTTTGGTGATTTGTCGACCACTGGCTATAAGTGTTCATAAGCCACTTATCAAGCACTTATCGGACATGGTAAGGAGGCGCGGGGGAGCGTAGGAACCGGGCGCGGTCCTGACAGTGCAGCTATCTCTACAGCTAAAACAAATCGCCGGATTTGGTCTTTTCAGACAGGCGATCATCACGTCGCCGGCTACTCGCCCGTTTTGGGAATTTTGCTATCACCGGTAATCACGGCTTTCTGAATACCGTGATAGCAACACTAAAAATAATGGCGAATTTACCGGTCTGGTGATTTTTTTTTTCATGAACACTTATAGCATAGGCCCCGTAGTCCTTAACTTGAGGTGCTGGGAAATCCATCCCAGAAGTCTCCAGACAGTCCCTCTGGATACTGCGGCAACTTGCAGAAAGGTATCCCTGCTTCTTCCACAAACTGTGGCTCAGGTTCCTGGGTGTGGATCCCAGTAGGCCTGGGGAGCTGTACCAACTAGTGTCCAACTGGTTGGGGAACAGTCTCTCCTCTCTGGCAGCTTGCTGACTGCCATATAAACCCCCTTGCAATCAAGAGTTCAGTCTGAATTGGGTGCACCTGCAGACTGCCTCTCCAGAGAAGTTAACCTCTCACACCCTGGAAAGCCTGCATAATACAACCTTCTAACATACAGAGTCCATGACTTTCACAATACACATCTATCAAAATCTATCGCTACGTTAGTAACCTGCAAGCAAAAGAGTATATAAAAAGGGTGCTCCTTTATAGGTACTATGGCAATACCATAACCATTAATCCCATCCAGGGATCTCTAGGATGAAAAAATATTAAATGTGGACACAAAAACAATTCTAAATCCCACAAATGCAGCATTTCAAATATTAAAAGTAGGGTGGTCAGATACCAAAGGTCAGTGGATTAGATGGTCCTCGGGATCATGGAAAAGGACAACCAATAGTGCAGATAGTCTATGGGCAGCCAAAGGGTGTGAGCCGTTTGCTGCCGTTCGCTGATGTTGGTTGATGTTAAAGTGATGTTAAAGCTGCTCTATTTCACTCTGAAACTCACAAGCCCTTTAACCCCTGTTCCCAATTTTCCAACTCTATCTGTCCATGAAATGTCTGTGAATTCACTGTATAACCTCTGTTCTTTTAATTGTAATCATGTGTTTTATATAACTTTGTGCCCAGGACATACTTGAAAACGAGAGGTATCTCTCAATGTATTACTTCCTGGTAAAACATTTTTATAAATAAAAAAATAACAATTTTATAAAGAATTAAAAACATAAAATGTGCACTCACATTTGTCACATTGATCATGCGCATACAGAATTTAGAATGGACGGAAGAGACTGGAGTCTCACTGTCAGCGCCACCGTTTGAGCCTCTGCATCGGTCCTGGTGTACTCCATGGGAGCCGCTTTGCTGTCTGTGGCTTCTCCTCAGACTCTTTGAACTTCCGGTTACGTCGCATTACATCGTGCTCGCACTCTTCTTTCCGTCCTACTACAATACTGCAGTACGCTGATTTCTCAATACTGTATAAGGATCTCCTAATATGGTCGGCGTGGCAGGATATTTGCCCTTACCAACATGGCCGTTGAGGCAGGAAGTCAGCCTCCTTCTGAAGCAATTTCCTGCACCTATCTGCTCCCTTTATAAGGATTCAATACCTTCTCCTCCTTGCCTCTGCAAGGTTCTGTTTACCTGTACTCCTGCTGTAACCTTATCCTGCCTGCCTTGTTCCTCCCTGTTGCCGATTCCAGCCTGTGACCACGACCAACCTGCTTTCTCCACGGACACCTGGTGGCCACCTGCCCACTGAGGTCAGGAAAACGCCACAGCCCAGTGAGAGTCGGGAGGATCACGCTGGGAACCGCATCAGTACCGTTTCCTCAACCTTCCACGAGAATCTACGTTCCCATCACCATTTACGAAGAGACCTTCCGAGTCACTACACAGGCCTTTCTGGATTCTGGGTCAGGGGGACACTTTATTGATCAAGGGTTTACTATGAAACACCAAATACCCTTGGTACATAAGGATCGTTCCGTGGGTCTCAAAGCCATAGACAGCTGGCCGCTGCAGCCCACCTTCATCTCCCTACAGACAGTACCCATCCGGGTGTTGACCGGGGAATCCCACTCCGAGACTATGCAATTGGACGCCATCCATACCCCCTCGGTGGACGTCATATTGGGTCTTCCTTGGCTCCAGACACATAACCCCCGAATCAACTGGACAGAGTCTTTGCCTATCCGCTGGATTCCTCAATGTCAGAGGCGTGGTCTAACCCCTCCCAAGGCTTTGGCAGGAGTCTCAGTACCTGAATCAGATAAAGTACAGCTTCCAGTAGCATATGAGGATTTCCGTGATGTCTTTGACAGACGCCAGGCAGAAGAACTCCCACCGCATCGGTCATACGACTGTCGATCGACCTACTGCCCGGAGCCATCCCTGCTAGGGGAGGGTCTTACCCCCTTTCCGTGCCTGAAACCCAGGTCTTGAGGCAATATATCCGGGACAATCTCCAGAGGGGGTTCTTTCGAAAATCTTTGTCACCCACGGGGGCAGGATTCTTTTTTGTAAAGAAGAAAGATGGCTCTCTCAGGCTATTTATAGATTACCGTGGCCTCAACAAGCTGACTATCAAGAACCGATACCCTTTACCGCTGATAGCTGAATTCTTTGATAGGCTACAAGGAGCTACTATTTTTACCAAGTTGGATCTTAGAGGAGCTGTTTGGTCTCTGCAACGCACCCGCAGTCTTCCAGGACTTTGTGAATGAGATTTTCAGGGATCCGCTGGACCAAAATGTAATGGTGTACCTGGACTATATTCTTATTTTCTCCAGATCCAGCCACGAACATTCAGGACATGTTAGGCAAATTCTTCAGCGACTGCGAGAAAATAAACTTTTCGCTAAACTAGAGAAATGCCAATTTCCTCAGACTTTCACTTCCTTTCTGGGCTATATTATCTCCGCAACTGGTCTCGCTATGGACCACATCAAAGTCCATTAGCTCTCAAAGCTATGCAAAGATTTCTCGGGTTCACCAATTACTATCGGAGATTTATCCAGGACTTTTCATCAGTAGTGACACCCATTACGGCATTAACCCAAAAAGGAGCCGACCCGGTGCACTGGCCTTCTGAGGCCATCAGAGCATTTGAAAAACTTAAGAAAGCTTTTTCCTCGGCACCCATCCTGGTACATCCAGACCCAACGCTTCCGTTTAAGCTCGAAGTCGATGAGGCGCAATACTCTCACAGAGAAAGAACCCTCAGGCTTGACTGCATCCCTGTGCGTATTTTTCAAAAACAATTTCTTCCGCTGAAAGGAACTACGACGTAAGGAATCGCGAACTCCTCACGATCAAGATTGCTCTGGAAGAATGGAGACACTTTCTGGAGGGTACAGAAATTCCGGTCACCATCTTAACCGACCCCATGTTACGCCGGTGCTGCCCGCAGACCAGACCCGTCCCTTATACTGAGGTGGGGACGTATAGGAACACACACCCGCAGCAGAAGGAGCGTGTCCGAAGTGTGGTGAATTAGGCGTTGCCAGGCCAGGTGGTGTTTGCTAGCAATACTTGCCGGTACCGGTTAAAGAAGTTCCGTAGTCGTAGTCCAAGCCGGGTTCGAGGGGTATCAGAGTGAGCGTTGTCCAAGGAGTGCCGAGATCGAGAGCCAGAGGGGGTAGTCGTACAAGCCGTGTCAGAACCTGTGAAAACACTAAGAGAATCCTGAAGTACTTCCATGCAGAGACTATGTCGAGCAAAGACTGAGAGCAGAGAGGAGCTAGATAAAGCAGGAAGGTCCAATTAGGAACGAAGGTGGGACAGGAAGAGCTACAGGGAGACACTGCAGATTGGTGCAGGCATAACAGGCCAGGTGAGACTTGTTGGTAACCTGAGTATGCACGTGCGGCTTGCGGGGGCGGAGCCTGGGGTCCGGGGGACGGGAAGAAGAGTGTGCAGACTGAGCGCGCTCCGTAACGTGTGTACGCGTGTGGACCGAGTCAGTGGATGGTTCAGGTGTGCGCGCGGGAGGGCGTGGGCGCACCCGGCGCTGAGCAGAGGAATCGCCGAGGGAAGTGAGTGCTCTGTGTGGGGAGCGCGGAGAACGCCGATTCCTGACAGTACCCCCCTCTTCAGGAACGGCCTCAGGACAGTCCATGAACGGTTTCTCTGGAAACTTTTTCCTGAAGGACTTAAGAAGGGCCGGGGCATGAATGTCCTTTAAAGGTACCCAGGATCTCTCTTCAGGGCCAAAGCCCTTCCACTACACCAAGAACTGGAGCTGGCCCCTGGATAGGCGAGAATCCAAAAGAGAGTGAACTTCGTATTCCTCGTTATTTTGGACAGTAATGGGGTCCGGTTTACGAGTCTGATCCGGAAAGAAGTGACTGGTGATGAATGGTTTTAAGAGGGATACATGAAAGACATTGGGAATCTTCATACTGGATGGTAGTTGGAGCCGGAATGCCACAGGATTGATTTGCTCACTAATAGGGAAGGGACCCAGGAACTTAGGTGCCAATTTTGGAGATGGTACCTTGAGGCGGATATTCTTAGAGGAGAGCCATACCAAATCCCCTGGCTTGTAATTGGGTGCCGAACGACGACGACGACGATCGGCCTGTAGTTTCGATCTGCGGGAGGAGTCGAGAAGGGTAGACTGAATCCTAGACCATGCGGTTTGGAGGGCAGTAATGCGTTCATCTACGGCTGGAACTCCAGAAGGGATGTTGGAGATGGGTAGGCAAGGGGGGTGGAACCCATAATTTATAAAGAAGGGCGACTCCCGGGTGGCTTCATTTTTAGCAGAATTGACAGTGTACTCTGCCCAAGGAAGGAGTTGAGCCCAATCATCCTGGGAATCGGATATGAAACATCTCAGATATTTCTCCAGGGATTGATTGATTCTCTCTGTTTGTCCATTGGACTGTGGATGATAGGCGGAAGAGAACGAAGAAGAGATACCCAATCTCTTAGTGAAAGTTCTCCAAAATTTGGATACGAATTGAGAACCTCTGTCAGAAACAATGGACGAAGGAATCCCATGAATCCGGAAAATCTGCTCCGTAAAGATATCAGCAAGGGCGGGGGATGAGGGTAATCCCTTAAGTGGAATAAAATGGGACATCTTTGAGAACCTGTCCACGACCACCAAGATAGTGTTCATTCCTCTGGACCTGGGCAACTCCACAATGAAGTCCATCGAAATGTGGGACCAGGGGCGGTCGGGAACTGGAAGAGGTAACAGAAAACCCTGAGGCTTTTGATGGAGAGTCTTGCTTTGAGCGCACGTGGGACAGGCGCGGGTAAACTCCAGAATATCTTGAGACATCATTGGCCACCAGAAATTCCGACGAATGAGATCAGTAGTCTTCTTAAAACCTGGATGACCTGCAGATTTAGAGGAGTGACCCCAAGACAGGACCTCTGGAACACATTTTGGAGGGTACGAAGAGTTTGTTGTCGGGAACGACCAAGTCCTTGGGAATGCGTCTCTGGGAGTGCAAAATCTTGTCAAGATTCTTGAAAGTAGACGTGGCGAGAATCTTCTCTTGTGGAAGGATGGTCTCCAAAGGTTCCTCTGGTCTCTCTTCAGAAGAATGTATTCAGGAGAGTGCGTCTGCCTTTGCGTTCTTGGTTTCGGGGATATAGGAAAGGTGAAAATCGAATCGAGAAAAAAAAAGAGCCCAACGAGCCTGTCGTGGACCAAGGCGTCGAGCATTTTCTATGTAAAGAAGGTTCTTGTGGTCCGTGAGAATAGTAAACGGCTCTTTCGACCCCTCCAGCAGGTGTCTCCACTCTTGAAGAGCCATCTTCACGGCCAGAAGTTCCCTGTTACCCACGTCATAGTTCCTCTCGGCAGATGAGAATTTCTTGGAAAAATATGCACAGGGATGTAACTTATCTTGAGGCGTGGGTCTCTGAGAAAGAACGGCTCCAGCGCCGCAATCAGAAGCGTCGACCTCCAGGACGAAGGGAAGTTCAATGTTGGGATGACGGAGAATAGGTGCGGATATAAAAGCTTCCTTGAGTGTCTCGAAGGCGGAGATGGCCTGATATGACCAAGCAGAAGGATCAGCTCCTTTTTTGGTGAGCGCACTGAGAGGTGCCACAATGGTAGAAAAACTCCTTATAAACTTACGATAGTAATTAGCGAACCCTAAAAAACGTTGTATGGCCTTGAGAGAATTGGGTCTTGGCCATTCAGTGACTGCTTGAAGTTTACCGGCATCCATCATAAAACCTTCATCGGAAATGATGTACTCCAGGAACAGAGTAGATGTCTGATGAAAGGTGCACTTCTCCAGTTTGGCGTACAAATGGTGTTCACGGAGACGGGAAAGGACGTAGGAGGTATGGCGTATATGGTCCTGGAGATCTTTGGAAAAAATCAGGATATCATCCAAGTATACTATAACAAAAATATTGAGTACCTTACGAAAGACGTCGTTGATGAAATCCTGGAAGACAGCGGGAGCATTACATAAGCCAAAGGGCATTACAAGATACTCGTAGTGTCCGCTACGCGTGTTGAAGGCCGTCTTCCATTCATCCCCCTTCCTGATGCGCACCAGGTTATAGGCACCATGTAGATCCAACTTGGAAAAAATCTTGGCCCCTTGTAATTTATCGAACAGTTCGGTAATAAGGGGGAGGGGGTAACGATTTTTAACAGTTATGCGGTTCAAACCCCTGTAATCGATGCAAGGCCTCAACGACCCATCCTTTTTCTTGACGAAGAAAAACCCAGCCCCTGCTGGAGAATTGGAGTGACGAATAAAGCCTTTCTTGATATTCTCCTGGTATATTCATCCATAGCATGAGATTCTGGTAACTACAAGGGGTAGGTCTTGGACTTGGGTAGGGAGTAACCTGGAACCAGATCGATCAGACAATCATAAGTCCTGTGTGGCGGCAAAAGGTCTGACTGTACTTTATTAAAAAAAAACCCCGGAATTGGTGGTAAACAGAAGGTAGAATAACCTCAGGAACAGAGATATTGGCCAGCAGTCGAGGCGGAAGTATGGCTGGTGGAGATGGCTCCTCTGACCTTGACCTCCAAGTAATAGGGTCTTGGGATGTCCAGTTGATGAGAGGATTGTGCTTCTGCAACCACGGTAAGCCGAGAGTGGCTGGCGTTCCGGGAGTGTGGATTACATCAAAGGCCAAGGTCTCCTCATGGGAGTGAGAGGAAAGGGTGATGGGGCAAGTCTCCAAGGCAATGTATGCTGGGGTGAGCGGACGGTTGTCGATCCCAACCAAGGCAACGGGAGACTTCTTCCTAACAAGTGGAATCTGGTTCCGTTTAGTGAAGGTTTGGTCCATGAAATTTCCTCCCGCGCCGGAGTCGATAAATGCCGCAGTGGAGGTGCGGAAGGTAGGACCTGAGAGAGAAACGGGAATGGTCAATTTTTTGGGAAGTTCCTTCCTGGAAAGGGGACAAGGAGATTTAACACTCAGGGAGTGCCCCTTCGTACTCACTAGGTTCGGTCGTTTCCCGGGCGTAGTGGACATTCACGGACCAGATGCTCGGAGGATCCGCAGTAATAACATAATCCATCGGCTTGGCGAGCTTGCTGCATCGGTGTCCGGGAATGCTGGACTCCAAGTTGCATCGGCTCAGGAGCCTCCAGAGCGGGTAGCGGGGAGACGGCAGGTCCTGGGTTGGAGAGAAACTGGGAGAAGGAGCACGGAAGGGCATAAATCATGGAAGCTGGCGCTGGAGGCGGCGTACCTGAAGGCGCTGATCCACTCGATTGGCTTGGGAGATGAGTTCCGCCAGAAGCCCTGGCTTGGGTTGTGAGGCGAGCTCGTCCTTCACGGAATCCGTTAAGCCTCGCCAGAAGACTGAGACCAAAGCCTCCTGGCCCCATCGTGTCTCAGCTGCTATGGTCCTGAACTCCAAGGCGTACTGGGCCACGGAACGACGTCCCTGGGAAAGCTCAAGCAAAGAGTCAGAGGCAGTTTCTTGGCGTGCGGGGGTATCGAAGACCTGTCGAAAGTCTCGTCTAAAGGCTGCGTAGTCACAGGTGATATCGGGACGTAGTTCCCAAATTGGGGAGGCCCATGCCAGCGCTTTCCCTGTAAGCAGGCTGTAAACATACGCCACTTTCTTGCAACCAGTGGAATACTGCTGTGGAGCCATCTCAAACTGGATCTCGCATTGATTGAGGAAACCGCAGCAGGCGTGCGAATTCCCCGCATACGGTTTAGGTGCCGGGATCTTCGGGCACGAGGTCGCGGCGGATACTGGTTCTGGCGACAGTGGCGGTGCGGCAACAGGTGGTGCCTGAAATGAAATGCCCTGTACTGCTGCGGCCGAGTTTATTCGAGCATTTGCCCGTTCTCGGCCGCAGCAGTACCTGGCCAGCGCCGGAGCGTGCCGGGCGCACGCCGAAGACACGGAGGAGCGCCCTCCGATCGGGGCTTTCTCCCTCCCGCTGCCAGGTCCGCCGGGTCCCCCGGAACCCCCTGCCGCCGTCCCCCACATCGCGGGACACCAGGGCTCCCTCGGGGAGCCCTGGACGCGCGTGCAGGGGGCGCAGGCACCCGATGACGCGTGACCGCGCGTCGATGACGCACGGCACGCCGAGGGAGTGTGGCTAGCATGCCGGGGCATCCCCCGGCTTGCGGAGCTAGCCGCACTCAAATAAAATGTGCCGCCTCTGTACCTGTTGAGTGAGAAGAGCCATTTGGTCCGTTAGGGCCTGGACTTGTTGATACATGGCCGTCATCATGGAGGCCATGTCAGTCTGGTCTGCGTCTTGTGGGCTCGACATAATGTTACGCCGGTGCTGCCCGCAGACCAGACCCGTCCCTTATACGGAGGTGGGGACGTATAGGAACACACACCCGCAGCAGAAGGAGCGTGTCCGGAGTGTGGTGAATTAGGCGTTGCCAGGCCAGGTGGCAGGTGGTGTTTGCTAGCAATACTTGCCGGTACCGGTTAAAGAAGTTCCATAGTCGTAGTCCAAGCCGGGTTCGAGGGGTATCAGAGTGAGCGTTGTCCAAGGAGTGCCGAGATCGAGAGCCAGAGGGGGTAGTCGTACAAGCCGTGTCAGAACCTGTGAAAACACTAAGAGAATCCTGAAGTACTTCCATGCAGAGACTATGTCGAGCAAAGACTGAGAGCAGAGAGGAACTAGATAAAGCAGGAAGGTCCAATTAGGAACGGAGGCGGGACAGGAAGAGCTACAGGGAGACACTGCAGATTGGTGCAGGCATAACAGGCCAGGTGAGACTTGTTGGTAACCTGAGTATGCCTGTGCGGCTTGCGGGGGCGAAGCCTGAGGTCCGTGGGATGGGAAGAAGAGTGTGCAGACTGAGCGCGCTCCGTAACGTGTGTACGCATGTGGACCGAGCCAGTGGATGGTGCAGGTGTGCGCGCGGGAGGGCGTGGGCGCGCCCGGTGCTGAGCAGAGGAATCGCCGAGGGAAGTGAGTTCTCTGTGTGGGGAGCGCGAAGAACGCCGATTCCTGACACCCCAAAAATCTATTGTACATTGAGGCTGCACGTCGGCTTGGGCCACGGCAGGCAAGGTGGTCCTTATTTTTCACCCACTTCAATTTCCTCATATCCTACATTCCCAGGTCAAAGAACATAAAGGCCGATGCTCTTTCCCGGCAATTTGTAGTGGAGGACAACGCTGCGAATCTTCGTGAAACTATCCTTCCCCCAAACTGCATCCTGGCAGCCAATACCTTTGACGCATTGCCGGACATCACCAAAGCTCAATGTAACATCCCAGAGGGATTCAGTGTCCCGGAGGGACACCTGTTCACGCCACAGAAATTCCAGAGGAGAGTGATGGAATGGGGTCACGTATCCAAAGTAGCCAGTCATCCTGGTACGATGAGAATGATCAACCTATTAGAGCGCACATTCTGGTGGCCAAACATGCACAAGGAGCTTCGTCTCTACATGCGCCCAGAACAAAACCCCTTGAAACAGGCCACAAGGTCTTCTCCAACCACTACCAATTCCAGAACACCCTTGGACACATCTTTCGATGGACTTCGTCGTGGAGTTACCCAGTTCTAGGGGAATGGATACCATACTGTTGGTCGTAGACCGTTTTTCAAAACAGGCACACTTCATTCCACTTAAAGGCTTGCCCAGCGCTCCCAAACTGTCTGAGGTCTTCATCAAGGAGATTTTAAGATTACATGGCACTCCTCAGGTCATAGTGTCCGACAGGGGCTCACAATTAATTTCCAGGTTCTGGAGGGCCTTCTGCAAAAGTCTGGGCATCACACTTCACTTCTCATCTGGGTATCACCTACAGACCAATTGGCAAACAGAACGAACCAACCAGTCCTTAGAGCAATTCATATGATGCTTTATCTCCGATGCCCAAGACAATTGGGTGGATCTCCTCCCATGGGCAGAATTTTCCCACAATAATCTAAGGAACGAGTCCTCGCAGCAATCTCCATTTTTCATCAACTATGGGTTCCACCCCTCAGCACTCCCCTCCACAGTCCCCAGATTCAGGGTTCCAACCGCGGAGAACAGGATCCAACACCTCCAGGAGTCGTGGGAGAAAATCCAGCAGAATTTGAGACATGCCGGCGCGATGCAAAAGAAACAAGCAGACCGTCACCGTCGGGAGACTCCTGATTACGCCCCGAGACAAAGAGTCTGATTGTCAACCAAGAACATCCTCCTTAAGGTTTCGTCTCCCAAACTGGCACCTTGGTTTATCGGACCCTTCTTAATCACGGAGAGGATCAATCCAGTAGCCTACCGGCTGAAGTTGCCAAATACTATGAAAATTCCCTTTGTATTTCATGCATCCCTCCTCAAGCCCTATCTACAGGATCCCCACTCCACCAGCTGAGATGCACCCCCTCGCCCTGTCCTCGTAGAGGGCCAACAGGAGTTAAAGGTACAAGCCATCCTTAACTCCAGGCTATCCAGAGGTGGACTGCAATACTTCGTCCATTAGAGGGGTTTTGGCCCCGAAGAGAGGGAATGGATTTTGGACAGACAGGTACATGCCTCCAGACTGATCCGAGCCTTCAACCACAAGTACCCCCTGAAGCCATCAATGGGTCATCCGGAGGTCACCCCTGAAGATGGGGGTACTGTTAGGATCGTGGCTAGGCTCCGCCCCCTGATGCGATACGCAGCGGTGCGCACAGACCCGTCTGCGTGTGTGCACCAGCCAACCCAAACATCTGCAGAGGCGCACTCCTCGCACAGCACAGTGGCGCCTGCACTCACTGACTACGCACTCTACCTGTGCGCGCATGCCGCCCGACAGCTGAGACCAGGAAGGGTATCAGCTGCCTCTCATCTGCAGCCAATCTCAACTCCTCCTATCGGCTCACAGCCTTCGTCTGACCTCACTCTGTCTGCAGCCTCCTGATTGGTTCTCACTCCCTTTATTTACCTTCCTGATTCCTGTGCACATTGCTAAGGTTTATGTGCTGTGCTCGCTGCTTGAAGTCTGTCTGTTTCCAGTGCTTGTCAGAACCTGTGCCTTGACCCCTGCCTGTACCCGGACCCGTCTCTTCTCTAACCCTGAACTTCGGCTTGACTTTGGATTCCTGCTCTCTCCTCTCCTTGATCGCGGCTTACAGATATCGACCGTTCTTCTCTCTCCAATCCCGGACCACGGCAAGTACCACGACATACCTGAACTCTCCTACCCTGACCCGGCCTCACGACTCTGACAACGCACTCTGGACCGGCTCCGTGGTTGTAGGGTGGCGGTTATATACATCCCCACCTCAGCCCCGCGGTCTCAGTCCTGTTTGTGGTGAGTGCAGCGTGACAGTATTTTTGGCACTGGTTTTACCAAAATCCGATTGAAAAATGTGAGAGAGAATAACATAGGGAGAGACCCCTTTTCTCAAAAAGGAGCATACCTGAGGTACCTGAGACGTTTGCTAATGAGATATGCAAAGTATATTTAAATGACTCGCACCCCACACTTCCTAAAAGGATTTTCATAGGAACTACATTGAGTTGACTAGTGTAAAGGGGGTCTCTCCATATGTTATTTGGAGAGAGGTTTGAGGGGATATAAATAGAATTTGAGCCGACCATTTTCTTAATCTTTAGTGTCTGTGGTTACCATGGTAACCTGTGACTGCACTGGGCTCTGGGGAGACATCTATTTTTACCTCCCGGCCACTAAATATTTCAACTGCTCGTATCTCCTCAATGAACGTGTGGTGCTATCATATCTCCTCAATGAAGCATCGGATTTTAATATAACCCTCCCTCTCTCCTTCCATGTCTGAAAGGGAGCGGCCAATCCACGGCGGAAATGTCACCCATCTCTAAAGAAATATCCACACTGCTGCATTTCTTCTGCTATGGTTAAAAATAGGGGTAGTGATTCTGATGAATAGAAATCTACCTTTTATTTTCTTCTAACGTTTATATGTAAAGCATGTGACCATGTATATTACTACATTCTTACCTAAACTGGCAACCATTTGGAGCTCCTGTTATATATCTGTCAAAATCCTGATTGTGTGCCTAACGAAATGGCCGCCTTCTAACTTTGTGCTGCAGTCTGTGAAATGCTGCAGCTGATGTGTAATATTGTATTACTGCAGCTGATGTGTAACATTGTATTACTGCAGCTGATATGTTACATTAGTATATGCAGGTTACTGTGGGAGCTCAAATGCTGGTCCCTTAACATAATCAGTTCATTGTATACAGAGGTGACCGTACAGGGGAATATGTTAACTCTGGTGCTATTCCAATTCCTCATGTGGAAATATACTGTTCCCTGGAGACGTCTATGAAAGTGTCATCATTTCTCCTTTTCATTAGGGTAGCATATAAATATATGAGAGAGTACTTACTATTGTTCCCCTGTAGGTTCTCAAGCGTGCAACCACGTCCAAAATCCAAGAGAATCCAAAATGTAGTGTGAGGTGCACTGCAACAAGGAGCTGGTCATATGGCAATACAATATGATTTATTCAAAGCTGCATTTAAAAAACGGTGGAGGGTACATTTTTGTTACGGCTTTCGGAGTAATGGACAGTCTGCCGTTTGGAACCAAGCAACAGATCTGTTTGTGATACTTTGTTGCCAAAGGGCAGAGCTCAAAAAGGTGTGTCAGAAAATGTTTCAAAAGAGAAAGTGGATATGACTCTCTAAATGGTTGCTGTAGAAACTAAATAATGTGAATCAGTACACTAAAAAGGGCATTAGGAGTTAAAAAAAATGCTGACAATATTCTCTAATACTACAGAACTGATTTATTTAAAAAAAATAAATAATAATAAGATTTTTCACGTTTTGCTGTTTAAAGCTACTCCTTATCTGATTTGAATCTGCTCTATCATAGATACGGTCTACACCATTGCAAATATTTATGCACCTAATGTTTACTAGCATTTCTCCACAAACTCGCTAACATGCTGAAAAAAGTTTTAAGATTGTTTTTGGACAAATCTAAGAGCTATGATCATCTATCTAGTTCTAATAAACAAATCTCCAAAGAATTTGAAAAGTTCCTCTTAGATTCTTGGTGCCATTTACATAGCAACGATAGTGAGTAGACATTTTTCTCTGCCCCTCAATCTAATTTCAGAATAGATTTTATTTTTCTAGATTTGAAACTAATTCTCAGCTCAGCAAATATTGGCTCTATCGCCTGGTCTGACCACGCTCCAATAAATATTATTCTTACCTGTAAGAAGCGTGTGAAGATGAAATAATTTTATCAGATCTCCCAAATAATGGAATATGTCTCGCTAAACACATTATATACATGTATCACTAAACAGAACTGGAAAAATTAAGTGAAGACCCTTTTTGGGGAGATCATATAAATCTGTAATGAGAGGCACATTATTAACTTGGCATCTTTTTAATCGGGGGTGGGGGGGGGGCGAGAATAAATAAAATTGTTATAGGAGGACCTCATACTGTAAGTTTAGAAGACATAAGTAAGTGCTCCCATCATTATTTCTATTCAATTATATTATCCAGCAGAGATCTGGGTTAAATGCTCTTCTACTCAATAAAGTAGAAAAACCTCTCCAAGCAAAACTTTTGTAATAGAGATGACTGTTTATTAGCTAATCACTTTAGACACAAACTTACTGGTAATAGATCCATTTCTATAGATAATTCCTATGGATCTATTTCTTTTAACATTAGGGAAATTAGAGAGGAATTTGCTAAATATTATCCCCCCCCCCCCGCCACCTCCCATAAATGAAACGTACAAAATTGATTCTCTCTCATTTCAAAAGACAAAAAGACACAATGCTACCCTTTGGCCAAAACGTTATAAGCCTGCAGCCACTTCACGGCATGACCAGTTGCAGGTCCTAACACCACCTGTGAAAATTCTCATTTACCTCTGCAGTGGAGGGAGAATGGCCTCAGTGGACCTGTCCTGCGAAAGAACATGGAAAAACCTGCTACTTTAAAAGTGAGGAGGGGTGAACTTAAACCCAGGGAGAAGGGGCTACTAACCTCCAACCCAGTGATTCCCAACCAGGGCTCCTTGAAGCAGTCTCAGGGGTTCCTCCTATGGACCACAGACACCCCCCTCCTGGGGGTAGGATTTTTTGGTATGTATTTTGTAGGGTGTATTGAGAGAGAGTGAGGTAATTGACGGAAGGTAGGGGCGAGTGAGAGAAGAGAGGGGCAGGAGGGAGTGAGGAAAAGAGGGAGTAAGAGTGAGACGCAAGGGATAAATACATGCGACGTGGGAGGGGGGAGAGTTAGTGAGATGGGAGAGAAATACATGGGTAGAGGGTGGGAAATAGAGGTGGCTCGTGAGGTGTGAAATGTTGTGACTGACCCCGGTCGAACCTAATATGTGTCGGCCAGATAGGGGTCCCCCGGGATTTATCAAAATACTTCAAGGGTTCCTCCAAACAAAAAAGGTTGGAAATCACTGCTCCAACCAACTGATACCAGTTGAAAATAAAAAATTAATGAACACACAATCCCAGCAAGATCTAATCTCATTTCAAGTCCATATTGAACAATTCCCAAATAAAATCTCTCCCAAAATTTTGATTTGATTTCAATCCCGAAGTTTTCATTACCTTGAAGGAAGTAAAGGTAGTTATTAAATAGCTAAATCTTGCTAAATCCCTGGGTCTGACAAATAATATAAGAATTTTAGTAATGCGTTGTCTCCCCATTTAGCTAATATTTTTAACGAATATAATACACTTTCAAAATGTTCCCCTTGATATGCTTCTACCTGCAATAGTCACTATCCCGAAGGATGGTAAAGATTCTCCAAGCCATAAATATCACAACAGATTTATGGATGGGAAATGGAAACGCCCACATGAATTCCCATATTTCAACCACTGACAGGTTCTTTGTTTTTTATACTTTGTTATTTTATGAACTGCCTACATATAAATATTGTATGTCTTTGGAACATTTTTTTCTGTAACCAAGCACTGTACATTTTTGATATATTAAATCTAACATTGACTAAGTACTGTCTTTGGGCTCTAATTGAGCCTAGTACTTTTGTGAAGAGATTAACAGCATTTTCGGACACATTTTGACATTGGGTTTTTGTGTTAATTACACCTTGTTTCTAGTAAACAAGAGACCAGGGACTCTTAAGGTATTTCAAACAACAACAAACAGAGGCGCGTACCATAGTGAAATATATCTTTACTGTAAATATTGAGCCATTAAATCTGCAGAAGATGCACCCACAAGTGTAGTAATAAAATCAGCATAGTATACAAAAAAAAAAAGTGTGCTTGCCACCAGATGTTCCGGATATCCGAAGCCTTGGTGTCTTGCCGCAGACTCGTGATGACGTGGAGTCCCAGGAGTGAAGTGCCTATTCTTCGGGATAATCTCTCTGGGAGAGAAAATGGGTTGTCAAATGGAAATTTCGTCTGGCATGAAATATGCTGGAAAACCGGGCAAACTCCACAAACGAGCTCATACTAAAGATGTCAGCTGTATAGGCAGCTCCGGTAGCTAGTCAAGCACTACGAATCTCAAATCGATCCAAAAAAGGTAGTTAACGCGTTTTGACCAGTCGCTTCCTCAGAAGAATTGGCGTCACCACGAGAATCTGTGACAAGACTCAAGATTTCAGATATACGTAACATTCGGTGGCAAACACGCTTTTATATTTCTATACTATGCTGATTTTATTACTACGCTCTAGAGCAGTGAGTCCCAACCTTTTTTGTTTGGAGGAACCCTTGAAGTATTTTGAAAAATCTTGGGGAACCCCTATCTGGCTGACACATATTAGCTTCGACAGGGGTCAGTCACAAAATGTCACACTTCACGAGCCACCTCTATTTCCCACCCTCTACCCATGTATTTCTCTCCCATCCATCTCACTAACTCTCCCCCCCTCCCGCCTTGCATGTATTTATCCCTTGCGTCTCACTCTTACTTCCTCTTTTCCTCACTCACTCCCTCCCGCCCCCCTCTCTTCTCTCACTCGACCCTACCTTCCGTCAAGAAGGGGGGGGGGGTGGGTCTGTGGTCCGTAGACTGCTTCAAGGAGCCCCAGGGTTTCACGGAACCCTGGTTGAGAATCACTGCTCTAGAGCATCCTTTGCAGTTTTAATGGCTCAATATTTGTTTTAGATATTAAGAAAGAAGTTCATTTGGCCCTTCTTTAGAGAACAGCAACCAATCTCTGGAACCTTATAGAAAACAAAGAACAATTCCTGTGTCAGCCTGGGGGAGGTACTGGCTGGGTCACATGTGCAGATGTGACACCTGTCAGTATCAGACCTGCCCAGTTATGGGGCAGGGGTACAAGCCCAACCCCAGGGTATATAAACTGGTACTCTCCTAAAAGTGGGTGTGTCTACTTCCTCCCCCTGTGGAGTGAGCAACAGCTACCCTGTGTCCCATAAGGGGACACAGGAGGAGCACCAGAAGACAACTTAGATGGGCCTCAAGCCTTAAAGTAACCTTCCAGGGGAAGTACAAAAGGAATGCACTGCTGTAACAACTACCTGCAAGTGTGAATCACTGTCTTGGGATATGGAAATGTGTCAGCATGGACCATCCTACTACTACAGGATCCTCCCTGACTGGAGGCGCTGCCAACGAATAAGGTACCCCGTAAACCTGTCCTGACTATCCCCACATCATTGCGGAGCCCTCAGCCCTCCTGTTACCTCCCAGGTATGCAAAGCATCGCATGAAAGACACTAGTAGCAGACCAGATCTCACTTAGGGTGGGGGTAAAGGGGCTACAGGAGGGCCCCGGGTATACGGCGGGTTCCGTTCCAGGGGCCCGCCGTATAATGAAAATCGCCGGAAAGTGGATCCTGCGATTTTCAGTTATGTGGATGCGCAGACCGGCGTTTTCGCCGTTCTGCGCATGCGCGGCGTATGGTCTGCGCGAGCAGGCTACGGTATGCGCGTGCAGACTACAGTCTGCGCATGCACGCCGGGCGCACCCGGCCATTCTGCGCATGCATGGCGTATTATCCAACATGGCGGCCCCCTTCTCGGTGCCGCCGTATCGCAGAAAAGCGGGGCGCCGAGAAGCGGGGCCCTGCTGTACATGTATATCCCTGTTCATTTAATGTAACCATGTATTTGTCATCATAACTATGCCCATGACATACTTGAAAACGAGAGGTAACTCTCAATGTATTACTTCCTGGTAAAACATTTTATAAATACATATATTTTTTACTATGATATGATAATTAGTGGTTTTTTGTACCTTTTATATGTTCACATTTGAAAAACATTTTAAATCATGTCTCACTGTATTTCACTTCTTTATTAATATATAATGCATATCACTATTGAACAGACAGAAAAGGTTATGATCACAGACAAACAAAGTATCCCCTTATATTGCATTCACTCGTAATATTCAATATAAATGAATCAAAAAAACTAACTTGCTCACCATCAGATTGAGGGCATACGGTGTTCTACGTATACATCCTCTGAAAGACTGGTCTAAGACTTCCTCAAAAAACATCCAAAATAATAAAATGTTATTTAATTAAAAAATGTGTGTGTATTTATATACAGTGAATTATTGAAAATCATGTGTGGTGGGATTCCGAGATGCCGCTGGTGGGTCAGAAGACAGAAGACTCTCAATACGTACTCTGTCTTGTGTCAATTGGAGTAATTTAGTGACAGGGGAAACAGATATAACAGTGATACGTACATCAGTTCATATATCCCTTTATATCCCGTCAAAATACACGTCCATTTACACAATGTAAACATCTGATGTATCTTAAGTTGGCACAGCTTTTAGACACATACCCTTATTAGTTGTTTAAAGAGGGCGAGATCATGTACATACATTAAGCCCAGAACTCATAAGTAATTCTAACACGTCAGCTGGTAAAAGAGGCAGCCATATCCACACTCCACTTTGAAATCATTGCAGCAAATGAATATGTGCAGTGTCAGTGATACTTTAATCACAGTGGTCCAGTTACACATCAAAAAAGTGATTTAAAAAAAAAAACACCATAAAAAACAGGACATGCTCATGGGGCAAGATGATACTAACATTATAGTAGTTATACCCATATAGGCTTCTGGAGGAGGGGTGTTGCTTGTTTAAGCCATTTTTTGACCAAATCTTCCCCATATAAAACAATTAAATAAACTGTGTGAAACACTTTGTAGTCTATATATCAAGGAGATAATTGAGCCATTGTGGGACCAAAAAAAAACAAAGGCACAAAATATATCAAAGACAACAAAAACCTTGGTTTAGTAGATCTGGAGAAGTAATTTTGCCCCAGATTTGCTCCACTTTAGCTTGATACACAAGGGAATATGTATCAATGCAAAAGTGGAGCAAATCTGGGGAAGTAAACTGCACCAGATATATCAAACAAAAACTCCTATTACTTACAATGGGGATATTTTTCGTTCATACACATGGTGCAGTTATTTTGCCTCAAAATGGTACCAGGTTTGCCTTGGTACATACATGCCATGCACTCTCCCATGTGGTACATACATGCCATGCACTCTCCCATGTGGTACATACATGCCATGCACTCTCCCATGTGGTACATACATGCCATGCACTCTCCCATGTGGTACATACATGCCATGCACTCTCCCATGTGATACGTGGGTGGGTAGAACTCTTCTCCCTGAGCCTAAGCAGACCTTGCACCACACACTGCCTGCACCGTCCCTGTTCTCTGATTGGTCACTCATCCCTTACGCATCAGGCACAGCCGGAGCCTCTTGCCCAATAGCAACAACCCCCTGCTACCCCTGCGTCTCCTTCACGTAAAGGCGGAGCCGGACCCCGGCAACAATCTGTTCCCCGGGTCCAACCCACTGCTTCGCCGTGACGTCACGCAGAGGTGGGGATTGTCCTTGGGGAGTCTGTTGTTCAGTGAATGGCGACGCGCATGCGCACTGCTCCCGCCTGGCGCTTCTCCTCGCTGGGGCCCGTGTGCTTGTGCCAGTCACCAGAGTTCGGGTTCTGTGCCCTACAGTTCGCTTCGGGGGACAATGAAGCAGAACTCCAACGTGCCGGCGTTCCTGAGCAAGCTGTGGACCCTGGTGGAGGACGCACACACCAACGAATTCATCACCTGGAGCCAGGTACCGTGCGGGTCCACGTTAGGGGGGCTGCCCAGTCTGGGCACACACATGGGGCGACTACCATCCTGGGACCCCCTATTGTACCCGAGGGTAGAGGCCGGATCCGCCCAGCCTTTCCCATTCAGCACCGCGTTATGCATCTCCCGGCCAGTGCATGTGAAAGGCCCGGCTGGTCACCACTGGTGGTCTCTCAGGGCTTTTTCCTTTTAATACCCCGCTCCCCTTCCTGGCTGTGACCCTCATCTTCCATACTGAGCTTTGGGGCCCTTCCAACACTTTCCCAGAAATGACCAGATCGGAAAATATCTTGAAGTAGACGAAGGGCCACAAACTTATCACAATGTAATTCTAGATGCATTTAAAGACTCGAAAATGATACTATTTGAACGTGTTGCCAGCATAGTTACCATATATAGCTACATTATATTAACTTCCAAGTGAGTTTTAGTGTGAAAATGGCACTTTGAGCCTGTTAATGTAATACTAGTAGTTTGGGCATCTGAGGGTCCGAGGGCCACATCAAGGCCCTAATGTGAACAACCCTGCTGTACTTGGTCACCTCTTTGTAGTGTACCACTGTGTAAGTTCATTTAAACTTCTCTTTCTATTCAGTGTCTTTATGATATCCCAGGGCCTAGCCAACTAGAGAGGTGCGTGTGGACACCTGGACATGTCTGCTGCACCTGTTCTTTCATGTATGTACCATTATACATGTATCTATTCCAGTGGTTCCCAAACATTTTTTGCAATTATTGCACCCCCTGCTAACCCCCCCCCCCCCCCACCCCATTTGTTCTGCAACCCCCTACTTGCTAACTGTAGGCTGTATAGTATCCTGAGTTTCTGGGAGGGGGGCGGGGGGTCACGCTTAATAAGTCCACAAACTACCCCCCAGTGTGTGCAGACAACATGGGTAGTATAGCTGTCAATCACTGTGGGAGATTCCAAAATCCAAATCCACCATGCCTTGGTGGATGCAAAGCATTGTGGGGAACCACTTTGGAATCCACTATACTGTTGGGATCCGCTCTGGCATGTTTTTTTTTTGGGGGGGGGGGGGGTAAACCCCTTGGAGGCACCTCAGTACCTTGTTGGGGTCCCCGAACCATCTGTTGGGAACACTTGCATATTTGAAGCACTACAGTTTTTATTAGGTGGCATTGCTAGTTTTGCATTAGGTTTAATTAGACTTGCTATGGGCTTTGTTATAGTGAGACCTTGAATTATTTTATTTGCACTCAAACTTGGTGGGGATTTTTTTTTTGTATGCAATTTTCCATATTTAAGTAATAATCCCCTCAGAACAGGGCATTACTGGCCAATAATGCCCTGGCTGGAAGAGTTGAAGGCCCGAGGCGAAGCCGAGGGACTTTAACCCAGCCAGGGCATTATTGGTCAGTAATGCCCTGTTCTGAGGGGATTATTACTATTATAGGCTAAATGTAGACTTTTTTCATAAATAACAGACACTTTTGTATAGTTAAATAGATTTTTTTATTAAAATAAAATGGTAAATACATGAAACCACCTCCTATATACGCTTACACTGCAGCTATCTATATCCACACACTACCGCCCCCTCTGTGCGCACACACACAGCAGCTCAACACACACACAAACTGCTGCTGCACACCTCTACACACAAGCACAACACAGCACCTCCTCTACACTCACACACACACACACACCCTGGAGCTCTAGACACAACACAGCACCTCCTCTACACTCACAACACAGCACCTCTACGCACACACCACAGCACCTCTACACACACACACAACACAGCACCTCTACACACACACACACACACACACACACACACACACACACACACACACACACACACACACACACACCAGCTCTAAACACACAACACAGCAGCTCTACACACACATGCTACACCCATAAACACTGCTACTGACACACACATACACACACACACACACACTGGAGCTCTATTCACACACAAACTGCTACACATATAACAGCACAACACACACACACACACACACACACACAGCACTTCCTCTACACTCACAACACAGCACCTCTACACACACACAAGCACACCACACACACACTGGAGCTCTAGACACACAACACAGCACCTCCTCTACACACACACACCACAGCAGCTCTTCACACACACCACAGCAGCTCTACACACACAACACAGCAGCTCTACACACACATGCTACACCCATAAACACTGCTGCTGACACTGACACACACACACACACACACACACACACACACACACACTGGAGCTCTATACACACAAAATGCTGCTACACATACAACAGCACGACACACACTGCAGCCACAAAAACAAATGCAGCCACTTACTAGACTTTGCACTCCCCCCCCCCCCACCTCTACGCACAACACAGCACCTCTACACCCCCCCCCCCCCCCACACACACACGCACAACACAGCACCTCTACACACCCCACTACACCTCTATACACAACACAGCACCTCTACACACACACACACACACAAACTGCTGCTACAACACATGCTATCCCCCCCCCCCCTCCGCTAAATTCCGGGCATTACTGATTGGTTAAAATTCCGGGCATTATCCAATCAGAGAGCAGGGTTTTCAATAATGCCCTGAATTTTACTGCTTTAGCCTATAATTTAAATTAAATCATAAATTCCAATAATTGTAAATGTGTATTTTCTCTTGTGCCTTGATAGCGTAATATTTGGTCGTAAATATGATTTTAAGTAGTACATGTCCTGGGCCTCGACAGGAACCGTGTACTGGAAAGTTGCTAATTGAGTTCATAATAAGATGCTCAGTATGTGTATCGGTTCCCCTTGCCCTCAAATATCAATATTAATGCTAACTTCCTGAAAGGGCTCTATTGCTCGAGGAAGGCACAACACATAATCTGTACAAATATTCACTGCTTGGTTCCATGTTTATTGATTTATTTAATTTTGAGACCCCAGTTATGCAATCTAATTGCAGTGTCAACCGATTTTGTTTACTGTATATTAATAACTTTATAACCCACCACTATAGGGTTGCCGTATAGATTAAAGGGGACTTTATGAGTTGAGTAATGCCCCATCTGACAGTATGTAGCGAAGTAACCAGACAGGGGCCTGGTTACACCCTGTTTCTAGAACATGTGGAGTTGGACACCTGGTCTAGGGTGACTCAGCAGGGATTAAGCTCCGTCCCTATTCTGCCTGGAGACAGGGAGTTAGGCTATAAATACATCTCTGGAGGAGAGACGCAAAGGGGTCTCAAAGTATATAGAGCACTGTAAATACTTGGGAAAGGGTAGGTGGCCCTGTTCTTATTTTCTCAGATAAAGAAGTGCCCTTATAGTCAAGCTCCCTAGAAGTATGTGCAGCAGAAGTACATGCTCCCAGCGGGGAGGCCTGTGCCCCCTAGGAGTTACCCCGAATGGTAGCTTTGGGTCTCTTGGAAGAAGAGTTACTTGCAGCCCTGGACATCTTCCCATTGTGAGCATCCCAGGGGAGTACATTGTGTGGACCACCTCTGCCATTCCAGCACTGAAGTGCTACCAGAAGGCCTCTTTGATCAAGGATATAAAAGGGTAGCCCAATCAGGGACCAGACGATACTAGGAGAGTATGTATCATGATGAATAATAAGCTCTTTTGTATAACTAATAAACTACTGTAGCCCTGTTTCCCCCACCCCTAAGTGAGATCTGAGGGTGGGCTGTAATTAGCTACTGTGCTGCCCTTTACCTGTTGGCTGGCAGGAGCCTAAGCCTCCGCCGCTGGGAGCCTGGGGTGAATTACTCTTACCACTTACTATATGGTGCAGTGCCTCCACCTGTGAGGGATCCCAGCAGAGTGGAAGCAGCCCCTCACAGGACACTCTTACAATGAATACATACACATTAGTAAAAATAGAAAGGGCTTTACTGGTAGCATAACTAGGTGTAACACGTCACATAAAACTCTATAGATCACTAATAATACAACTATCCATTCAGACCTCGCAGGGCCGTATCCCCACCTTGTGCCCAATACTATGTATCTCACACAGAGTCCCCAAGAGTCCCACACTACCCCAAGGGTGTGACTGGTGTTAAAGTTGGTGCACTTGAGTACTGTACCTGTCTGGGGCTCCTGCACCCGGGTACAGTAGAACAACAGAAGAGGACCCGTCTGTGTCCAGCACCGAAGTCTCCGCGAAGGCGTCCTCCTTCCAACAGAATGATCTCACCACACAGAGTCCCTTTATCTGTAGTGAGACAGGTCTGGTCCCAGACCTCACTTGCCAGGCCACGTCGCACACAGCTGTGTCCCTGACTATACTGGCCTGCTAAGGGGATCCGTTCCCTATCTAGAGCATGTCCCTGTAGCAGCCACAAATTATCAATGACTGGGGCCTATCTGGTGCCTAGAGGGTTTTGCTGGCCTAGTGCAGGGGCCACTTGCTCCCTGCACCTACACACCCTCCCCTATCTGTGTCCCAGCTCCTACTGGCGTCCTGACTCAGCTCACAACAATGTATCTCTCTGCTCAGGAAATCCTGTAGCCCTATTGGCTCCCTGGCATCAGGTGACCTACCTGCCCCTAAGCACTCTGGGGGCTGTTGTCCTCCATGGCCCTCTAACATTGGGGCCGCGTGTGCGATCTGCACTGCGCGAGCGTGTAATGGCCACCACTAGCCCTACCTGCGCATGCGCAACCTCCAAGAGCCCCTGCACTAACTGTAATGGCTGCCGCAACTCCAACCACCTCCTGCGCATGTGCGAACCTCGCACCAACCACAACATGGCCGCCGGATCGCCTCTGTGCATGCGCGACCTTCCGCGCATGTGCAGACACACTAAACATGGCGGCGTCCTGCCGCAGCTGCTACTGGGAGCCCCTGGCGACGCGCTCGCCCCCCGCAACACCCCCACAGCACTGAAGGTAAGGGGGAAATGAACCGGGAGACCCTGGCTACATTACTTTCAAAATTCTCAGACTGTGCCTCTCCAGGAATGCAGTTGTGATTCTAATAACATGCAAATAAACTCAAACTCAACTTTGTTCATAACTACAACTACAGTACAAAGTTCCTTGTGCCCATCCTTTCACCACCCAGCTGCACAGACCCAGCACAATACACTAAGTAAAATACAGAGACTATCTGATGCAAACTCCCTATACTTTACACTTTATTTCATGTAGCACTTTTCTCCCAATGGGTCTCAAAGAGCTTCATAATTACAGTTTAGTGCACGGTATGCAGCACATTATAATAATTTTACATGCACAGTCCCTGCTCAGATGAGTTTACAATCTGAGGTTTACAATCCCTGAGACACAGTAAGAGAGTGACTTGCCCAAGGTGTCAAGCTGACACCGGGACTTGAACCATGTTCTCCGTCAGCGTCTTTACTCACTGAGCCACTCCTTCAACCCTATGAATATTCTTGAAACTAAACCTGATTTATACATTTGTGGCCTATGCAGTTTATAACATGGGGTTCCTTTTTTATGCAACTGCTCAAGAAGAAGCAATGAATCAAGAAAAAGGTGAAAAAACTATGATATAAAACAAAGGAAGTCAAATTCCTAGAACTAACAATTTGATATACAGTATGACATGTATTCTGATTACCCATATCAGAGCTTAGTGAAGCTCTCCTTAGTCTTTCCGCAAAAGGTATTTAATGATTGTTACTGGCTTAAACTGGAGACCAAGCAATATCCTACCTGTGGGTTTTACATGTTTTTTTTTTTTTTTTTTTATATATATTATAAATCAGTTCTGTACTATGAGAAAATACTTATAGCATATTTTTTTTTATTTCAATCTTTTATTGATTTTTTTTTTTTTTGGCAGGGTTTTACATTTTAACATTTCAGTAAAACATTTGTCGACATAATGACAAGATAACATTGTACATTTCTATACATACAAAAATAATCTTTATAGGATTCTGGATATACACTTCGTTTTTATCTTCTACTTAAATAGACTGTCCTGTGCTTCTATTGGTTTCGTATAAGGCACAACCAATACTCCAAACCCTTTGAGAAGTTTAAAAAGGACAGAAAGAGAGGAGAGAGTAGCATTTTTATTTTTAAAACTACTCATTTTTAATGTATTATAATGTAACGAGCATTTTTTATGTTTCTATAGCAACCATTTACAAAGTCACATCTCCTTCCTCTTCTGCAACAGGCTCTGGCACACCCCTTTTTGAGCCCTGCCCCTTCACTAGCAGTGCCCCAATTGTATCTGACTGCCTGGTCACATGATATTTCCCACAGAACTTTGCATCTTGGGTCCTCTTCTGCTGCACTGGCAACCATTTAGTGAACCCCCGAGCCGAATCTTCACCGATCGATCACAGCAGAACTAATCAATCAGCAATTTAGCTAATTACTTATCATTGTGTGGATTGTATTGATGCACATAATAAAGGGGGGGACCGGTTGATTTAATATACATTTAGAGCTCAAACATTTGGAATCTTGTCTGCAATGTGCAGTATGTCAAAGAAGGGTGTCTGGGCCTTCATTGTAACATCATTCACAAGTAACAATTGTTCGCCTGTCTGTAATTGGTGCTTTCAATTACACAGGGTATGCATCTCGTGGAACATGCACTCACAATTCAAATTGTATGTAGGGCCACTTATCCATGGTCCAATGCACCTGATATTTTTGCTCTCTATATGAGTGACCTTATATGAGCAGCCCCTCCTGGGACCAAAATAAATGGCTTCCAATTAGTTGTTGTTGTTGCCTCTCTCATATGTCTGACATTGGATGCATTGTAAAGAACCCCAACCCACTCCAATAGTGCGTCTGAGATCGGATGCATTGTAAAATCTTCTGTATTTGGTACAATTTTCAAATGACCTGAAAATTGCTGGGAACCTTTTAGGGCATGCCCGGGAACCCAAGGACTCCTAGGAAGCCCTGTTGAATAACACTGGACCACACAGTGCCCCACCCACCTTGAATGAAAATGAACTTGGTAGTAATATGTTTAACCTTCTTGGTGCCAGGGAACATCACAAGTACGGACACTTTGCTGGCTGCTATGACGTTTAGTGGACGCCATGCTTTTTAAGGGTTGGTTGCTACTGTGACTTCACGTGAGCCCCGGGTGTGATTTGAAATGCACAAAGAGGACTTCATGTTCTTTTGTGTAAGGGTAGTTTAAGGCCTTGTGATCATTACTCCTGCGATCACAAGACCACAGCATCAGAATTTCCTTGGCACTCTATTGCCACACATTTCAGTGTGCAAAGAGTTAATGGGTTAAATGTAATTGTTGTGCCTTCCACTAAATATACTCCTGTCTGCTTTGTGTTTTACAGGATCTAGTGAAAATAAAAACCTTCATTTTTTTTTTTTTTTTTTTTTTTATTTTTTTTTTTTTACAGGACTCTGATTGGATAAGTGAAAAAGTTTTACTTTGATTAAGCTTCTTATGGTGTCTATACACACACACACACACACACACACACACATACACTAAGAGCTGGGAACCGCTGCGCCCGGTGGCGCGGGCGGCCGCGTGAGCGCAACTCACTATTGCTGTTTAGCCTCACGATCCGGTCCCAGTCCCTCCTCACTGCCAACTGACTACGTACTGTGACGCGTCAGCTAGCAGGGGATACCAGAGAATTGTGTTCCCGTGCGGCGACGCGTCACATGGTACGCGAGTCAGCCAATGGGGAGGAGGGGAGGGAAGGAGCTAGATGGGAGGCGCCTTGGGCGGGGAGCAGGGAAGGAGCTGCAGGTTAAAGTGTGTGTATGTATGTATGTATGTATGTATGTATGTATGTATGTATGTGTGTATGTGTATGTGTATGTGTGTGTGTGTGGGGGGGTGGACGGCACCACGATCAGATCCCTCCCTCCCACTCCCGCCCCGGCTCCATCTGTGTCTGTCAGCGCCCCGCCTGGCTGCAGTGCGGGCGCGCTGACTGAGGGAGCGGGGCCTTAGCCTAAAGTTTTCACTTATCCAATCCGTGCTTGTAAAAAATAAAAACTTCATTATTTTTTTTTTCCCACTGGGTCCTGTAAAACACATTCTAATCAGGTGTGTGTGTGTGTGTGTGTGTGTGTGTGTGTGTGTGTGTGTGTAAAATACACTGTAGTTGGAATCATGGGCAGAGAACTATGCAACCTAGGTTTTTCAGCAGGACAAAAAATATTCCCTGTTTGTCCTGCTGAAAAACCTAGCTTGCATAGTTCTCTGTCCATGTTTCCAACTACAGTGTATTTTGTGTAAGTCTCAGAATGTCTGCATTGAGAGTGGGACAGTGGGAGAAGGGCAAAAAACAATTCGCTCCTGGAGGTATTTGTGTTTTTCTACCTGCACCATGGGGCTAGCCATATAATTCTGAAGAGTAGAATACCATGCTCCAGTACGGTATTACCACATTTAGACAGAAAATACAATGTGAGGTGGATTTGCTTGAGCTGTATTGCAAAGAAGTGCAAATCTGCAAAGTGCTCTAACAATAAGGCTATACAGCACAGCTGTGTATTAATGTGATGAGCTGAAGCGTCGTCTTGGGTTTTGTACCCTATTTTACGTTGGTTAAATACTTATATTTTTTCTTATGCAGCAATACCCCCAAACACTGTGTATGAAGTAACTCCTATGCTATTGGTATCCTGCCTCCGATGAGCATGTCCTGCTCTTACAATATACATGATTTTTTAAAATCTATCTATCTTCTGAGGTTATGAAAGGGCAAGGAAATTTACATTAAAAAAAAGGTGACCAGTGCAGACGCCTCTGCTTTAAATCATTCACCTTTTCTGAAGCATGGTGAAGTTTTAATATTTTGCTACATGGCAAACGTATTGTGAAAATCTGCCACTAAAAGAAGCGAGCAGGGTGTTTTTATTTATTGTTAATATCCTTAAAGGGGGATGATGTCACTGTACTGCGGAATATGTTGGTGCTTTACAAATAAACAATAGACAATATTAATGTTACAGATGATAAGTTTCAAAGATGACAATGTCTGCAGGCCCCACAGTGCACCCCAGGGGGTCCCCACGGTGTCTGTGGTCCCCGCTAGGCTCCGTGGGCCTGCAGGTGGTCCAGCGGGTGTCTGGGAGTCCCCGGGTCATCCCCACAGGTGTCTGATGGCCCTCGGGTGGTCCCCACAGCTGTGGG